>NC_056730.1:452096315-452471315 GCF_019279795.1 Protopterus annectens
TATATATATATATATATATATATATACACACCTATATATGTATATATATATATATATACACACACACACAGACACACACACACACACACACACACACACACACACACACACACACACACACACACATACACATATATATATATATATATATATATATATATATATATATACACATATGTATTTATATATATCTATACACATATATATTTATATATATCTATATAAACATATATATTTATATATATCTATACACATATATATTTATATATATCTTTACACATATGTATTTATATATATCTATATACACATATATATTTATATATATCTATACACATATATATTTATATATATATATATATATATATATATATATATATATATATATATATATATATATATATATATATATATTTATATATATTTATTTATATTTACTTGCATTGATAGTTTGTTCGTGGTGACTGTTCTCATCTTTCAACACTTACATTTATCCTGCATTTGGTGAGAACGTCTTCAGCAGTGAGTTGTGTTCTTTTGCATCGTTGTTGTAACACATCCTTTATGATATGACTATCAAATTTTGTCAAATTACTTGTAGAAGAACAATGTTAGGGTGTGAAAAAGTGGATAGTTGTGGTGCTACCCCACCACCATGGTGCACATTCCTTAATAACTCTCCCAGTGTCTTGCCCTTTGCTTGCTCCTCATTTTTCCACTAGTATTCTATCAACCCCCATTTCATATCTTTATTCTGGTCACAAATTAGATTTAGACACCAATTAGATGTCCAGAAATGGCCCATAAACAAAAATGTCTAATTCTTTCCTCATTTGTACAACACTTGGCATCAAGCAGCACTGTTACAGTATCAGTACTGTATCAGTATCAGTAACTGCTGATGCCTGTTCTGTGGCAAAAACCAATGAATTTTTGCCCTTGGCCACCTTCATTTGGTGCTCCACATGCTGCTATTCTTAGCCTCACTGTGTGATAGAAAGAAATACGAGGAGACTGTCATTATTATACGAATAACAAGCTTCAAGATATAATGTATACTATATGGGATGTCTCAATTATCATTACTGTTGTGAAGTCTGATGCACATATAGTCCCTTCCTTCATAAATGTGTCATGGTCCTTTCATCTGCATGATTTCTGTTAGTTGGAATATGACTTCCTTGGTGGGTGTTCTCATATAATGCACAGGTATAGAGAATGTTGAGTAAGATTGGCAGGTGCGAATCTAACATGGTGTACTACATTATTTCTCATAACATTTCCTTTTGTGAAGTAGTGGATTGATATGTTAGTCCTCCACCACTGTCCTGCTTACTCCTTAATTATTCTACCAGTATCCTAGCCTCTGCTTGCTCACTGTTTTCAACACTGTGCTGCAAAGAGCATTGCAGAGTTTTAATCATGTCTAACATAAGATTCACACACCACACACATGGCCTAGAATGATAAATGTCTCTGTGCTCATCATTTACATGACACCGAGCGAGTAGCAAAGGCCACTGCTAGTTCTCAGCCTAAATAAATAAATAAATAAAAAAAACACAAAAATATGGATGTGCTAATACTTTGCCTTCTGTCGCAGAAATGAGCTTGTCAGCAGTGTGCTTCAGTAAGTGATTGTGATAGACAGAAAGTAATTTAAGTGGCTTCTATTATTTATATATGCCTTATGGGCTTATCCTACTCAAAATATGAGGACTCTATTGTATGCAGTCTGTGTACTCTTGTATGTATATGAGTGTGGTACTGTCTCACATTGCCCTTTCAAGTGTGTGTGTTCCACTGAACTGGTAGAATTACATACAAAATTACATAGTACTGTTAATGAACATAGTCTATATATTTTGCATATATGATGTGTAATTACCTCACACACTGTACACACATCACAGACACTTGAGAATAATACATACATAAACACAAGACTTGGATTCAATGATCTGGAGATTAACAGTCAGGAATACATGGGTGACACTCCACTGGTTGACATCTGTAACTATCCCCATCACATAACTGTGCAATACATCATAATATCACACACGCACACACACACACACACACACACACACACACACACACACACACACACACACACACACACACACACACACACACACATTTATTTATTGTCTTTTGTTTACCATAAATGCCTGACTGGTCACAAGTCTCATTTTCAGTGAAGGCCCTTGGGGAATAGCTCCACATAAAATACAATTTTTACAATGAACAACAGTAATAAATTAAACATTTAAAGTATTATTTTGCAGGTAATATTGAGGCAAATGGTAAATACATTTATCATATACTTTAGAAGTTATATTATCATACATAAGACAAACACATGTTAACTTGTAGGGCTACCTTCATTTCATTGACAGCTCATTTCACTGACAACCAAATCAGCAAGATCAATTCACTGAAAGTTCATTTCACTGAAAACTCATTTCACTAAAACTCATTTTGTCGACAGTTATATATGGCCTGTTACCCACTGTAGTGTGATGCTGGAGTTAGAATATATAGTAAGGGGGGTGGGGGGCACATCCCCCATGTTGGGGGGTGTCGGGGGCAAAGCCCCCCACATACTTTGGTTGTATATTGTTTTCTGCAAAACAGTTATCCATTGCACTTGCAAGTATCCATCTGTATAGTTTAAAATGTTTATAATATGTGTGGGGGCTTCACTCCCCCACACCCCCCAATGTCAGTGGCTGTGCCCCCCACACCTCCCTTACTATATATTCTAACTCCAGAATCACACTACAGTGGGGAACAGGCCATATATAACTGTTGACGAAATGAGTTTCAATGAAATGAGTTGTCAGTGAAATGAGTTTTCAGTGAAATGAACTTTTAGTGAATTGGTCTTGCTGATTTGCTTGTCAGTGAAATGAAGGTAACCCAACATGTAATAGCTACAGATACAAGAGCAATGATGATGCACATAGGTTCAGTCTGTCCATCCACGCATCCATCCACAACCCCTTTTTCCCATTTTCTGCACATGGGGTCGGGTGTCACTTCAACAATGACAATCATCTAGAGTCAAGGTCCACATTGCTGGGTAGCTTTCACTGCTGTTCTTCCATACTACACACTTACATGTGCAGTCACACCTATGGCCAATTTAGAGTGGCCAATCACTGATTGCATGTCTTTGGAATGTGGGAGGAAACTGGGGCATGCAGAGAAAATGCAAGCGAATGCCTGGAGGACATGTAGACTCTGCACAGAAGGCAACTCAAACGAGAATCAAACCAGGGAATTTCTTGTTGTGAGGTGACAATGCTATCCACCATACCATTATGCCAACCATATTGAATTTGAACATAGGTTTAGTATGTATTTTGACAAAATTGAGATTTGATGTCATTAGAGCAGGAACAAAAAATAGAGAAGGAGGTGGAATGGTATAAGCAGAAAGAATCAAGAAAAACATAAGTAGAAAACGTTCTATTAGAGAGATTGAGATAATAGATGGGTAAGGAGATGAGACAGGTAAGGAGGGGGTATTAGTATGAAAGGATTAATAATATATGGTAGTTGGAGGAGCTGTAGTGGGGGTGAAAGAAAGAGAGAAAAGAGACAAGGGATAAGAAAGGTGAGATAGTCAGGGTGACTGACAGAGAGACTGACACTAGAAGAGAACCAGAAAGAAAGGTAGGTTTAGTCCGGATGGGAGCATGATCATAGCCATGAGGAAGTTGGGTATTGTTTTAAGTTGCGCTTGAAATGGGTAATGCTGTCTTGTTTTAGGGTGGGTGGGCAGAGTTCCAGTGCTTAACAAAATAGGTTATTTTAAGTGAGTCATCTGCATTATGAGGCTTGGTCTTGGTCAGGATATATTTGTTGTGTGAGTGGAGATTCCTAGGAGGGGAGTTCTGTTTGATGCTATTTTGTAATGATAACCAGGTGCCAAGTTTGTGTATTATTCTGTGGAGAATAAGCAGTTGGAAGCAGGTAAGGTAATTAGGTAGTTCAAGCCAGTTTTGATGCTTTAGTGCTAGGGAGTGGTGTGAATGGCGCAGTAAGTTGGTTGCAAACTTACCTGTTTTATTGTAGCAAACCTCTAGTTTATTTTTTAAGGTGGAGTGAAGATTAGTCAGAATGGGTGCTGCATAGAGAATTGAAGAGAGAAGGTAAGATGTTGCTACAGAATTCCTAGAGAAAGAGTTTGTTTCTGCAGAGGAAGCCCATCTTTTGGCGAGTTTTCTTGATGCCTTGAGTGATATGCGTATCATATTTTAAGTTATTGTCAATTATGATATCAAGAAGCTTTATTGTTGGAAACTACTTCAATTGTGGTATTATTTGCTAACATTGCAGGATCATTTCTATGCTGACAGAGATTATTTTTTTTTGCATTTAAAAGTAGTTGGTAGTTATCCTGACAGGCCCCCAACTGCAGAAAAAGAGTTCTTGGTCATCTTGTGGAGTAGCACTAGACTTAGTGCAGAGCATATGGGCATGGCATCATCTGCATATTGTACTATGGAGGCTTCTTTGGTAGCTTTGTGATGATTATTAGTGAATATGTTGAATAGTAAAGGGCCTATGAATAGTAAAGGGCCTAGAATAGATCCCTGAGGTACGTCAGCAAAAAAAGACAGAAAGGGGAGAGAACTTGTTTACATTTTAAAGCCTGGAGTCTGTTGGTGAGAGAGCTCTGGAACCATCTAAGGGATGAATGGAAGAGTCCTAGGGATGGTAGTTTACAGAGCAGGTCTTGATATGAAACTGTGTCAAATGTTTTTGACGTGTAAGAAGAGGGGGGATATTAGGTGGGCGGTGTTTCTATTAGAGTTTATGATTTTGGAAATATATCAGCACAACAAGTAATGTGAATTATGTAATGTATGACTTCTTGCTGCAGTTTCTTGTGAATTGTGATCAAAACAGTAATGTTGTTGGTCTGACAGACCACACTCCCCATCCCCCCCAAATATTTCATGTAAACTACAAGTATGGTCTGTCTGATACCTGTTATAACACTTCTTTTGTGGTGTCAGAAGTTATTACCCCGTTCTATAGAATGTGGATTTAGACAGGCGGGTGTTTGAATGCAGCCATATGTACTTTGTATGAGTGGGTCAGCAAATACTAACAAACAAAAATGGCTTATCCAATAGATGTGATGTGCATACTTCCACTTAGATGGATATACATGGAGAGGGCTCCCCCAAAGTCTTTCACTGTTTTTTAGGTTAAACGTATGTCTTGCAGCACAGTGATGAAGTCATCCCTCCAAATGTGTGCTGTCTAACACTTGTAATAAGAATTCTCCTGTGGAGCAGTTAATAGATGGGTCTATAGATTGTGGACTTAAATAGTCAGATATTCAAGTCCAGCAATATTTAACTAGTATGAATGTATCTGACTACAGTGACGGGTAGGACTGGTTTATTCAACAGATCTGATGTGTACACTTCTGCTTAGTGGAAGCATTTACACAGGCAGAGGGTTCACTTAACTCTTGCACTCCCTTTTATATCAAACATATGCCTTGCAACACAGTGATGAAATCATTCCTTCAAATGCGTGCTGTCTGAAGTTTGTAATAAGACCTTTCCTGTTATCTGTGTGGTTAATACATGGTTCTATAAAGTGTTGATTAGCCAGTAATGCACAATTACTGTGTTTGTGTAACAACAGAATGATAGTTAGGAATGGCTTAAGCAACAGATGTGATGTGGATAGGTAATACTTACACGGCTACAGGATTTTATTTTATTTTATTTTTTGGTCCCACTCGGGACATCATGTAATCAGCCCAACCTCCAGTGCCCCATGTCCACATTGGGTCTACCAGCTTTACCTCATACCCTTAGTAGACTTACTGTGATACTGTTGCGGATGGTTATGGATCCTAAGGGCATACTGCGTGCTCATTTAAATTTACTTCCATCCAGGGGATATTTTTATAAATGTATATGCCCTACCAACTTCCCTGCCCTGTCTGCCACATTCACTGACTAAATTTAAAGACACCTCCCTTTTAAATGCATCCCCTGAGGGAATATCATATGAATGCCCTCCCACATAGAATAGGCATGCCCAACTCACCCTGCCCATCCAATAGTCATCTGAGCTGTTAATTGAACTTGGGACAACTGGGCCATAGTTAGGGCTTTATCTCTCCAGTACAGGATTTTTATCCCACCAACCATATTTTAGGTGAGCCAACCGGATTCCAACACAAAACTGAAGTCATCCCTTCAAGTGTGTGCTTTCTGACATCTGTACTATTACTTCTCCTGTGACATGAGCATTTACTACATGGATTTGCAGAATATGGACTTGGATAGATAGTTGTTCAACTCCAGCAATGCCTAACTGCTGTGATTGCATAACAGATAATTAAAAATAAGTTGGAATGACTTTATCAATAAATGTGATGTGGATAATCCAACCTAGGGGTACAAGTTACATGGCTACAGGATTTTGATCCCTCAAATCTCCTTTTGAGGAGAACCATGTGGTTTCAAATAAAACACTGAAGTCATCCCTTGTAGCGTATTCTTTCTGATACCGCTTCTTATGACTTCTTCCATGGCATCAGCAGTTGATGCAATTACCATAGAGTATAACCCAAATAGGCAGTGGTTCTAATATAGCAATGTATAAGTACTGTAAGCAAGGCAATACTGACAGACAGCACTAGCTGACTCTACAGATGATGATTTGGATGACTAACACCTGTAGGAACACTGATGTGACTTAAGGATTTTTAGCTCAAAAAACACATTTTAGGTAAGCCATAACCATTCAAACTCACCGTTGATGTATTCCTGTCAAGTGTGTGCTTTACAACACTTTTGTTATAGTTTCTTCTGTGGTGTCAGTATTTAATACACAGTTGTATTGACTTTGAACTTACACAGGCAGTCATTTGAGTCTGGCAAGGTATGTAATAAAAGCCAACCTTACCTGATATGGAAACTTCAGCAGTTTGCAGAGTTCACTAACATCCTGATGGTGATGCTGCAGCTGTCTGTGAGGTATGATGTGTGTAGTGACCCAGGTGTTAAGATTTGTTGCACAATGCTCAGTCCATTAGACATTTTCCAATATGATATTATAAATCATTCCGAAGTGTATTTTTGTCATAATGCGTTAACTGTGTATGTATGGCAGCAGCAGATAATACACAAATAATATGATGTTTACAGAGGTACACATTTTCCACTCCAGACACATAAAACTCTGAAACAATGCATGCAGCAGTTGTCCTTACACAATAATGACACCAGGCACACTTGTTTTGTGGTCACTTCTCTTAGGAGGTAACTGTCATGAGTGGTCTTGATATCACACTTTTAATCATGTCCAGAGAAATACACTGACATGCATACATATACACACATGACACTTGTTAATGGTCTTCCTCAGTATGAATTCTGTCTGACAAGACTTCCTTCTGATTTCCATCTTAGTAAAGTTTTCCTGACATGTCAACCATTTCCTATGTGTATATATCTTATCTGTTATATTTTACAAATCTGAAACTATTTTAGTGTGCTACATAATTTTTTATTTACTTTCTGTTCAACATGTCAGTTTATTATTGTGGCATATCCTTGTGGACTGCACTGCGTAAAATGATTGGGAAGTGTCCTCTGTCTCACTTCCTACCCTTCATAATGTGCATGTTACTGCCACAATTGTTATAGTATCTGCAGTTAGTACTTGTATGAGCAGTATGTCCAGGAGTTGTCCACACATTTATGTATGTGCTTTTTCAGTATTCCTGCATTGGTGGTTTGATGCATATGGTAATTGGACTTTGCAAACATCTGTTTCTTGCAAATTTTTTCAAACAACACATTTTTCCTTCTGCAAATTTAACTGATTGTGTCATCTTCTTAATTTACATGACAATGCCAGTGAAGTTACCACATGCCCATTACTACACTTAGTGCAATGTACAACAGTATCAGTATCGACCTTCCTTGTCCACTTGTTAGGCTTCCCATTCTGTTTATGTATTCCTTATTAATGCCAGCAAACAAACACTGTAGGACTCACCACGAAGCAAATAGGACATTAAATCAAAAATCATAAACCATCTTCCAAACCAAAACGATTTATTTAGAAATAAAATGCAGGATAAGCGCTTTCGCGTACTGCAACGTACGCTTCTTCAGATCAATTTTGAAATGAAATCTATCAGTTTAAATACAACTATAATTAAAAGTAATTAATCAATTAAGCAAACACTCTGTCTATCTTAATACTAGTTTAAAGGCATATACAAACTATAGAACAATACATAGATACAAAGGCATACTAGCCTATAAATACAACTCATCTATATTGCATAAAACACAATCTATTTAAAGTCTGCTTAAAAATAATATGTATTCCTTATTAAGCATGCGGACACACTCACAGATCTCAGGTTTTTCTACACATTGTTGTTTATATCATGTACACAAGCCCTGCCCTACCTCAGCATAGCTGCAAACCTGTATTCCGGGCTCTCGCATAGGATGCTCATTGTGTAGAGTGCCTTACCTTCTTGCACATTTGATTAGCAATGTTGCAAGCAAAGCATAGACAGCTGATTGTGTAAGTTCCAGCACGGTATGTACACATTGTTAATGAATCCCCAAGATTGTCTGTCTACTTTATCTATAGGAAGTCATCATAATAGTCTCTTCTTTCAACCCTATTCTTGTCATCAAGCTACATGCCATTACTTTATTACATAGTGCAGTATGAGACTGCAACACAAAAAGGGGATTAATCACAGCAGTATGGCTCATGTGTTGGTTATCCCTGCATAATATTTTCTTTATTGCATTGAATACTTGTTCCCCAAAAAAGGCCTTAGTGCTGAATCATCAGGGTAATATGCACTTCTGTGTTTCTATAAAATACTTTTTCCAGTATTTGACCTTCGCCATTCTCCATTATTACTAAGTATATCAATATGGGCAGCCTGCAAACTCTCGACCCAAGACAGTTCACACTCACCAAGGGTACATTCTGCCTACTTAACCTGGTCACCTTCTTCACAGTACTAAACATGGCACCAAGTTCAGTCATCTGCAAACCTGGTCAGCTGACCAGGTTTGCAGATGACTGAACTTGGTGCCATGTTTAGTACTGTGAAGTTCTTCTAATATTATTTGACCACACAGTCTTAAAGAGATGCTAGATTACTTGTCATTTTTACACTCTTAGTACGCCTTTATTAGGCAAAGATCATGTAGGAATATTTTGTGAAGATTTTTTCAAGTAGCACTTTCATGGATTAAGTGTTGAAAGACAGAATACTACATAAGGCATTTTCATTTTGGGTGTGAATGCTGAAAGTCTACTTTTTACAATAATTAAGTAATAATGTTATAAAATGATAAACATATACAGTATATAATGTTTTAACAATTTTGACATATGACAATAAGATAAGATAAGACAGAATAAATATTACTGGTACTGAAACAATTCATTGAAGTAAATGGTTAAAAATTAATCTCATGCTACATATAACAGTATAGTCAAAGAAGAAAAGTATACATGTTCATTCCATTAAGCTCTTTTCTTATTTGTTACTTTTATACTGTATTTAGTATTGAATAAAAGAGTCCACTGCATTGAAATTACTTGTCAAATGACACTTTCTAATCGAGTGAAGGTATAAACGAATAGCATATCTAGCTGGTGAGGAAAGAACTACAGTTCAATTATGTGTCTTTAACTGAATGTTCTAGCTATGATGGGGCTGAAAGATACGAAGTGATTAAATCAGGCAGGCCCACAGATTTGATGGGTTGCTAGACAGCTCTGAATTACCTAGATAATGAATTAGACTACAGCTGCAAATTTTCATTGACAGGTGTGCTTCCTGTCAATGCATACCTGCTAGCATCAGATGTCTAGTGCAGGCTATGTTATTTCTTCACTTGTTAATTCATTTTGTTGCATGCGATTTATGCACTACTCCTGTCATGAATTAGTGATAAGTGATGTTTCTATTAATACTGCCACAGTTTGTTCATACTAGTAACACTTCCTGACGCAGTGGAATGAATCATATTTCAGCATAAAGTAGTCAGTGCAATCAATGATCAGCCACCGTTGGCCTCTAACAAGCTAATAGGAGCATTTTGTTTTTGTTTGAGCACTTCTTCAACATGTATGTGTATTTTAACAAATATTGAGGCTTTCGGGTGAATAAGTAATTTCCTTGATTACACTAATCCATGTGAAAATTAACTGTATGACTTGGTAAAAATGAAACCATTGCATACTGTTTTGGGTGGCAGCATTCATTTTTACACAACCACATTCATTCAAGGAATGAATTGTATGCCTTTTCTTCTGTTTTGGTTATGAGACTTATGTTTTGTGGACATTTTGTCAAGATGAGAAGGAATATGTTTATGCAAGAATTCCCACTACTATCAACAATCTTTTCCCCTCAAGGAAACAAAGAGATTCCCAGGAATAAAATGAATATATTGGTCAGGATCATTGCACTACAGCATACAGAAGCATATATCGCTTAGTCCTACCCTACAGCAGAATGTATCAATTTAATAAAATAAGAACAAACAAAGACCTGCATCATGCCAAGGCAGACCGCATTCATTCAAGGGACTGAATTGCCTAGACCACTGGAATGCAGCTAGAAATGTCTGTCTCATAGTCAGACCTTATAGTGTTAACCTGTTCAGCCATCGTCCATTTACAAATTGTACATCTATTCATTATCATATGCACCTTATCCTGTACAGGGCTACGTGGACCTTCCATCACCCAGTTAGCTAAAATCTCTTAAAAATCACTCAGGATTGGGCATCACTCGATTTCAGAACATGCACAATCACCCATTTGTATACTAAATGCACACCTCTGAGCCATTTGGAAGATTACCAGTTAACTTACTGCCTCTCCCAGCAGTCAATACAGAATTGCCAGTCCATTCCTTGATAGGATACTAGTCCATCCTATGACATATATACAAACATTGACCCCATGCTGAATGCACACTTACAGTCAGTTTGCAGGCTCAACAATTCCTCAACAGAATTTTTTTATGTTTTTTTGGGGATTTAATCTTATTTCTAGTTCAGTACACACTGACTTAAAGTCATTTTATGAGGCAGTTTGGCATCAGAACAGTTTCAGACAGACAAAGTACAGTAACAGACTCCAAAGCTATCCACTTGTATAGCAGCCAAGTTACAAACACAAACACACATACATGCAAATACAGAGGAAAAACCCACTGCTTGGGCACTGATAGAATCACAGTACAGAGAAAGCCCTGTGCTTAGACACCATTAAAATTATAGAAGTGAAAATATAACATTAGATATAATTTGGGAATCAAACCCAAGATCTCCTGCAAACAATGCCCTTATCCTGTCACTTCTGTGATTCTAACAGCACACAAGCAGAGGGTGTTGCCTGCATTTGTGTGTGTGTGTGTATGTGTATATATATATATATATATATATATATATATATATATATATATATATATACATGCACGCAAGTGTTGTGTCTGTTTGTAATCTGACATTATTCATCATGCTGGGGGGATCCTAGCTGAAAGGATAAAGGTTGTTGTTGTTGTTGTGTCTTTCGGCTTTTCCTGGTTAGGGGTCGCCACAGCGAAACTCCAGTCCGCTAATGATTGGCAGTAGATTTTTACATGCCGAGTTGCCAGCACTGACACACAACCTTCAATGAAAGTACGCCCATTCACGCATGTCTCCACGTAGAAGACGCTCTAGCTGAGAATCGAACCGGACAGCATCTTACTGTGAGGCGACAACGCTACCGCAGCACCACCACTGCAGTTGCTGAAAGGATAAAGGTCTCAGTGAAAAACTCAACACCTAACTGCCCAAAGGTTCTTGTTGGCCCAGATGCATTGACACCAGTATCGGTTGTTCAAAGTCTTGGGTTTGAGTCCCAAATGAGAGCTAATATTATCCTATCACTTCTATGATTCAAGCATAGTGGACAAGAAGTTTTATATAGGAAGAACCCATTTTCTGCATATAAGCTATGATTTATTATTTTCATTATGGCTGCCTAACATTGCACTTTCTACAAACAAATTTTGCAGATCTGCTAATAGCAGCAGTATGATGTGTTACAATTAAATTTTTTACTGCATTGAAGCAGATCCAGTTGATTTCCTCTTGCATGATCTACTCTAGATCTCTTTTACAGATGCCTGATGCTAGTTCCGTGTTACAAAGCATTGATTTGCCTGCTGCATGCCAACTGATTTAGAACTGATTCTCTCCTTGTTTGTATAGCACAGGTTTCAGTATTTTACTGGATTACCAGAGTAATAAAACTGCGTATTTGGTATTTTCAGTACTGGTGACCTTAACTGAAATAACTTATATCAAGTCTTTTATAATGTTTGATATTAAACTCAAACCATGATGTGTATATATCATAGCATTTTACGGTAACACAGTTGCCTTTTTTGTTTTGACATCATATTAAGTTTGCTTTAGTGTTCTACATGTCCATTTCCTCCAAATCTTTATGTTTCTTCTTTGCAGTTCATTGAAAACTTTGGGAATACTACATTTAATCATCTTTAACTGTGTCACAAAATGATACAGGAGAAAGAGTGTTTGAGTATGTCAGAGCTGACTTTGTCATACATGCTGTGCTTTGCTTTCTTGGGACTTGGAGAAGCATTAAGAGGTCAGCTTAAGTGTGAAAGACAGTCATTTTTCTCTAAGTCTGTGAACTTATATAAATATATCTGTATCTGCTTATATATACATTTATCCGTGCATCCAGCATACACGCATTCCCAGCCTCACCCCCTCTATAAGATATGTCACCCAACTTTCTACCTTCTGCATCTTTCTCTAACCCACATTCATTTTATTTCACCCCATCATACTCACAACCACTCAGTTTTTTTTCTAAATGACAACCTTTACCAAACATCCCCCTCACCTCCCTCATTCATTAACTTCCATCTTTGTTCTTGAATAACTTTACACCACTGCTCCACCACCTGTAAATCTTTCTTTCTCTACCCTAACTTAATACTCCATACTTGCACCTCCTACCTTCCTTCGACCAGTACTCAGTTCATTAAGTGCTGCACTTCTTCCAACCATCTATCACTCACAAACTGCTAAAGCTTGCACACTCTCAAACACACCCTCCCACTCTTTACACCATATGACACGGTGAACTTGCCACTAATCTCGCTAGTACTCCTCACCACACCCATAACCAACTGTCAGACTCACATCTCACCCTAAACTACCTCACATAACATCACCCTCCTTTCACATCTCACCCAAAATATACACTCTAACTCTCCAGAACCTCTTTAGCTGCAAATATGTAAAAACTGACTTAAAATCAAAACATCTCCACCTTAAAAGCACATCCAAATTTAAATGTTACTTCAGTCTCCATCTCTCCAAGACTCAACTAAAACTCAGTGGCGACAGCCATCCAAACCCCAGCCCTGTTACTATGTTACAAACTGTATCGACACCCCATCCCTCAAGCCTCTCACCACTAAGTACCAGCATATCTGACCCAATACTACTTAATATTATCGTATAATCATAAACTGCTCTAACCCTGACTAATATCTCTCTCCCTAATCGTGCTCTCCCCATACTTTGCTACTCTACTGTACTAGGATGCTGAGCTGTATTAACCAGTTATTTAACATCTCACTAGTACCTAACGAGATTTCCTTCTTAGTACTTTATACGATTTTTTATATTAGCTTTCCTTCTTACTCTAAAAAAAAGTGACACGTTTTTTTTTCAGTGTTGTCTGCTCGCTGTATTAGATGCTAGCTAAATAACAAAAAAAATAAATAAATAAAAAATAAATAAAAAAGCATCCACAGATAATCCATCAACAATTTATTATGTTAAGCGCTTTCATCCGCTAAATAGCTAGACTTCCTCAGATGTTAGCTAAATCCCATAACGGACTCTGTATAAGTTTTTCCATATTTACAATCTCAACAATGTTCTGCTATTCATTTTACTATTGTATATATTGTATGTTATGTTGTTGCCTATGCTTGGAGCTTTTCTCCCTGGGCCTCTACTGAAAATGGACATATATCCAGTTAGACTAGACCGGTCAACAAATGTAAAATACAAAAATAAAAATAAAATAAATATTAACTTAAGAAGCATTTGCAATAAACTCCAAGAATTCTGTGCAAGCCTCTCATTCTACTCCCCAAATATAGTCATGGTTACTGAAACCTGGTTAAAACCACTCATAAAAGACAACAAAATACTACCACCAGAATATAACATTTTCAGACTCGACAGACAAAACAAACAAGGTGCATTAATAGCAATTATATAAAAACTTCACCTAAATCCATACCCTCAACCCATACTTAACAATGCATAATATTTAATACCAATTCTGAAACTTAGTAATAGAAAAAGCATCTGTATCACTGGACTCTACATCCCACTTGTACAAAACACCTACTATAATCACTTTCTGGCAATATACCCCACAAAACAATCATAATGGGTGACCTCAACATAAACTGGAATCCAAATCATGCAACCATCCCATTAATGAAACTCTTTGGATTATCTCAATTGATAAATGAGACTACAGAGCACAAAAACACACAAATAAGGAATCCACCTTAGATTGGATCCTCTTAAATAAGCCAAATAAAATAAGCTCAGTAGATACCAAGCTCACAGTATCAGTGACCACCTACCTACTTATGCTGTCAGAAGCCATCTAATCATATGCAAACAGGTAACATATAAACAGGTATGTAATATAAAAATTTAATATAAACAACTTTATATCCACTCTCAAACTCTACAGTTGGAATATCCTAAAAAACATGCAACTAGATGATGCAGTAACCCATTTCAATGATACTTTCCTAAGCATTCTAAACTTCTACACACACACACACACACACACACACACACACACACACACACACACACACACACACACACACACACACACACACACACACACACACACACACACACACACACACACACACACACACACACACACACTGACATTTATCTTAGGGTTGTGTTTACCATACTGCCAGCTCAGCTAGCTGGAATTCTATAAATAATTATATGTCATTTGTGAATACCAAACTGATTTATACAAGATGCTTGTGTTACAAATGTATTAGAACTGCATGCCATGTGTATATCACACTGATTTGTACAGATGTTTATGTTGAAAATGTATTCGTAAAGTGAGTACAAATGTTCCGACAATAACAATACCAACAGTGAAGCGACCAAGCAGTAGACAACAATCATAAACCAGAAAATGCTTTTGCAAAATGCTTCTATGGACCAAACAATCCACAAACATTTTAAAAGCCTTAAAATAGAGATCATTAACCAATTAGTGTGCAAGAAACCTCTTAAAGAACGAATATAATACAAATCACATATCACTGAAAATCAAAATTTAAACATACATTCAGTACCTCATATAAATATTGATGAACAAATCATATATATATATAAACACAATGACTTCTAAAAATTAAAAATACACATTTACAATAAAATTGACCCAAATTAATTCATGGCAATAATAATAGGCAGTATCAAACCACAATGTAGGAACATTTACACTCTAACCACCCTATCATAACTATAGTAAAAGCTATCCCAAAGGCCTCAGAACAGAGTTAATACATAAATTATTTAACAGAGAGTCTTCTAGATTTTAAGACAGGTTTTAAGGGGGCTCTCTCATTGAGCCCTCTGCCTCTGTCTGCCCTCAGCCTTATAATCCACTTCAGTTCTTTGTTCTCAGTGTAATTCTTTTGATCCCCTCCTTGCAAACTAGGTGAGATCATCTCATCACCATAAACTGGAATTGATGGTCATTCCCATAAGCAATATAATGTTTGGACAGTGCACTATGGTAAGACTGGGATCTTATGCTATATACATGCTCTCTAATCCTATCCTTAAGTGTCCTGTCTGTCTTTTCTATATAAAATGATTGGCAGACATTACAAACAGCAAGATATACCACATGTGTAGCACAACTGGCATATACAGAGAACTTAAATATGCAACCCATATCAGGGTGTATAAACGTCCCAGAACTGTCCAAAAATGTACAAAAATTACAATGCCCACATGGTTGTGTACCATGACCTGTCTGAGATTTCCCTCCACCCTTATATTTTGGGTAGCACAATAGCCCCTTCAGGTTACATTTATTCTTAAACCTGAACCTTGGCTCCACCCCCACAAGCTCTCTTACCAACGAGTCCACTGTCAGGACTCTCCAATTCTTCTTAATAATATTCATAATTATGGTACTGTCATTCATATAATACAGGGCATCTTTACCTGAATAGATGATTCAGGTGAAACTACATTGCTGACAAAATCTCCACCTGCTGAATAATACAGTTTTGCTCTATTCTGTCTAAGGTTATCAAGGCCATGGAACCCCTCATTTATTTCTTGGTGGCTGTATCCTCTCTCAATGAATTTATCCCTGAGACCCAACAATTCCATGTTAAATCCATCTTGAGTGGCATTAAGCCTGGACACTGTCATACCGTGTCCTCTGATGACATTTCTAAACGCATACTGGGGATGCATGCTGCTTCTATGCAATAAAGTGTTTCTATGGCAGCTTTTTCTATATACCCCAGGGTTGATCATGCCATTACACAATCTCTCTACATAGACATCCAGATATTCAATTTTTTTATCAGAACTTATCATGGTGAACCTTAAGTATTCTGTCATACCATTCAGTTGTTCCACAAACATTGTTAGCTCTTCCAGGCTGCCTGTCCAGATCAAAAAAAGACTGTTGACAAAGTGATGATAGAATGGAACAAATCTCCTAAAGATTTCCATATGAAACAGTTATTCCTCTTACCAGAAGGACAAAAACATGTTGGCGTAGCTGTTGGCATATGGAGTGCCCATCGCTATGCCATCCCTCTGTAAAATACATATTTGTCAAACATGAACACATTATTCTCAAGAATGACTTACAGAAACAGGGAGATCTAAACTTTCTGTCTGTTCCCATATGTACTATGTCTAGATAAATAGCGATGTATTGACTCCACCCCAATTATATTCGGTATGATGCTATAAAAAGATTGGACATCCAACGTGACAAAGTATAACAGAATGTCAACAGTAAAAGTGCTTGTAAAGCTGTATAAATCAATTAAAACTGTTTAGTATCTCTCAAGATGGATTGATTGGCATTAAGTACTGGGCATAAGAATTTCTCCACATATAGTGAGAAGGGCTCAGTACACCAGCCCCTTCATGCAACTATGGGTCTCATGGGGGGTTTTAACCCATTATCATGAATCTTGGGCAAACCATGTATGAAGGGAAACAGGGGATATTCAACCTTCAGGAACTTATATAGATCATTCCATTAATCCTTTGTTATAATAGAGAAACATGGTATATGGAAGACACCATAAGATCGAGTTTCTGAAAACTTGAACATAAGAAAAAAAAAAAAGCCAAAAAGCACAAAAATCTACCTTTTTGATGTTTTTCAGGGGAGTAAGCCCTCCTGCACCCCCTGCAAATTATATATACCAACTCTGGGATCACACTACAGTGAGGAAAAGGGTAAATTTCCCAGTCCTTGCTGTACTGTGATCTCCATTCAAAAGCTTTGAGTTTTCAAAAATTTGATCACATGGCCTTGACCATATGCAGTTCAAGTTTCTGAAGACTGTTAGGGACCCATGTGTGTGTGTGTGTGTGTGTGTGTGTATATATATATATATATATATATATATATATACACACACACACACACACACACACACACACACATATATATATATATATATATATATATATATATATATATATATATATATGCATACACACACACACACACACACACACACACACACACACACACATATATATATATATATATATATATATATATATATATATATATATATATATATATATATATTCACTTTATAGCATCGAAATACTGAATTATCAAAATTTAGTATCACGAAACTATAAAGTCGAATCCCCTAAATGCCAAGCATACACAAGCGCAAAACACAAAACTGCAAATCTACAAACTCCATCAAACACACATCACACACAACAAAACACATACATACACCAGAGTACATACCTCCCAACACTTCCCTACAATAAACATAATACACACACACACGACCAAACACATGCACACACCTACCCTTAGTATATGCAGGGGGGCAAGCCCCCCTGCATCCCCCACACCCTCCCTACTTATATATACTAACTCCGAAGTCGCACAACACTCCAAAACACACACAACCCAGCATCGCACATTCCATAGCCCCCCGCACAAACACACATCACATACACACAAACACCAACACTCCCAACACTAACACATTCACACTGCACAACACCTATCCTACCCCACACCTCAAACACCCCAACACACTCAAAAACACACAAACCCTCCCCAAAACTTATAAAACAGTACACTTGCCTAATGTGCTGTCCGTACCGCGGGTTTGACATAATCCATTCGACACTTTCAGGTTCGTGGTTTCCGTCTGTTCTACTTTACAGGCTCGAAATTCTAAAATTCGATATTTTAGCATTTCGAGCATGTAAGTTAATCCCAGATATATAGGTTCATAGGTTCGTACTAGGCTATCTGCCCTAGGGCATTTATAAGCCTAGCCAGAGTGTATGTGGCTTACACCACCCCTTAGGATGAGAATACTACGCCCTTTTAGGGTTTAGTTTACTATGCCTCTGTCTAGTAGTGACACAGAGATGGCCCCCGGGGTAAACCTACGATCTCCCATCCACTCGTCGAGATTTCTCTTGAATAGAGTCAGTGAGGGGCTCTGCCTAACATGGACTGGAATTCTGTTCCAGAGTGTAGGGAGCCTCTGGGTTATGAATCTGTCCCTCCAGCACGTTCCATTTATTTCTGTGTTGAGGTTTAAGTCACTTGTTCTCGTGGCTCTGATGGATTTGGATTTTCTGAGGTGGAGCATGTCCATTAATTCAGGATTGGACATGGCCTTGTACGTCAGGCACAGATCACCTCTGAGTAGGCGGTATGCGACTGAATAGAGCTGGAGTTTTTTTCAGTCGGGCAGCATATGACATATGTTTAAGACCCTTTATCCTCTTGGTGAGGAACTTTTGGGGTCTTTCCAACTGCTGCAGGTGTCGGGTGAGATACATCCCAAATGGGGCATTGTACTCAATCATTGGCCTGATAAGAGAAGAGTACAGGGGCACAATGACCTCTCTTGATCTAGATGTGAAACCCTTCATGATAAGGTGGGCAATATAGAAGGTCTTCCTAACCACTTTGGCAATGTGAGTGTCAAATGAGAGGTTACTGTCAACCTGGGTCCCTAGGTCCCTGATTACCTCTTCCGTACTTAATGAATTACTGCCTATGTGGTAATTTGTCGGTACCTTGTTTTTCCCAAAGGGTATGACTATACATTTTTGGCGTTCAGCTTAAGGCCATGGCTCTGGCACCAATTATCCATTTCTATGAGGCCTCTCTGAAGGATGTTTGTGTCTGCTGGAGTATCAATTATGGCACCCAGTTTGCAGTCATCTGCGAACTTTGTCAGCCACAATCCTCCTATGTTTGCCTGTACCTCGGAAAAATAAATGCCGAACAAGAGGGGTCCCAGGACTGAGCCCTGTGGGACACCGCTTGTGACTGGCTTAGAGTCTGACATAGCTCCAGCAACTCTGACCCTGTGGGTTCTGTCCTTGAGCCAGTTTGCAACCCATCTTGTGACATATGGGTTTACATTTAAGCTGGTGAGTTTGTCTATGATGCCCGAGTGGGGTATTGTGTCAAAGGCTTTTGCAAGGTCAAGGTAGGCTGTGTGAACTGCCTTACCCTCATCAATGGCCTTAGTGACTGTTTCAAAAAAGTCGACCAAGTTCAAAAGGCAGGATCTGCCCTTGACAAAGCCAAATTGGTAGGATCCAATGTCTGTAGGTCCCCAATGTCTTTGTTTATGAGTTCCATAATGATCCTCTCCATAGCTTTGCAGACCAGGCTCGTCAAGCTTATGGGGCGGTAATTTCCAGGGTCCGTAGAAGCACCGCCTTTGTGAAGTGGGACCACTGTTGCCACGCCACTCTTTGGGTACATATCCTGTAGTAAGGCTAAGATTAAACAGCAGCCTTATGTGTGGGTTTAGTTCCTCTTGAGTTCATGTAGCACACAGCCCGGGACACCATCCGGTCCCATTGATGCTGTGTTTTTAGCTTTAGAGAGGGCTCTCACCTGGGCATCTGAGATGTTAGGGAGGCTACACTCTGCTGGGATAGTTATTTCTCCTTTGGGGGAGGGAGGAGAAATTTGCACTGAACCTGTCTGCCAGAATGTTGGCAATGTCAGTGGGTTCAGTGTATTTTGTGTCATTTTGGACTAACTCTGAGCATATCTGGGAGTTTCCACCCAGGTTTCTAACATAGCTAAAGAAGGCCTTGTGATTGTCTTTTGTGTCTTTTGCGATTTTTCTCTCAAAGTTGGCCTTGGATGATTTTATGAGTGATCGTAGTTTTTGCTAGTACTGATCAGAGATGCCTTCCCTTTTAGGGATTTTGCTCTGTCATGTAGTAGCTTCCTCCTCCTGTTGTAAAGTTTGTTTATGGCTGGGGTCCACCAGACCGGGCACCTGCCTTTGGGGGAATGGGTCTTGGTTTTATTTGGGATTGCATGATCCATGCATTCTTGAAGGTGCCCATAGAAGGCATTTGCAAAGGATTCAGCAGTGTGGGTTGTGGTTTCCACTGGCCCAGGGGCCTTGAAAGATACCACTTCAGTCTTAAGAAGTGTTAAGTTTGCTTTTGAGAAGTTCTTCACTGTGGTCTTTTGTGCAGGGGGTGGAGGCGGGATGTGGATTTCCAGTGAGATTAATTTATGGTCTGATCTTACCAAAGAGGGATGTACTTCCGGTGTGGAGCATTTTGTCCCCATGTTTGTGATGATCAGGTCTAGTATATTGTCTCCTCTTGTGGGAATGGTGACTAGTTGTTCCATTGCATTTGAGTTTATGAATTCTAGGAACCTTTGGGCTAGGGTGTTGGCACTTGAGTAATGTTCCCAGTCTATGTTTGGGTAGTTGAAGTCTCCCAAAATGATGGTATTTGGAGAGACATTCATACTCTCCAGTGTCTTCAGGAAGGCTGTGTGGGGTTCCTGAGTTTGAGAGGGTGGTCTGTAGCATGCTACAAACTGTAAGGCAGTTTTGCCTATGGTTAGTTGCACCTGGATAGTCTCCGATGCTTCGTGCGTTGCCACTAACCTGGAGGTGTGGGTATCTTTGATGAAAATGGATACTCCCCCTCCTTTTGTGGTTCGGTCCAAGTTTTGGGGCCGGAAAGCATGATATGAGGTAAAACCTGATAGTGCTGGGGTGCTCTCAGGATCCTTGAACCAGGTTTCAGTCACTGCACAGACATCGATGTTCTCCATACTGAGGAGGGCTTCGAGTGCATGCATCTTGAGGTTTAGACTTCTGGCATTGAGCAGCATTACCCTTAGTATTTTTCCACTTGTGTTTTCTAGGGAGGTAGGTTTGTCATTTGAGCCTTGCCTAAAAAAGGCACTATGGGGGTGGCAAGAGCCTTGGCCAATATCCGGAAGCCCAGGGGTGACAGGTGCAAGCCATCCCTTGCAAAGCAGCGTGGCTTGTCAAGCATGTCATCCCAAGCAGACAGACACTGGATCCCCTTAGAATGACACCAGTAATTAAGCCAATTGTTAAAACTGATCATTTTGTCTTTGTACTGTGGCATCATTCTTGGTGAGGGTAAGATGCTGCTCAAGGTCAGGGTCATACCGACCTGGGCTACATAATCAGAGAGCTCCTCTGTGTCTCTTTTCATGTAGTCCAGGGAGGTACGTCTCAGGTCATTCACACCGGCATGTACAATGACTGAGTCATATTTGTACTTGCTGTGGAGTGACCTGAGTGCTTGTGTTATGTGGCGGATTCTAGCTCCCGACAGGCAGCTTACTGTGACCCTCTCCTTGTTCAGTCTGGTGAGCGGGACGTCAGTGTGCCTGACTATGGAGTCACCTATTACAAGTGTGTCTGGCATGTTGTTTGGCCTTAAGGGCTGTGACTGTTTAGCACACTGACTTTGTGAACTATGTGTTGCATGTGCTATGTCTTGAGGTGGTGGTTGCTTGGGTGCCTGCTTTGGAGGCCTCTGTTGTTTTGGTAGATTTTTAATCAGTGCCTCCGAGTATGTTTTTGTGTGTTTATGTGTTTGGTTTGCAGTTGTGATAGTTCTATGTGAGACTGGGTTTGTGGTGTGCGTGGTTACCTTCTCCTCCTGACTGGTCTTGCCAGTACTGAATTGAGAGAGCTCAGCCTCCAGTTTGGCTATATATATATATATATATATATATATATATATATATATATATATATATATAGGTTTACTATCATAATATCGACAAATAAAATAATTTCCAACTACAACAGTGATCCACAACTACGAAAAAACAAAATGCCACAAATCACAATGTTGAATCAGCTGAACGAATTCAGCTGATTCGACATTAAAATCGAACACATCATGTTATGTCTGTGTAGGAGTGCAGAAACACTAAAGTACTACACCTAACATCATGTTTTTGCAGGGGGGCAAGCCCCCCCCTGCACCCCCTGTAAGGGGATGCACCCCACATACTCCCTGCTATAGCTATATATTCCAACTCCAAGATCACACTACAATGAGGAAAGGGATGAATTTCCCAAACTGCACTGTACCGCAATCTCTAACAGTACTTTATGTTCATAATAGTGAATGCACAGTATGGAGAAGTTCAGCAAGATGGACACTCAAAAAAACAACTTTTAAGTGTTTCATCTGCAGACATTCTCCGTTCGCAATTGTCATAGTAAACTATATATATATATATATATATATATATATATATATATATATATATATATATATATATATATATATATATATATATATATATATATATATATATATATATATATACATAAATATATGGTTCCCCTTCAGAAGGTCGAATGGCTGAAATCTCAAAATGCATATGGTCGAGACCATATGCTTGAAATTTCAGAAGCTCGACTGTCTGAATGGGGATCAGCATACAGCACAGAAAGGGAAGTTTCCCTTTTTGTACTGTAGTGCTATCTCGGAGTTGGTATAAATAAGTTGCGCGGGGTGTGGGGGTGCAGGGGTCCTTGCCCCCCTGCAGAAACATTGTTTTGTGTTACTTTTTTTTTTTTTCCCTTTCAAAAGGTTGAGCTTCTGAAATTCGAGCATATGGCTTTGGCCATATGCATTTTGCGATTTCAGCCATTTGACCTTCTGAAGGGGAATCATAGATATATACATATATGTGTATATATATAGATATATATATATATATATATATATATATATATATATATATATATATAAATATATATATATTTAAATATATCTATATATATATATATATATATATATATGTACATATATATATATATATATATATATATATATATATACACACACACACACACACACACACACACACACACACACACACACACACACACACACATACACACATACATATGTACATATCCATACATAATGATATATAACGTGAACTTAAAACAGTAGCACAAACAGATGACTAAAGTGATACATTAATTGTCAACATACACAAATACCGATCTTTATCTAACTCACAGTACACAATGGTTTACTTGGGCTTTCAGAAAAAAGAGATACGTTGTGGTTATTCTAAACTGCTTTTAAGGCAAACCACTGATACATGACCAAGTGGTAGTAAAGTGACCTTTAAACACAATAACAAAAATGTTGTTTCTTACCATGCAGCACAATGTTAGTACTGTAGTTTAAAATTATGCATGCATAGCCTGTATTCGAGTACTTTTTACATGGAGTGGAAACTGACACTTCTAAAACGAGCCACGTCTGAAGCATTTTCCACGTTTGCACATATACAGAAAAGAAAATTACACCTAAACCTTGGTGGTTAAACTACGACCATGTTAATTACTGCCTGGATATCAATGACATCACCTTGTTAAAAGAGTGCAAGTGGTCAGAAGCTTGTTTCCATTTCTAACACTTTTCTTAGATGCAAACTGTTAAAACTAATGACCTTGGAAAATATGTAATCCAATTTTCTTTTAGTTAAATTGTTTATCTGTTAATGGATACACAGCTGTCTTGCCTTTTAAAGCAATAATGTGAAAAAAAAGAACAGATGTTACACTTAAAAAAAAATCCATATTGCTGTCTGTTTTGTAGCTTGTAAATACATGTGAAATAATGTATAATTTTCAAAAACCTGTCTCTCAAATTATAGTCCCATCTGCCAAATGCTGTGGTGGGGGTGGGGAGTCACATATGTCATATTATTTAACAATGGTTTTCATTTAAGGAAAGGTCAGTGTTTTGAAATGATTTCTCCACGATTTCTCCATTGAATTATGTCTACAGGGTCAACATGTTAATATAATCTTAATCATATTGTTTCTGTCCTTTCTCCTGTTTCAGCTCAGAAGAGGATTTTCTGTGGTGGTCTCCATAAAAGTTAATTATCCAGTTAAAATGTTATTTAAGTGATAATATAAATGCACAAATAAATAAATAAAACAAATAAATAAATAACTAGCCAGCTAAAGGAAAGAATAAATTAATAAGTGTTTCATTCTCCTCTTAAAATTAGTTAATTCACAACAAACTTGTCTGGTGTCAGTTTCTTCTTTATGTATTATTTATTTTACTTTGTTTTGTTTACTGCGAAAGTTCATTTGAGCACAAGGCTTCATTTCAGTGGCGGTCCAGGGAGAAAAGTTCAATACACAGAAGGTTAAGGAACAATACATTCCACTATCACATTTTCACATTCTGTGCAACTACTAAGACATTATATGTATACAATAGTAAGACATAAAGCATTATACATCTGAGCACAGTAGTAAGACAGCAATACAAAAAGGCTCCCAAATACACTTAATACATATTAGGAATAAATAGTACAGCATGGGAGTGTTGAAACAATACTACCGTTTCAGTTCTGTGGTGGTTCTTCAAAACTTTAAATGCAGGATGTTATGGTGGTAGGTTTAAACAGTGTTTAGAAGAGAATGAACACAGAGATGGAAATAGAAGTCTAGGGCTAGTAATAGGTAAGGTTTAGTTTTGTACAGCAAAGAGTTACGTTTTTTAAAGAAACTATAGCATGTAATGCAGAAACACATGGAGCTAGCTGGGAGAAACTGCCAGGTAGAATTTTTTTAATCTTTTCCTGGAGTGTAACAGTGGAATAGCCAAGACATAAGGAGGAGTTGTAGATTAGTTTTGAGCATATGGCTTTAGAGTAAATCTAATAGGGAGTGGGATGGAGTTTTTTATTTTTATTTTCATTTTTATTTAGAACCTTTACTGACAGTTTCTGATGAGCAAATATATTTAGTCTCAAGTACATGTCTGCCAGAACACTGGTTTTGATATGAGATGCATAGCAACTGATAGTGCAACATGATGTTACATTTGCTTCTTTCAGGAAGTTGTACAGAATTTTCCATTTTCTGTTCAACCTTATATTGTTGCCCTCTCTGCACCTCACCTCACATTTAGAACATGTATGTATCTTTCAGTATGTTGGCATTGACACTATATATATATATATATATATATATATATATATATATATATATATATATTTATATATGTATATAAAATATATATGGGTCTACTTCAAATGAACGAAATACCACTTACTCGAAGATGACATCACTGAGACCAGATCTCCAAAACCTTAGTTGAACAAATGACCATGTTGCTGAAATTTTGCCATGGTAAATATCCAGTTGACCAACATTTAAAAAAAAAATACACCGCACTATCTGCAACCCTCCCAGGTCTGGGGCTACACCCCACACACCTCCCAATGTTCGTGACTGTGCCTCCTAATCTCCTAACTAATTATACCAACTCTGGGATCACACTACAGTGGGGAAAAGGGCAAATTTCCCCATGCTGGCCAACTAGATACCGATTGTTTTTTCTGTATGACATTTTTACTCATTGTTTTGTTTTGTATCTTACCCTGTAAACTATTCCAATAACTGTCTCCCTCATATTTTCTTATACTGCATTTTTAGTGCTGTCACATCTTCTGTAGTATCACATTGGCACTAATGATTTCAATCATACTGATTTGTTTATTACATTTACTTACTATATATATTTGTTCTGTGTATTATTGTTGTTATTTGCTTTATCATGAATTTAGCTCACTAAGACTCTGCAGATAATGGGACTTCCAAAATAAACACTCCAAATTAACAAATGTAAATAAATAAACATACCACTGATCACCATTTTAATAGTTTTTATAGCTTTTAGTGTGTATATACACACACACACATACACACACACACGCACGCACGCATGCACACACATACATACACACAAACATATACATACACACAAACATATACATAGGTGTGGATACAGTAGTGTTAACATAGCAGGTTATTGCTTCACATTGCTTGGATGCTCAGTTTGATTCTTGCCTGAGAAGCCTTCTGTATGGAGTTTGCTGTTTTTTGTCATTTTCATGTGAGTTTTTGCCAGTGTTTCCAGTTGTTTTTCTCCCACTCCCAATATATATATATATATATATATATATATATATATATATATATATGTATACGTGTACACACACACACACACACACACACACACACACACACACACACACACACACACATGGATCAATAGTCCTACTGCATGCATATATGTACATCCATCAATAGCTATGTATAAATGTGTATATATTTACAGGCAGAGAGAAAGAGAGAGATATACATAGGGTCATAGGTATATACTGGGCTAACAACCATCAGGGTATTTATACCCCAAGCCATGCAACCCAATTCAATTGTGTCCTTATGTATCATGGGCAATTATTAGGAAGGGGTATGTTAGTTAGCAAATTTCTAGAGATTGTGTAAGGGGAATGTTAGTTTGGGCATTACTGTCTGCCTTTATCTATCAGAGATATGGATGCAAGACCCAGGAGGAATTTCATGTTTCACATCTATTGGTCAAGGTTAAGCATACATAGAGTTAGGGATAGACTCTGCTTCTCATGGATGGGGATCCTGTGAGACACACATATATCTCACCAATGTCTTATTTATGTTACAAGTAAAATTTAAATCCTTGATTGCAGTGGTTCTGATGCTGTTCATTTTGTGGATGTGCAAAAGATCCATCAGAGCTGGATATGAGGATTCCTTGTATGGCAGGTATAGATCGCCTCTCAGTAACCAGTAGGAGACTGAGTGTAGAAATAGGGCTTTAAGGCAATCCATACAGGACAATGTGTTTATATCCTGGATTCTTCTGTTAAGGATCTTTTGTGTGCATTCCAGCTGTTGATGTGTGGTCAAGTATATGTCGAAGGAGGCAATGATGGGTCTAACAAGGGCTGAATAAAGTGGCAATATGACTTTCTTGGACCTGGATGCCATGCCCTTACTTATAAGTTGGCAACATAGAATGATTTTCTCACTACTTTGGCCACATATTGTCAAAGGCCACAATACTGTCTACATATTTTCCCAGATCCCTGACTACTGGGTCATTTCTTAGGGGTGTCTTATCGCTGGAGTAATTAGCCTGGGTGGTAGTTTTCCCAAAAGGCACTATAATGCATTTCTTGGCACTGAGTTTGAACCAGTGACTTTGGCACACGTCATCTGTCTGTGTTAGACCATCTCGTAAGATGTTTGTGTCAAGAGGGAAATCTATGGTAGCTTCCAATTTGCTGTCATCTGTGAGCTTGGTCAGTCAAAGACCCTTGACATTAGCTTTTACTTCCAAAAAGTAGATGCCAAAGAGGAGATGTCTCAGCATGGAGCCATGAGTTACTCCGCTGGTGCCCAGTCTCTCAGTGGAGCTGACTGGGCTCACCAATTGTGATTTTTTGGGTCCTGTCTGTGAGCCAGCTGACAATCCAGTGAGTTATGTAGGGGTTTATGTTCCATTTGATGATTTTTGGTAACTATAACCAAGTGGGGTATTGTATCAAATGCCATAGCCAAGTCCAGGGAGATGGTATGCACCATCTTCCCCTCATCCATTGCCTTGCTGACCTTCTCAAAGAGGTCCACCAGGTTTTGTAGGCATGACCTTCTCTTGACAAAGCCAAACTGAGTTAGGTCTGGTGTCTGAAGGTTGCCTATGTGTTTGTTGAGCATTTCCAGGATAATTTGTTCCATGGCTTTGCATATTAAACAAGCCAGACTAATAGTCCTGTAGTTTCTGGGGTTGGTTGATGGTCCACATTTGTGCAGTGGGAGAACCATCACAGTCCTCCATTTTCATGGCACAAAGCCTCTTTTAAGGCTTTAGTCGAAAAGAGACTTAAGTGGCCCTGATAGGTCTTGTTTCACTCTAAGACACATCACAGAATATTGTCGGGGCCCCTTGAGACTGTATTTTTGGCCTTAGCAATTACCACCACAGCTGCTCATGTTAATAGTTGGGGTGGGGTTATGCTAGGGGTTTCATGGGGGAGAGGTGGGGAGTGAAGGGTGAAGTATACACTGAATTTGTCAGCCAGAAAATTTGCTATGACACTGTGTTCAGTGAAGAAGGCACCACTGACCACCAGTTCAGCACACCGATGTTTGCTGCATTTGAGGTTTTGGACATAGCTGTAGAAGACTTTGTGGTTGTTTTTAGCCTGTGAGGCTATCTTGACCTTGTAATTGGCAATGTTAGACGTAATTAGTCTTCGTAGTTTCCTGCTTAGTTTAATTAGAGAGCTCCTCTCATTATAGGAGTTGCTCTTCCTGATTTTATCCATGACTTTTTCCTTTTGTTAAAAACCTTATTAAGTTTAGAATTTCACCAGTGTGGTTTGTTTACAGAATTTGTTTTTGGGCTAACATCTAGTAGGTACAGCAGCCTCTATACATCCATTTACATTGTTGCAATTCTGCATATGTTGCTGTGAACTTAGGACTGAGAGGGGCATTGAATATTGACAAACTATTGCTCAAAGGTTATAGTTTGCTTTGGAATAGTTTCTAACTGTTACAGAGTTTTCTGGGTTTACTGGGTTGATTTTTATTTTGAAACAAGACAGCTTGTGAGCATATGACATGGGGAGTGGGGTGGTGGAGTACAGATCTCTCCCATATTAGTGAGTACCAGATCCAGTATGTTTGAACTCTGGTGGTTGTGCACAGTATTTGTTAAGAGCATTTTTTTTAATAAAGTGCAGGATTCATGCCTGCGAGTATGGACAGTATATATTTCCTAGTCTAGTTAAAGTCTCCCATGGATAGAGTATTTTGTTTAATGATGAGTGTCTCCATTATGAATAGATACAAGCTATGGGATTCTAGGGCCACAGACGCTTATGATATAGTATGGGACTTTGTCTATGGTGATTTCCACATGATTGGGAGGTTATAGTGGTTAATGTGTTTACTTTACAAACACAAGGTGCAGAATTTGATTCTTACATGGATGGCTAGGCTTAAAATGGGTCCTCTTTAGATGGTCAAACTTTTAAAAGCTTGACTTTCATATGTCTGAGACCATATGATCGAACTAAGTTCAAATGGTCTGAATGGGGATCTCCATAGAGCATGGAATGGGAAGATTTCCCTTTATCGCAATGTAGTGTGATCTCGGAGTTGGTATATTTAAATAGCAGGGTAGCAGGGGGTGTGGGGGTGCAGAGGGGCTTGCCCCCTGCTAGCACTGTTTAGTTTTTTTTGTTTATTTATTTATTTCTCACATTTTCAAACATTCAAATGTTTGATCATATGGTCTTGGCTATATGAAACTTGAATATTTGGATGTTCGATTATGTGAAGTAGACCTATATATATATATATATATATATATATATATATATATATATATATATATATATATATATATATATATATATATATTTAAATATGATAACTACTTACTGTCAGCAACCACTGCCTGCCTAAATAAAATCCATAGAAAGGTGAAACCTCCCCAGCTAATGCGAGATGCTAATGACTAGCATGAAGTCACAAATGCATGGGTAATTTATATTAAGGAGTGGTTATTTGGATAACAGGGAGAATTGCTTAATATACATCTCAGTGAGAGGCTGTTGTTTTAATTATGTTTTATGCTCATGGTGGTTTTAACATCTATCCCTGATTGATTTGGAGCTGGTTGCTTAGGTACATGATTCATAGATGAATACTAGACTAGCTGTCCTGAAGGGTCATTTTAAGTCTAGCCAATAAATAGAGGTTAAAATCAAACCCTGCAATTTGTGTCTATAAGGTAAACACCTTAACAATTATGCCAAACCCACTAGACATTTATCATTTTATAATTTGCTGAATTTCTGAGATATGTATGTATAGTATATTGTATCTTATATTTTTGTATACTTTCACTCAGTTAATTAATGATAATTAATATCTATATTTACAAGTCTGGAAACAACCTACCACATTTGAAAACTCAGCTGATTTCCGTTTTGTTAAGTTCATGTTTGACATCACCTTCTCTTTCAAGAGATGGACTGTCTAAAACATGAACTTTGAAAGAACCAGTTTTCAGAATTATGATATTCCATGGTACATAGAGATAATAAACTGACTGCATTATTAGTATGGATGCCACTGACATTCTGCATTGTCTGTAATGACTGTCTGTCCTTGTTTATGTGGGACAGCCCCTATTTGGGCAGCTGTGCCCAGTGCAGGGGAGGGGGGCAAGAAGACTGGCAAATGAATAGAGATTTTAGAGAAAAAACATGTCTCAAGTTTTCTTTAATAGTTGCATAAATCAATTATGTTGTATCTGAACCACCTAAATGTATGAAACAGCATAAACAAATTAAATTATAAAATTTGAAGCCCAATCTTTTGCATTGATTGTGGGTAAGGCTTGTCTTGCAAAATCATGCTTCTGTAAAAAAATATATTCCACTTTGGCATTTTAAAAGGTGGCAATGCTATCTGCACTTTTTTTTGTGGTAGTTTTTACAATGTACCCTTCCACTACAGGAGGCTTCCTAACTTACAATTGAAGCACATTTCATTGATTGAAAGTTCATCGTACAATAAGCATCAGCAAGGTAACATCAATGACGCTACAAAATCCTGCATATGATAACATTGGGAAAAATGTTACATCCATAATGTGGAGCAATAAAGCTGTGAACCGTAGTCATAGGATCTTAGGATCATAGGAAGTTACTAGGCTATTGGCCCTGAGGTCTTATAAGCTTAACTAAGAGTTTAGCTAGTGTTTAGACAAGTCAGCACTCAAAACCCCTGTCCAGCAGGGACACAGGTGGAATCCCAGGGGTGTATTTTCTGTTTCCCATTAAGTTATCCAGGTTGCACTTAAAAAGGGATAATGAGGTACTTTGCTTGATGTGGAAACAGAGTCTATTCCACAGATGGAGGAGTCTCTGGGACACAAATTTGTCCCACCAACAAGTTCTATTGATGTCACAGACCAGGTAGAGGTCACGTGTGCAGGTTACTTGAGTGGAGCTTGACTTGTGGATGTGCAGCAGTCCCATCAAGGCAGGGTCTGAGATTGCTTTGTATGCCAGACAGAGGCCACCTCGGAGTAGTCTGTATGAAACTGCGTAGAGGGACAGGGTTTTTGGCCTATCTATGTAGGGTATATATTTGAGGCCCTGGAATCTCCTGCTAAGGAACCTCTGTGCTGTCTCCAGCTGCTCCATGTGCTTTGCGAGGTACATGCCAAAAGGGGTGTTGTACTCAATAACTGGCCTTTATAAGGGAAGAATACAGGGATGTAATGACCTCCTTGTCCCAGGATGAGATACCCTTACTTATGAGGTGGGTCATGTAGAAAGTTTTCCATACTACAGAAGCAACATGGTGGTCAAACGTCAGGTTGCTATTAACCTGGTTGTCCATATCCCTCATGACTGATTGTGTGCTTAGGGCATTGTTATTAATTTGATAATATGTAAGGACATCACTCTCCACAAAGGGGATGATGATGCATTTTTTGGCATTCTGCTTGAGGCCATGTTTCTGGCACCAGTCATTTGTTTGGATGAGACCCTCTTGGAGGGCATCCACATCACTTGGGGAATTGATGACTGTGCCCAACTTGCAGTTATCTGCAAACTTGGTCAGCCATAGCCCACTGGTTTTGGCCTGCACCTCAGAGAAGTATGTATATCCTGAATAACAGAGGCCCCAAGACTGATCCCTGTGGTACGCCACTCATTATGGGTCCGCTGCTTGAGTTGACTTCCCCTATGTTGATTAGGTGGGTTCTATCAGTGAGCCAGTTTGCTACCCATCTGGTAACATATGGATTGATGCCTAGTTGTGAGAGTTTATCTACTATGCCCAAATCAGGAATAGTGTCAAAAGCTTTGGCCAGGTCAAGTGTTATGGAATAAGATCAGCTTATCAAAAATGTATATTAATTTCAATTTCATTAATGATGCTATAATATGATAAGCAAATATAATTTGATGCAGGGCTGTGGAAAAATACAGCTTCATAAGCTGAAGTTACTGCTGTACTTTAACTGCATTCTTTAAGTATGTAACAAGGAAAAAATAAATGTTGTAAGAAGGCGAGGCATGTTAGCTACTGTAAAAGGAATTTGTTAGCCTGACTCCTCCAGGCTAGGAGTCCGTTGTTGCTCAGGAAGGTTTGAAACATCCAAGTTCAGAAAACAAGACCCCTTGAAGCAGGTGTGTCATGTATAGAAAGGTGTTCATGTGATGTCCGAGGCAAAAATCATGAGGGATGAGGACATTTGCAAAGTATTTGATTTGTCAAAGTCAGTATAACGTAAGAAAATTGCATGATAGGTTTGTTAATAAAAATTTATAAAAATACATTTTTTCTCTGTACAGTGAGACTGATTTACCAACTGCTATGAAGATTGTCTCCCAGTGCTGTAAATAAAATAAATTTCTGTTTGCACATCCTGAAGTGTTGTTCCTGACTGATGGCATATAAGGTAAATTCTTAATGTTATTTATTTACAACTATAACACAAGGTAGGCAGTGTGCACCATCTTCCCCTCATCCATGGCTTTGATGACTGTCTTAAAGAAGTCGACCAGATTTAACAGACATGACCTCCCCTTGACAAAGCCAAACTGTGTGGGGTCGAGTGTTTGGAGGTTGCTAATGTCCCTGTTAATGAGGTCCATGATAATCCGTTCCATGGCCTTACAAATCAGGCTAGTTATGCTGATGGGTCTATAATTTCCCAGCTCAGTGGATACTCCACTTTTGTGTAAAGGGAAGTCAGTGGCTGTCCTCCACTCAGCTGGGACAAAGCCGGTACTCAGGCTTTGGTTGAATCAGGTGCCTAATGGTGCTGCAAGTTCACGCCTGAGTTCATGTAGGCTGCAGCCTGGGATGTTATTGGGTCCCATAGAGGCTGTATTTTTTGTCTTTGAGGGGGCAGTGATGACCTGTTGCCTAGAAATAAGGGGAGGGGGGCAGGTACTGGGGATGTCTTGATTTACTGATGGGGGGGAGGCAGGGTTAAGTTTTTATTGACTCTATCAACCAGTAGGTTGGTTATATCTACAGCATTTGTGTATATGGTATCCTTGACTACCAGTTCTGAACAGATCTGGGTGCTTCCTGTGAGATTGCGGTCATATGTGAAAAAGGCCTTTTAATTGTCTCTAGTAGATGTAGCCAATTTGGACTTGAAGTTGGCTTTAGAGGATTTCACAAGTGCACTTTTGTGCTTGTTCAGGCTAAGGAGAGATTGCTTCCAATTGGACACCTGCTCCTTCTTGGTCCTGAACAGCATTTTTTTTCCTTTTGTATATAATTTTATAATTTATTGCAGATGTTCACCAGACAGGTTTACTCTTCCTTGTGGAGGATGATTTTGTCCTGTCAGGTATTACTGATTCCATGCATCTATATAAATGCTTGTATAGTACTTTGATGTAGATTTGGACATTGGTGCCAGTTCCTACAGAGGGGGAGGGGGCTGTGAAGCTGTTTATACCATCCTTCAGGAGGTTATAATCAGCTTTGGAGAAGATTTTTTTTGTTTGACCCTAGCTAGAGGGGGGTCAGGGGAGATACTGGCTTCAAAAGTGACCACTTTATGATCAGATCTTACCAGGGAGGATGATACCATGGGGGTGCTGCAGTGGTTACACATGTTGGTTAATACCAAGTCCAAGATATTATCACCTCTTGAGGGGTTATTGACTAGCTGTTCCAAGGCATTTGCATTGATAATATCTAGGAATCTCTGGGCATTTGTGTTCTGGCATGAGCAGTTTTTGCAATCTATAGTTGGTTAGTTAAATTTGTCCAGGATCAGGGTAAAAGGCTGAATCTTGATAGATTCGAAGAGGTCCAGATAGGTGGAGTAGGCATCTTGAGTCAAATTTGGGGGCCTGTAGCTATGATTTGAATAGGGGTCTTGTCAACAGTTAACTGCACCTGGAATGTCCCTGTGCATCATACAGGTGTGTGTGTCTTCAATATATATTGAAACTCCACTTTCTTTGGCTTTACTGCCCACAGTTTGAGGTCTGAATGTATGATAGGATGAGTAACCAGGTAAGACTGAGGTGCTCTCCACAGCTTTGAACCAGGTTTCTGTGACTGCACAAATGGCAGCATCTTCCAGGGTTAAGAATGCTTGCAGTGAGTGCAGTGTCATGTTTAGACTTCTAGTGTTTAGCAGCATGACCTTTAATTTGCGTTTTGTTTAAATTTTTATCTTGGTTGTATACACCTCATGACTTTTCCTAAAAAAGACACTATGGGGGAGGCGAGAGCCTTTGCCAGAAGCCTGAAACCCAAGCACAAATACTGTCTCCCCACGAAATTCTTACAGTGTAAGTCTGAAGTCCTATTAAACCCAGAGGAGACCATACAACAAATAATTAAACCATAAAATAAAGATGTAAATCATTAAAAATATGTAAAAATAAATAATTAAATGGTGATCAAGTGTGCATCCAAAATTACTAAAATGTTTAACCCATGCACAGGTTCAAACCGTGGATACTGCTTCTGAAGGCAGAGGCAGATGACATTACTCTAGCATGCAGATGCTGGTTGAAGGCTACAGAAAAAGTTACTCATCCTTAGTAATCCACATACTGATTGGTGCAATTGCATTTCTTTTGGCATTTTCCCAACATTATGCCGTTTGGGTTTTTGTAGCGTCATCAACATGAGTTTATTTATTATTTATCTTCATTTATTTATGTATTTATATTTGTTTACTGGGTAAGTGCATTGGTCTCAGTGGGCCATTTGCAGGCACAGCCCGGGTGAATAGGATCACGTAAGAAATGAACAAAACATATTTACAGACATAAGGATATGTTATAAAACATATACATATTTGCAAATACAAAAATAAGCTTCGACATTTAGTTCAAGAAGCAGTTGACAAAGTCACAACATGGATGTAAGAATGGAATTATACCGAGCAGATTTATTTGGATAAAATGTATCCATGGATGAGCTACCATGGCAGGGCTAGCCACACGACAGTGTAAACCTTGGCTCTAGATGATTGTCACTGCTAAAGTGACACCCCAACCCCATGTGCAAAAATGGGAAAAAGGGTTGAAGATGGATGGATGGATGGCTGTAGCCATAATGACTGAGGTGGCTTATGCTACAGGGATAGCAGGATATCATTATACAGAGAGGTATGAAGACATTAGATGAGGCAAGTGAAAATAGTTGCAGGAAAGGATACCATGTGGAGAAGACAGAGAAATGGAGACAGAAATGCAGAAGGAAGAAGAGGAGAAAGGAGAGAAGTGTGAGAGGTCCAAAGAAAAGAGGAAGGTAGGATGAATGAAAGGCAGTAAGTGAGGGGAAGAAGAGTTGAGATAAGGAAGAATGAAACAGAGATAAAGTGGTGTGAGAGAGCTGCAGGGTTCATGAACATGATCTGTGTGAGCACAGCTGCACTTTGGCTAAAGAGCTGTTCCTTGAGCTATTATCTGAAGTCCAAGTCCAAGTACATTTGGCATCTCTGATTGAGAGTGGATTGGAGTCCCATAGCTGAGGTGCTAGAAAGGAGAATGCATGGTCAGTGCAATGAATTTTAGTTTTGGAATGAATAGGGTGGGTTGAGATTGAGTGATACCCCTGAGATTATATGTGTGTGTGTGTGTGTGTGTGGGGGGGGTGGTGGTGAAATGTTTATGAGTGACGGGAAGATGTCTGAGGAGAAAGGGCTTTGTGAATTAGTGATCCTAGTAGGAGGTAGGCTCACAAATGTAGTGGGAGCGATTTAGCTATAGTGAGAGTCAAGCAGTGGTGTTCATTAATGGGGGAGTTAATGAACCACCAGATCTGATTGGAGATGGTCTGCAAGGTGGTGGCATTTTTCTTTTGAGGCTGCAGCTATTATGGGTACTTGACTTTATGAATGATGAACATTTGACTGAAGTAACATGATTCAATCAAAAGTTAGGAATCTGCTACAAGATAATCACAAGAAATACAATAAACAAGATTTTTAGAAATGCATAATACAAGTGATGAAATCTAAGGGTTGTCTCATTAACTTCAACATTAACTTCAACTAATTCATTCTTTAATACAAGCTTATAATTTTGTGAGATTCACAAGCAGGGGCACACACACAAAAATAAAACACAGTGACAAACAGGAGAGGTAATGATACAGTGAGAGGGGTAGGATGGACAGTAGAATTATAGACACACAGACAAAGCGAGGACACTGGTGAGAAGGAGGATTGGACAACAAACAAGTCATCTAAAATTATTTTAAGTTCCACTATTACATTCAGCAGTGCTAACTCACTTTGTTAGCTTGTATGTGAAATGTAACAACAGACACTGATATTTGAAGGCTTTTGTCTTACATTAACAATAAAAGCCCTTAAACATGACCATAAGTGTTTCATATTTCATATTCAGGCAAAAAGTCAGAGGAAACCTGCATTACACTGCTGCAACATATGCCCCTAAGGTAGCAGCTCTTCATTCACGTGCACTATGATGGTGAGTGCATACTGCACATGGGTTAATACATTCACCAGTGGACTGAAAATAAGAGCATGCACTCTCATTCTAGTCAGGTACATTTGCTACCATTTAGCCAGTTCCTTGCTGCATGAGGAGTCAACAGGGTATTTTAGCAGGTGATAGATTCCTGTCTTAGTTGCAGTTAACTTCTGTTTTTTGTTACTTACTGTAGCTTTCAGCTGTTCCTGATATCACAGAATATGCCATATATTTCTTCATATTTTTATTTTGTTCCTGTAGTTTGTGGCTTTCTGACATATCAATTAGAACTCCTGCCATACCTCTTTATCATACCTCGTTATGAGGAATGTTCCTCATTGTGATTCTTAAAAATTCTGTGTTCCAGTTCACATTGAAAGGGTCTGATACATTCATTTTGTGAGTGTTTTAAATAACAGTGGTAGATAATATTACATGAGAAGAACATTTATGAAATATGAAGTAACAGTTATTAACTACTTTGTGGTTCCCCTTGTCAAAGTTATTACTAAGTGTTTAGATAATAGGCTGAATGTATATCCTGACTCTGTTGAAGAATGAACATTCGCCAACTCACTATTAATGTACAGATATCACCAATTAAAAATAAGTTTGCCACTGCATGACAGTACATTAAGCTGCTGTGAAGCAGGGTCTGAAAAAATCAAATGCTTACCACATTTTACACTCACTAAACATGACTTTGCTGTTTTGTAAGTGTAATAAAAAAAATGAAAAAATAAAAATAAACTCAGTCAGCAAAAGTAAGTGCAATAGCAGTTACAAGGACATGTAGTTTTACTTACCCCTCACTAAACAGGCTTTACAAAAGCTGCATTTAGTAAGGTGGAAAAATAAAGTAAACATAATGCAACTGTTAATGAAAGAGTGTGTGTCTGTCCATATGTGTGTGTGCAGGTGTGTTTGTGTGCGTATGTATGGGTGTGAGAGAGAGAGGAAGAGAGTGCATACCTCTCAAATTCTTTACTTAAGAATTCAGATTCTAAATAGAGCAATAGACTTTTCATCAGCATGCATTATCGAAACAATTAGAAATATAAAGCAATAATGTCTAGCTATATTGTATGAGAGTGTAATCCACTGTGATTTACCAGAAAAATGCATTTTTTGAGAGAAGAATATGAGGCAAATCAAGGATGGCCTATAAAATTATGGACAGTTAGAGGGGTTGCAGTGCCAATGATCAAAATGACAGATGACGTGTATTCAGCCGAGAAAGTGGCTACAATTGCTGAGCATATTTGTTTGTGTGTCTGTGTGAAGATGTTTTATGTGTATATGTGTATGTTTCTGTGTATAAGTGTCTGAGTGTGTCTTTTCCTCTGCATGTATATTTAAGTGTGTGTTGGCATTAAATTGTTTTGTAACTTACATTTTGATGTAAAATATTTCCTCCAACAATACTTACATACACTGCAGCAACTTTGAGACATTAGGTAAAGGAACTGTCCAACATCAAAACTATAAAAATGTATATATGAATAAAAAAAGCACATATGGAATCATTTAAATGGTGGCCCATTATCTAAGTGCAATAATGACCTCCAGGGTGGGTGTTATAGGAGAAATAATAGTCATTCAGAGGTGCAGAGGCCTTATATCTCTGTTGTCAGGCATAAGAACAATATTGGGTGGGATATGATTTCACCAGTAACACCCAACACGTGTATTGCTTGCTTGTTAGGTGTCTCACATTTTGCCCACTTGTTCCACATTATCATGATGGATAGTGATCCACATTTCAGAGAAAGTAGGGTGAGAGCTTTCCCTGCTGTAGTCACCAAATAGTGACAGGCATTTGATTTTCAGATTTCATATCCTTCAGGAAAGGCATGCTAATGTAAACCTGTTATTACAGCAACTTTCTAATTATATAAGAGCAATACTTAAAATTGGTCCACAAGTCTGCTAATGACTACTAAATAACATGAAACGGAAACTAAGTATATACTTATCTGTATATAAATCCCCTATAATATTACATTATTTCCTATTTTTTGAACTTCTAGTCATAGTTCAAGAAATCTATATTTAGATGTATGTGTATAGCTTGCATTTATGGCAGAATAGTTATTCAAATGGATGTAATTAAATCTCTTTTACTACGCTATTAAAGTATATTTTTAGATGAGTTAATTATGCATTTGATTACTTTTCATTATGCCTATGTTGATAACCCAACTAAAATACTAACTGTTTACTCTATTTTGCAACTTGATAGTCGAATCACAGTTATATTTTTGGTATTATTCACCATGTAATGTCAATTAATTTAGCACGGATATAAGAAGCTCATACTGAACTCTGGAAACCTATTTTTTAGCAGATTTGCTGAATGTGATATGGGTTTCTGCTTCAGAGACCTAAAGTAATTGACATTGCATTGTGAATAATCAAACACTGTGCCACTGGAATAAGAAGCTCAATGCAGTGATTTAAGGGCTGGTTCTGCAGGACTATCTGAGGGGCAAAGGGAAAAGTATACTCCATCGTTTGATGGCATGCATCTGTTCAGTCCTATGGCAGGAGTGGGTCTGTTAGCCACACGGGAGGTAAGTACCGTCAAACAGTGTGAGTATGTGCGTGGTTGTGCATGTGTGTGTGTGTGTGTGTGTGTGTGTGTGTGTGTGTGTTTGTGCATGTATATTTGTAAGGGCATGAAAGCAACTGTCTGGACATATGACTGTGTGTGACTGTCTGATAGTGTGTGAGTGTGTGTGTGTGTGTGTGTGTGTGTGTGTGTGTGTGTGTGTGTGTGTGTGTGTGTGTGTGTGTGTGTGTGTGTGTGTGCATCTAGGTGCCTGTAAAAAACTGTAAAACCGTGTTGGGTAGGTTGGCAGGAAGAGTACAAGCATGGCTATGTGTGACAACACAGTGTTTGAGTCAGAGATATGAAATCCTCTAATGAGCTGTTGTTCTATGTAACTTTAGAATATTTCTGAATCGCAGTATATTGCTGTCACACTGTTAGGCACTACTACAGTACCCACATAATACTGGTAGTCATATGTCCTCCAAAGACACTGACTAAACCTGTCTTAGACCTAAATTCAGTGCCATTAGCAGGCTATTCACTATCAGACTTTTCCAGAGTGTTTTTCTGCACAGGCATATTGATCTAGAGAGAAAGTTAAGGTTTGGGGAAGGAGAGGTCATCTATCCAGAATGGAATAGTTTTATTTAAAGTTGTTTTGTTACACTCAGCATTTCCAACTCATATTAACTAGGTTATGTTCGAGATGAAACAACTACTTTGTTATAAATATTTTTTTTTGTATTTACATTATAAAATGTTTAAACATCACTGCAAGTATTTCTTTACAATCAGGTGACATTATTCTGTATGGATAGCGCTGACAGTGATATTAGGACATGACGGGTGACTGGATCTCTTCATGCATTAACAATATGTGGTAAGCACTTGGTATCTCAGTACAGCATCATGGGAGCATACTTAGAATATATGAGCAGACTCAGTAATTAGAGTGTAAACCAACACTCATGGTGCCATGTAGTGTGCCAGAATACTACACGAGGAGCTAAAAGAATTTTGTAGGAGATATGTGGAAGAGGGAGAATGATACACTACAAGGCTATAGAAGCTTTTCTGGTTGTGAGTTACACACTAGATAACAAAGCAGATAGAGGCATTGTCAGCGGAAGGTGTTGCATGGCACTAAAAACAAGTGTGGATAAGGGCTCACAGGTTAAAAACAGGCCAGGCCCTAAGGCACATTTAATCCATCATTGCCTACATGTACTACATAACTGGCCCTGTGCTATGATGTGCTAGAAGAAGAGGAGTGGAAATGGGAACAGTGCCTGTTTTGTGTGCACATGTGCTTTGGTACATGAAGACTTGAGTAATGCTGAGCCTATAAATACTTCTGTTACCAGGGCAATGCTGCATACTTTTGTCAAAATATATGTATTCTTGGTAAGATGCTGCAAAACCTCAATGCATAACAGCAATACTTTTGCAAAGTGCACACATATACACACACACAGACACACACACACACACACACACACACACACACACACACACACACACACACACACACACACACACACACACACTATTGCGCTGCAGGATTCTATGTTACATATTCATAATGTGAATAAAATATCATGCAACCATTATCCTAGGCAGGATTCCATTTACAGAGTGACAGTACGGCACAGTGGTGACATATGGCAGATACATATAATTAAACTAAATAGAGCTGCATTTCTAAATATGAAGAAACAATACCTATCCCTTTGCCTAGATCCTATTTCCATGCACCTTTGATACAGAAGGCTATTCTCCAAAATAGCATGCAGAGCATGGAGAAAAAAGATCATTGAGTTTAAGTGTATCTACTTAAAGGTTGATATGGTTAGCCATCTTATTATCCGTATGATTGCCTTCCTGGCATTGTTCTTGTGTTCCTGAGTTGCATACTTAGACATTTTATAAATTACGAAGAGCAATGACTGTACAGTCAAGGGTGATAATACTTAGAATACAGAATACACCTTGGTTGCCCTGCCTCTGACATCTTTTTCTCATCAGCTGAGAAGGTCAGGATTAAATATAGTGGGGTCTGTACTTCTCAAAAGACCAGAGTGTACCATTGTGCCAGGCATCCACTTTATATTGGGAACTCTCTTAATAATCTTCAATCAGGTTTTTCTGGTAGTCCCCATGCAGTAAATAAAGGAATATCCTCCTTTCCATACTGCACCACTGGGAAGCCCTATCAAACTAATTGCCTTTGGATGCCATGTTCATTGACCAAGTCGGAAACCGGAGAACTATGGCATATCGCTCACAGTTGTGCCTGTTTACTTTTTCAGCAAATGGCTTGCATCATAGGGCAGCTTGTCAGCTTGAGTTGTTACAGTTTGACCATTAGATAGTGTACAAAATGTGCACATGGCAGTAAAGGTCGCCTTATGGTGGGAACACTGACATGGAACGTGTGTGGTAAGGAATGTGTTGCCTAACCATGCTAGCAGTTTTCCTCCTTAGCACCTCCACTGGATACAAAAGTAAACTACATTTCTCTGTGTCTCCATAAGGACCCACCTACAAATGCTCAGATTACTTTGAAGATTCTCATGAGAGTGCAGCAGGTTGAGAGAGCCTTTTAGCATGACTTGGCCCACAGCCATAATGTGTAAAAAGGCTATTCAGGAAAATTTTCATAAAGTAGTGTGTTATTAGAATAAGCACCATGCTAGAAGTTTTGAGTTTACATGATATAAACAATTGCAGCTGATATTCATGAATTTCAGCTGTCCAGAATTTTGCAAAATGTCCAGATTTTTGCTTCATATTTTTGGTCTGTTCGTCATAACAGTTTTGGATTTCTGGCAAATCATTGAGGAAAGAAGTCATTAAATAATGACAGACATATGAGTTTCAGACTTCATATCCTTCAAAAATGCATGATAATGTAAAACCTGTTATTTTAGCAACTTTCTAAGTTTAAAACAGCAATATTTTTATTTTATTTTATTTATTTGCAGTTTGTTAACCAGGAAAGTCCATTGGGCCGAAAATGAGCCCATTTTCAAAGAAAGCCCCAGGAAAAAAACTCCATATACAAATATTACAAGGCTAATATCAACAAAGTTAACAAGTACAATATAATTTTCAAAAACTGCTAAAACACAGTAACATATAAGACGGAATAATAACATTTGAGCAAGGTGTTGTAACAAAGCATTGGATGAAATTAAAACACATGTATTTTGGAGTACATAAGTATAATTTGGATTGCAGGCATATATGCACTCATAGTTTCATGAGGTGAGAGGTGGGAAGAATTGGAGGAGAGCAGAACAGTGAGAGGTGAATAGGTTGAGTTATGAAAAAGAAAAAAAAGGAGGGAGTGAAAATGAAATGAAGAGGTCAGTAGGGTGAGTTTTGAGAAAGGAAAACAAATATTTTATTAATATTTAAAATCTGACCCTGATTTTGGGCCTTTGTCCCCTCATTATTTTTGGTTCTGTCCAGATCTCTTGCACTAAGAGGGTGAGTGGTATGCTGACATGAACCTCGCTGTGCACTGGAAGATTACTGGAATGCAGTCTGCACGGCCTTTTCACATTCAGGCACACATTATTTTACTTAAAGTTACTTTTCTGCAAGGTATTCACTCCAAAACCCTTGACAACAAATGTTTGTTATAACCTGCAGTGTTATCATGTTAATTAAAATATTTGCTAATGTTGTAACTTGGACTTGCAGTCATGTGGAATAGTATGATGTGTTGCAATCATCAGAGGGCAACCTTGTCATGGAAATGTGCAAGTTCCTCAGTAGTACTGCAATATAAACCACAACAATATGTATTATGAATCTCTGACCTTGCTAATTTTATCCAGTGTAGTAATGCAATCATACAGGTCTGAGCTGTGCATCAATTGTGTTGTGCTCTATGATGTCATGTACAGATCACAACCCCCCCTCCCCCATGATCAGGCTGCTACCACTCTTGTACTTCATAGTGCAGTTATGTTATACTAGCAATGCATATAACAGTTTGTTTGTTTAAGTGGAGGAAGGAGAAGAGCATTTTATGTACATATCACTGCTGTATGCACCTGCATGAGGGAGCACAGCAAGTTAGCAATGTGGCCCTTTTCTGAGAGTGACAGCACAAGAAGAACAAAACCACTGTTTGTGGGTTGGTGGTTTGTCTGTGCCACTGGCTACACAGATCCATTATTGCCCATACCTGCAGCACATACTGAAGCCATCGACTGGTGTATACCAGAAAGCTACTGAGAACTTATCCTTGTATACATTTTCCTTTCCCTTCCACAGAAGGACACCAGAAAGAGGGAAACTGCGAAAATGTAAGTTATCATGTGAATCGAATCAAATCTTGCTAAAGGCCCTCTGTCTTCCCATTTAGAAGATGATAGGTAATTAGAAATATGACCGTCCCTTTCACGACTGTGCCTGATTGGGATGTTGTAAATGACATCATTGCTGTTCATAGGTTCATAGGTGTGTACTAAGCTAATGACCACAAGGGTCATTTTAAGCCTAGTGATGTGTCCCAAATCTTTGACAAGCTCTGGTACCCTTGATAAGTGTAAGCTGAGGCTTGGGAGATGAAACATTTACAAGCAAGGGCCTGGGAGATGAACCATTTAAAGGCTGTCTGTATCCATTAGAGACATAGGTGCCAAACCAGGGATGAATTTCCTGTTCCCCTTACAATTGTACAAATTACACTTGAATTGGGTTAGGGAGTAACTCTGCTTCACATAGATGGGAAGCCTGTTCCAGAGAACATGTAGCTTCTGGGATACATAGTTGTCTCTCCAGCAGGTTCTAGTTATATCATAGGCAAAGTTTAAGTCTTTAGAGTGGGAAATTGTGATGCTGTTTGGTTTGTGGATATGCAGGAGGTCCATCAGTGTAGGGTCTGACAATGCCTTGTATGTCAAGTTTAGATTCCCCTCAACAGCCTGTAAGAGACAGAATACAGGTATACAACAATAAGGTGGTCTGCATAGAGCATGTTACTTATGCCCTGTATTCATTTAGTGAGGAATCACTGTGGAAGTTCCAATTGTTGGATGTGCTTGGTTAGGTACATAACAATGTGGGCATGAATGCCAAATACAGTGGAACAATGACCTATTTGGACCTAGGTACCGTACATTTGTTTATAAGCAGTGGCGGCTGGTGACTTCAAATCAAAGGGGGGCTGCAGGAGACAGCTGAATGGGTGGGGTCAATGGGAATGGGTGTGACCAACTAGAAAGGGGAGGAGCTATGGTCAATTTATGTTTTGTTCTTGGTTTCTGAGTAGCACTGTTCTAACGGGTTTTGTTTTGTATTCTCAGTTACTCTTCAGAACAGAAAATCATCATGTAATCCATGTCATATCGTTAGGGATAAAGAGTGTTTGTATAAGCTTACTTCATTATTTAATAATGATGTACCCTTAAGTGTATTTAAGTGTGTTTAATTTTATGAAGAAAAGCTAAATATAGGAGAAACAAGGCTAAATCTACACCCTTAAATGGGTAATGCTGAAAATGTATATACAGGAGGAGCAACACTAAATCGTGAGTTAAAAAAATATAGTGCTATGCCTAAATCAGCAGTGGGGAATGGGAGTTAGGAAATATGTATTCATGTTTGTCATAGCTCTCAAAGTCTTTGCTCACGAATCAGGGTTCAAGCCAAACATACCGAGGGACAAGGTCCCTAAATCAGTCACAGTAATGCGCACACACACACACACACACACACACACACACACACACACACACACACACACACACACACAGCCTTCACCTACCAGCCCAAACTCCAATTGACACACACAGCCTTCATCACCTACCAGCCCAAACTCCAGCGACACACAGCCTTCACTTACCAGCCCAAACTCCAGCGACACACAGCCTTCACCTACCAGCCCAAACTCCAGTGACACACACACACACACACACACACACACACACACACACACACAGCCTTCACCTACCAGCCCAAACTCCAGCAACACACACAGCCTTCTATTCTGCACCCGTCCTTCACTCTGTACTTTCTTCTTCTTCTTTCTTCTTCTTCCTTCTTCTTTCTTCTGCTCTTCTTCCGCTGTCCAAACGACAATAAATCCACCAAAAAAAACGTTGATTCCGAAACAGAAATGAAAAAAAATTACAATGATGATCACAATTAAAGCTGAAGCTCGATTCCTCCTAAGCCAAACTGAACTGACTGATTCCTCTTCCCAGCACATAAAGCCCGGAAGATCAGCAGCATTTAGGCTTTAGCCCAGCAGGCACGTCATGACTGACGTACCTGCGGACGTCGCAGTCCGAGCCCCTTCCAAGTCTATGTGGTTTGGAACCGCTGCTGCATAGACTTCTGGGCATCACAATGATGCCTTATGTGCTCCTCCGGGCTGCAAAGTAAACAAAAAAAAAAAAGCTGTTTACAACCGCGGGTAAGGTCGCATCGCATACTTTCAGTCGGACTCGAAATTTAAACTAAAAAGATTTCTTTTTACATTAAATTAAAAAATAAAAACAAGACCAAAACAACTGAGGGGGCTGCAGACCGGCAGTCCGATGCCACGAGCCGCCCCTGTTTATAAGTTACACAACATAGAATTATTTCTTCACTACTGTAGACATTTGATGGTCAAAGGCTAGATTACTGCTGATATGTGTTCCCAAGTTCCTGACTACTGGGTCAACTGTTAGGGGTGTGCTGTCAATATGATAGTTACTAGGGATGGATGACTTCCCAAAGGGTGCTATTATGCATTTCTTGGTATTTAGTTTTAGTCCATGGTTCTGACACAAGTTATTTGTCTGTATCAGTCCCTTCTGTGGAACATTTGTGTCAGTGGGGGTTTATATGACTGCCCTTAATTTGCAATCATCTGCAGGTTTAGTTAGCCAGAGGACATTGACATTCACCTTGACTTCAGAGAAGTAAATACCAAAATGGAGAGATCCCAAGATCGATCCTTGAGGTACTCCACTTGTGACTGGCCTTTTTGTAGAGGTGTACTCCCCAATTATAACTACCTGGGTCTTGCCTGTGAGTCAGCTGACTATCCACCTGGTGACATAAGGGTTTATACCTAACCTCACTGAGTGTGGTATTGTGTCAAATGCCTTGTCTAGGTCAAGGTAGGCAGTGTGAACTATTTTGCCCTCATCCATTGTTTTGGTGACCTTCTTAAAGAAATCCACCAGATTAAGTAGGCATGACCTGCCCTTGAAAGCAAGGTTGGATCCAATGTCTAGAGATTTACTATGTCACTATTGATCATTTCCATGATAATTCTTTCCACGGCTTTGTATATGAGACCAGAGAGACTTATGGGTCTGTAGCTTTCAGGGACTGTAGATGGCCCAAAATTGTGCAGATGGATGAAACCTGTTTGGAGGTTACAGTTAAACAGCAATTCCAGATGGCCTGATAGGTCATGTTTAATTCTATTTAGAAGGCATCCTGGGATATTGTCTAGGCCCATAGATGCAGTGCTCTTGGCCTAGCGAGAGCATTAAGGACCTGTTCCCTAGTGAGTGTAGGAGGAGTTCTATTTGATGGTATTTCCTGAGGGGAGGTTGTGGGGGAGAGGGGGGTAACTCTGGAGCTGAATTTGTCATTCAGCAGGTTTGCTATATCTTCTGGCTCAGCATAAGTGGCTCCATTTACAATGAACTCCTCACACAAATTGTGTATTGCTTTTGAGGCAGTGGACAGAGATAAAGAATTTATTTTGGTTGTCCTTGGCCTGGGAGGCCAAATTTACCTCTAATTAGCAGTGTATTGAAATAAGGCAGGCTAAGTTGTGACGTTTTACACAGTGTTGTAAGGTTTTGGTAGATTTCATTTATATATTTTTGTCAGCATTTTTGTTATGATGATTTGATTCCTTTTATGGATTTCTATATGAATTTTTTACTACGTGGATTCAGTTTATTTAGCTAAGACATTGTGCAATATATAGTTACGGTACTCGTGTCATTACATTCAGTTTTATGATGTTATAGTACATTAGGAGAATGAAATATTAATACATTACATATAGATCATTTCATTTTATTGTTGACTGCACACAGTTCTAATAGTGTAATAGCTTTGACACTTGTTTGTTGTCTTTACAAGGCAAGGTCTTTTTAAGACATTAACTCAATTATTCAATTATCTGATTACAGCACATTATATTTAAACACTTTGTATTAAGTGTTCTTTGTTCTGATGAAGCTTTGTATTGGCAAAGTGAAAGCGTGCTCAACTTTATTGGGTTTGGTGTTTTATTGCTTGTCATTTGTTGTACCAAAGAATTTTAACGGTCGTTGGATTAAACAGTGATTTCAGTTTTTACCAGCTTTTTTCTGCTTCGTTCATTGCCTTGGACTTTTGTTTCTTATTGGCTTGTGCTATCGTTTTGGGTTTCTTGGCATTTTTTGTCCTTGGTGGAATGAGCAGAACCAGAGGTTTTTTTGGATACACCAGCAGTTCTGAAGGAGACCTTGAGCGATGATAGCACGCCTGTGACCGGGAAGGAATTTCAACAAGTGATGGTGCTTTTATCGCAGATTATAGATAATACGAATATTACTTTACTTGTTCAATTTGAGATACTAGGTAATTAAAATCAATATAAGGAGCAGCAAGAGAGCAGGCAAGCGTCTTCTAGAACAGACTTACACTGCGGGGGAGAAAAACACGGCAGCCCCGGTGGTGATAATGAACTAGTCTCTAACAACAGAAGGGACGGCCTTAATAAAATATTATTTTCACATGGGGATAAAGCTAATACAGGTACTGTGAATTTTAATTTTGCTACCTGGTCCAGAAGACATTTCAACTTTAATGAATTGAGTTTTGATAATGACTTTGAGACTTTTGATGAGTCTTTCAAAAAATTCAGAGACAAGTTGTATGTATTGAAAACCAACCAACTTGAAATTGATTATTTAAATGAATGTATTTTGACTGAAAGGGTACCAAAGGGGTTAAGAATTTTTAAATACCCCAATAATGTTAAGCATAATTCTTTATTGTACAAACAGCTTACGGATTTATTTAATACAACAGGCATTGAAATGTTGCAGTTAATGGTAAAGGATTATGAATCTCAAAACAAAATACTGTTGGCCGAAATTAATGGATTGCATAATAAAGTTTTCGATTTCAACAATGGGAATTTTGATGTATGAAAATATGATAATTTGTTTGTTGAAATTGACAATTATTGTGATAAAGTTATTTTCAGGAAAATGAAAAAGTTGGACAGGGATCTAAATGACTACAAAAATGGTAGGGTTTACCCTGTATTCAATTATTTTAGAGAATCTAAGAATGTTGTTGCTGATAATTTGAGTAAAGTTGGCCAGACTGACATTATTACTTTGAGTGAACAGTATGATCTCCCTTTAGGAGAAGAAACGATGAGGAGGAGCGAGAGAATAGCAGAAAAGCAGAGGAAATATTCCTACCAGAACCCTCAGATACAAAGAGGAGGGAGGGGGGCAGGTTTCAAGGAAGAGCACGGAATTATTAATAATTAATGATTTTTGCTCTCCACCCCCCGTCATTATAGATGATGCCTACCAAGAATTGAGCACAAATAATGTTAACTCAAAAGTATGTAAAAAGGATAATTTCACAGTTTATAATTTTACAGATTTGGTAGTTGATGATAGTTATTTTAAATTGTTCACTAAGGGATTTCATTTTGTGCCTACAAAGACAGGTTCTATGGTTAACACATTAATCGACATTAAGTTATTTATCAGGCAATTCGTAGAAAATGAACTGACAAACGAAAAACTGAAGAAAAGAACACACTGTGAACAAGCAGCAACACTTCACTCAGCTCGATGAAGAAATAAATGTAAAAAGCCATTCTTATTCACTTCATTTTATTTTATTTTGGTATTAAAGTGAATAAGAACGGCTTTTTACATTTATTTCTTCATCGAGCTGAGTGAAGTGTTGGTGCTTGTTCACAGTGTGTTCTTTTCTTCAGTATAGACCCCTGCATGCACACATCTCCTGTGGGTATCCTGGACCTGTCTGTAAGATCTCACCACAGTGCTATAATATTTGCTGAGACTGTATCCCAACACAAACACACTCATATATCCACAAGGCCCAGCTTTACACATACAGACAACAGTGGAGGCTGTACCCCTTCCCTGCCCATTGTACTCCTAGCCTTTGCATCCCAAGTCTGACACAGATGGCACAAAGTTTGATTTATCCATGCAAGCACACATAAACAATTGTCCATGGATGACACTGAAAACTGTGGCACTCCCCACCTGTGCAAGTGGTAATAACTGTGCCCTGCCCTCTGTACTTTGTTACTTGGGTAACCTATGTCTGATGCACAGTGTGGCCAGTTTATGCATAGTATAGCACAGCCTGGGTGAAAGCTTGCATGTATCACTTTTTCTTTTCTTTATGCTGCTTTAGCCTGGTCTTTAGTTATGAACAACCCACTGCCTCTTAGCCACTGCCATGGAATACTGCACCTATCTTCACATGACATTGTCCTCGTTATCAGGCTCCTCATCCACTGTCTATTGTGGGACTTCTTTATTTATTTATTTTATTTATTTATTGTCATTTGTTGACCAGGTTGGTCTAAATGAGCCAAAGGCCCATTTTCAGTGGACACCCGAGGAAAAAAGCTCCAATTACAATTACAGACATTCCAAAAAACAGTAATTAGTACAAAGACTAAAAATTACAATAAGAAACAAAAATCCAAGGCAATGAACGAAGCAGAAAAAAGCTGGTAAAAAACTGAAATCACTGTTTAATCCAATGACCGTTAAAATTCTTTGGTACAACAAATGACAAGCAATAAAACACCGAACCCAATAAAGCTGAGCGTGCTTTCACTTTGCTAATACAAAGCTTCATCAGAACAAAGAAACTTAATACAAAGTGTTTAAATATAATGTGCTGTAATCAAATAATTGAATAATTGAGTTAATGTCTTAAAAAGACCTTGCCTCGTAAAGACAACAAACAAGTGTCAAAGCTATTACACTATTAAAACTGTGTGCAGTCATCAATAAAATGAAATGATCTATATGTAATGTATTAATATTTCATTCTCCTAATGTACTATAACATCATAAAACTGAATGTAATGACACGAGTACAGTAACTATTGCACAATGTCTTAGCTAAATAAACTGAATCCACGTAGTAAAAAATTCATATAGAAATCCATAAAAGGAATCAAATCATCATAACAAAAAATGCTGACAAAAATGCTGACAAAAATATATAAATGGAATCTACCAAAACCTTACAACATTGTGTAAAACGTCACAACTTAGCCTGCCTTATTTCAATACACTGCTAATGCTAATGTAATCGTTGAGGCCCGGGGGTCTACTAGCGTCAGTTTTTAGCTGCCAAAATAATTCTCTAAACTTGACCCTGGACTCCCAGTTACCCCAGCGAGGGTCAATAACCACTTGTTCTAAAACAGCAAATTTGATGTTCATGTTATGACAAATTAATGAATGTTTATAAAAAGCATTTGATTCTTTTTCTTTACTAATTTCATAAAAATGTTCATATATTCTTTTTCTAAGAGTACGTGTAGTTTTCCCAATATAAAAACTATTACTAGTTAAATATATACCAATGTAAATTAATCCCCTTGTGCCGCAATTATAATATTTGGAGGCTGCAAACCTAATTCCTCTAGAAGGGATCTGTATATCTTGCTGTTGTAGAATAAGTTCACACTGACGACAAGCACCACATTTGTAGGTACCCCTTTTAGACCTATTTATTCCAACCTGTTGGATGTCACTCCTGTCAAACATATCCTTTAAATTCATGCCTCTTCTCCTTATAAAGGAGGACTGAACAGGGATATATTTCCCCGTATCATTACTAGCTTTCAATAAAGGCCAGTATTTTTTAATAATTTCTTCCACTTTCCCTGATGTGGCCAGAAACGTATGTGTAAATGCTTGATTGTAATGCACATCATTCTCACAATCTGAGGCCGTATCCACCTAACCAAGACCTATAAGTGGAAAAAACTTTCCATCCCTGTTGTCAACTACCTCCTTAACTAAACCTCATAGCAAAAGGTCGGGGTAGCCTCTTTCTAAGAAGAGTGAACTAATATATTTAACTTCTTCTAGAAATATCAAATCATCACTGGTCATTCTAGAGGCCCTAATCAACTGGCCTTTAACAATTCCTTTTTTCTGATAATATGGATGTCCACTTTCAAAATGCAAATACATGTTCGAGAAAGTGGATTTCCTATATAACTTTGAATGAAAACGTTGATTCAACTTGTCTTTATATAGAGTAACATCTAAATAATTAATACTAGAATCTTCAAATGTATAGGTAAAGCTCAAAAAATCTGTACAATTATTCAAATATTCCATAAATTCCACAAATAGGCATCTAAAACCCCTCCATAATATACAAATGTTGTCCAGGAAGCAAGTATAAAATTAAATATATTTGTGCCAACCAGTATTAAAAACAAACCTTCGCTCCCAAAAGTACAGGACACAGTTAGCATAAATGGGGGCACACGCTGCCCCCATTGCAATACCCTTTTTTTGTTGGTAAAGGTCACCATTAAAATAGACAAAATTATTTTTCAGAATGGACTCAGTAAAATCTAAAATCAAATTAATCACATTCCCACCTAAGCCTGTTTCGGAACATAAAATTTCCCGGAACCATTCCAAGCCAATATTGTGTGGAATGCTTGGAAATAACTCGACCACATCAATAGTAGCAAAACATATATCCGCTTCATATTTATCCTTGGTTATTCTTCTCAGAAAATCCCAAGAATCTTTAGTAATGTATGGTACTGAGTTAATAAATTGTTTCAATTGGGAATCAACAAAAATAGCCAAAGGCTCAGTGATGCTACCAGCCCCTGCTACTATAGGTCTAAACTTAAGCACATCAATCCCTTTGTGCACATCGGGAATTCCAAATATAGCAGGGATCCTTGGATTCTCAACGTGCAAAAAGTTGTAGAGTTTTTCATTTATACTCCCCCGAAGCAAATGGTCAGATAAATAATAATTTATCTTGGAGTGGGCGATATTGATTTCATTCCTTGATACTACTATGTAATGATCTGAATCTTGTAAAATGTTATGTATGTATGTATCATACTTGTCATTATACATCAAAACCACCCCTCCCCCTTTGTCAGGTTTCATAACTCTGACTTTTTCATTTTTTAACTTTTTCACTAATGCTTTTTCTTCTTCTTCCGACCAGTTCTCAATGGGAGGATTAACACAGTAATTCATTTGTCTCACATCCCTCACGACCATTTCTTCAAAAGTTTTAAAGAAGCATTAGTTGGTGGATTAAATAAACTTCTCCTAGTTAAATCATTATAATTAAACTGTGTACCCTTGAAGTAAATTTGTAAATTTAATTGCCTGATAAATAACTTAATGTCGATTAATGTGTTAACCATAGAACCTGTCTTTGTAGGCACAAAATGAAATCCCTTAGTGAACAATTTAAAATAACTATCATCAACTACCAAATCTGTAAAATTATAAACTGTGAAATTATCCTTTTTACATACTTTTGAGTTAACATTATCTGTGCTCAATTCTTGGTAGACATCATCTATAATGACGGGGGGGTGGAGAGCAAAAATCATTAATTATTAATAATTCCGTGCTCTTCCTTGAAACCTGCCCCTCCTCCCTCCTCTTTGTATCTGAGGGTTCTGGTAGGAATATTTCCTCTGCTTTTTCGCTATTCTCTCACTCCTCCTCACCGTTTCTTCTCTTAAAGGGAGATCATACTGTTCACTCGAAGTAATAATGTCAGTCTGGCCAACTTTACTCGAATTATCAGCAACAACATTCTTAGATTCTCTAAAATAATTGAATACAGGGTAAACCCTACCATTTTTGTAGTCATTTATATCCCTGTCCAACTTTTTCATTTTCCTGAAAATAACTTGATCACAATAATTGTCAATTTCAACAAACAAATTATCATATTTTCTTACATCAAAATTCCCATTGTTGAAATCGAAAACTTTATTATGCAATCCATTAATTTCGGCCAACAGTATTTCGTTTTGAGATTCATAATCCTTTATCATTAACTTCAACATTTCAATGCCTGTTGTATTAAATAAATCCGTAAGCTGTTTGTACAATAAAGAATTATGCTTAACATTATTGGGGTATTTAAAAAGTCTTAACCCCTTTGGTACCCTTTCAGTCAAAATACATTCATTTAAATAGTCAATTTCAAGTTGGTTGGTTTTCAATACATACAACTTGCCTCTGAATTTTTTGAAAGACTCATCAAAAGTCTCAAAGTCATTATCAAAACTCAATTCATTAAAGTTGAAATGTCTTCTGGACCAGGTAGCAAAATTAAAATTCACAGTACCTGTATTAGCTTTATCCCCATGTGAAAATAATATTTTATTAAGGCCGTCCCTTCTGTTGTTAGAGACTAGTTCATTATCACCACTGGGGCTGCCGTGTTTTTCTCCCCTGCGGTGTAAGTCTGTTCTAGAAGACGCTTGCCCTTGCCTGCTCTCTTGCTGCTCCTTATATTGATTTTAATTACCTCGTATCTCAAACTGACCAGGTAAAGTAATTTTCGTATTATCTATAATCTGCAATAAAAGCACCATCACTTGTTGAAATTCCTTCCCGGTCACAGGCGTGCTATCATCGCTCAACGTCTTCTTCAGAACTGCTGGTGTATCCAAAAAAACCTCTGGTTCTGCTCATTCCACCAAGGACAAAAAAATGCCAAGAAATCCAAAACGATAGCACAAGCCAATAAGAAACAAAAGTCCAAGGCAATGAATGAAGCAGAAAAAAGCTGGTAAAAACTGAAATCACTGTTTAATCCAACGACTGTTAAAATTCTTTGGTACAACAAATGACAAGCAATAAAACACCAAACCCAATAAAGTTGAGTGCGCTTTCACTTTGCCAATACAAAGCTTCATCAGAAGAAAGAACACTTAATACAAAGTGTTTAAATATAATGTGCTGTAATCAAATAATTGAATAATTGCGTTAATGTCTTAAAAAGATCTTGCCTTGTAAAGACAGCAAACAAGTGTCAAAGCTATTACACTGTTAAAACTGTGTGCAGTCAGCAATAAAATGAAATGATCTATATTTAATGTATTAATATTTCATTCTCCTAATGTACTATAACATCATAAAACTGAATGTAATGACACGAGTACCGTAACTATATATTGCACAATGTCTTAGCTAAATAAACTGAATCCACGTAGTAAAAAATTCATATAGAAATCCATAAAAAGAATCAAATCATCATAACAAAAATTCTGACAAAAATATATAAATGGAATCTACCAAAACCTTACAACACTGTGTAAAACGTCACAACTTAGCCTGCCTTAATTTCAATACACTGCTAATGCTAATGTAATCGTTGAGGCCCGGGGATTTACCAGTGTCAGTTTTTAGCTGCCAAAATAATTCTCTAAACTTGACCCTGGACTCCCAGTTACCCCCGAGAGGGTCAATAACCATTTGTTCTAAAACAGCAAATTTGATGTTCATGTTATGACAAATTAATGAATGTTTATAAAAAGCATTTGATTCTTTTTCTTTACTAATTTCATAAAAATGTTCATATATTCTTTTTCTAAGAGTACGTGTAGTTTTCCCAATCTAAAAACTATTACTACTTAACCATATACCAATGTAAATTAATCCCCTTGTGCCACAATTATAATATTTGGAAGCTGCAAACCTAATTCGTCTAAAAGGGGTACCTACAAATGTGGTGCTTGTCATCAGTGTGAATTTATTCTACAACAGCGAGATATACAGATCCCTTCTAGAGGAATTAGGTTTACAGCTTCCAAATATTATAATTGTGGCACAAGGGGATTAATTTACATTGGTATATGTTTAAGTAGTAATAGTTTTTATATTGAGAAAACTACACGTACTCTTAGAAAAAGAATATATGAACATTTTTATGAAATTAGTAAAGAAAAAGAATCAAATGCTTTTTATAAACATTCATTAATTTGTCATAACATGAACATCAAATTTGCTGTTTTAGAACAAATGGTTATTGACCCTTTCGGGGGTAACTGGGAGTCCAGGGTCGAGTTTAGAGAATTATTTTGGCAGCTAAAAACTGACGCTGGTAGACCCCCGGGCCTCAACGATTACATTAACATTAGCAGTGTATTGAAATTAAGGCAGGCTAAGTTGTGACGTTTTGCACAGTGTTACAAGGTTTTGGTAGATTCTATTTATATATTTTTGTCAACATTTTTGTCAGCATTTTTGTTATGATGATTTGATTCCTTTTATGGATTTCTATATGAATTTTTTACTACGTGGATTCAGTTTATTTAGCTAAGACATTGTGCAATATATAGTTACAGTACTCGTGTCATTACATTCAGTTTTATGATGTTATAGTACATTAGGAGAATGAAATATTAATACATTACATATAGATCATTTCATTTTATTGTTGACTGCACACAGTTCTAATAGTGTAATAGCTTTGACACTTGTTTATTGTCTTTACAAGGCAAGGTCTTTTTAAGACATTAACTCAATTATTCAATTATCTGATTACAGCACATTATATTTAAACACTTTTTATTAAGTGTTCTTTGTTCTGATGAAGCTTTGTATTGGCAAAGTGAAAGCGCGCTCAACTTTATTGGGTTTGGTGTTTTATTGCTTGTCATTTGTTGTACCAAAGAATTTTAACGGTCGTTGGATTAAACAGTGATTTCAGTTTTTACCAGCTTTTTTCTGCTTCGTTCATTGCCTTGGACTTTTGTTTCTTATTGGCTTGTGCTATCGTTTTGGGTTTCTTGGCATTTTTTGCCCTTGGTGGAATGAGCAGAACCAGAGGTTTTTTTGGATACACCAGCAGTTCTGAAGGAGACCTTGAGCGATGATAGCACGCCTGTGACCGGGAAGGAATTTCAACAAGTGATGGTGCTTTTATCGCAGATTATAGATAATACGAATATTACTTTACTTGTTCAATTTGAGATACCAGGTAATTAAAATCAATATAAGGAGCAGCAAGAGAGCAGGCAAGCATCTTCTAGAACAGACTTACACTGCGGGGAAGAAAAACACGGCAGCCCCGGTGGTGATAATGAACTAGTCTCTAACAACAGAAGGGACGGCCTTAATAAAATATTATTTTCACATGGGGATAAAGCTAATACAGGTACTGTGAATTTTAATTTTGCTACCTGGTCCAGAAGACATTTCAACTTTAATGAATTGAGTTTTGATAATGACTTAGAGACTTTTGATGAGTCTTTCAAAAAATTCAGAGACAAGTTGTATGTATTGAAAACCAACCAACTTGAAATTGATTACTTAAATGAATGTATTTTGACTGAAAGAGTACCAAAGGGGTTAAGACTTTTTAAATACCCCAATAATGTTAAGCATAATTCTTTATTGTACAAACAGCTTACGGATTTATTTAATACAACAGGCATTGAAATGTTGAAGTTAATGGTAAAGGATTATGAATCTCAAAACGAAATACTATTGGCTGAAATTAATGGATTGCATAATAAAGTTTTCGATTTCAACAATGGGAATTTTGATGTAAGAAAATATGATAATTTGTTTGTTGAAATTGACAATTATTGTGATCAAGTTATTTTCAGGAAAATGAAAAAGTTGGACAGGGATCTAAACGACTACAAAAACGGTAGGGTTTACCCTGTATTCAATTATTTTAGAGAATCTAGGAATGTTGTTGCTGATAATTTGAGTAAAGTTGGCCAGACTGACATTATTATTTCGAGTGAACAGTATGATCTCCGTTTAGGAGAAGAAACGATGAGGAGGAGCGAGAGAATAGCAGAAAAGCAGAGGAAATATTCCTACCAGAACCCTCAGATACAAAGAGGAGGGAGGGGGGCAGGTTTCAAGGAAGAGCACGGAATTATTAATAATTAATGATTTTTGCTCTCCACCCCCCGTCATTATAGATGATGTCTACCAAGAATTGAGCACAAATAATGTTAACTCAAAAGTATGTAAAAAGGATAATTTCACAGTTTATAATTTTACAGATTTGGTAGTTGATGATAGTTATTTTAAATTGTTCACTAAGGGATTTCATTTTGTGCCTACAAAGACAGGTTCTATGGTTAACACATTAATCGACATTAAGTTATTTATCAGGCAATTGAATTTACAAATTTACTTCAAGGGTACACAGTTTAATTATAATGATTTAACTAGGAGAAGTTTATTTAATCCACCAACTAATGCTTCTTTAAAACTTTTTGAAGAAATGGTCGAGAGGGATGTGAGACCAATTACTGTGTTAATCCTCCCATTGAGAATTTGTTGGAAGTAGAAAAAGCATTAGTGAAAAAGTTAAAAAATGAAAAAGTCAGAGTTATGAAACCTGACAAAGGGGGAGGGGTGGTTTTGATGTATAATGACGAGTATGATACATACATACATAGCATTTTACAATATTCAGATCATTACACAGTAGTATCAAGGAATGAAATCAATATCGCCCACTCCAAGATAAATTATTATTTATCTGACCATTTGCTTCGGGGGAGTATAAATGAAAAACCTCTACAACTTTTTGCATGTTGAGAATCCAAGGATCCCTGCTATATTTGGAATTCCCAAAGTGAACAAAGGGATTGATATGCTTAAGTTTAGACCTATAGTAGCAGGGGCTGGTAGCATCACTGAGCCTTTGGCTATTTTTGTTGATTCCCAGTTGAAACAGTTTATTAACTCAGTACCACACATTGCTAAAGATTCTTGGGATTTTCTGAGAAGAATAACCAAGGATAAATATGAAGCGGATATATGTTTTGCTGCTATTGATGTGATTGAGTTATTTCCAAGCATTCCACACAATATTGGCTTGGAATGGTTCCGGGAAATTTTATTTTCCGAAACAGGCTTAGGTGGGAATGTGATTAATTTGATTTTAGATTTTACTGAGACCATTCTGAAAAATAATTTTGTCTATTTTAATGGTGACCTTTACCAACAAAAAAAGGGTATTGCAATGGGGGCAGCATGTGCCCCCATTTATGCTAACTGTGTCCTGTACTTTTGGGAGTGAAGGTTGGTTTTTAATACTGGTTGGCACAAATATATTTAATTTTATACTCTCTTCCTGGATGACATTTGTATATTATGGAGGGCTTCCAGAGACCTATTTGTGGAATTTATGGAATATTTGAATAATTGTACAGATTTTTTGAGCTTTACTATACATTTGAAGATTCTAGTATTATTTATTTAGATGTTACTCTATATAAAGACAAGTTGAATCAACGTTTTCATTCCAAGTTATATTGGAAATCCACTTTCGTGAACATGTATTTGCATTTTGAAAGTGGACATCCATATTATCAAAAAAAAGGAATTGTTAAAGGCCAGTTGATTAGGGCCTCTGGAATGATCAGTGATGATTTGATATTTCTAGAAGTTAAATATATTAGTTCACTCTTCTTAGAAAGAAGCTACCCCGACCTTTTGCTACGAGGTTTAGTTAAGGAGGTAGTTGGCAACAGGGATGGAAAGTTTTTTTCACTTATAGGTCTTGGTCAGGTGGATACGGCCTCAGATTGTGAGAAAGATGTGCATTACAATCAAGCATTTACACATAGTTTTCGGCCACATCAGAGAAAGTGGAAGAAATTATTAAAAAATACTGGCCTTTATTGAAAGCTAGTAATGATACGGGGAAATATATCCCTGTTCAGCCCTCCTTTAAAGGAGAAGAGGCATGAATTTAAAGGATATGTTTGACAGGAGTGACATCCAACAGGTTGGAATAAGTAGGTCTAAAAGGGGTACCTACAAATGTGGTGCTTGTCGTCAGTGTGAACTTATTCTACAACAGCGAGATATACAGATCCCTTCTAGAGGAATTGGGTTTGCAGCTTCCAAATATTATAATTGCGGCACAAGGGGATTAATTTACATTGGTATATGTTTAAGTAGTATTAGTTTTTATATTGGGAAAACTACACGTACTCTTAGAAAAAGAATATATGAACATTTTTATGAAATTAGTAAAGAAAAATAATCAAATGCTTTTTATAAACATTCATTAATTTGTCATAACATGAACATCAAATTTGCTGTTTTAGAACAAGTGGTTATTGACCCTCGCGGGGGTAACTGGGAGTCCAGGGTCGAGTTTACAGAATTATTTTGGCAGCTAAAAACTGACGCTGGTAGACCCCCGGGCCTCAACGATTACATTAGCATTAGCAGTGTATTGAAATTACTGCAGGCTAAGTTGTGACGTTTTACACAGTGTTGTAAGGTTTTGGTAGATTTCATTTATATAGTTTTGTCAGCATTTTTGTTATGATGATTTGATTCCTTTTTTGGATTTCTATATGAATTTTTACTACGTGGATTCAGTTTATTTAGCTAAGACATTGTGCAATATATAGTTACGGTACTCGTGTCATTACATTCAGTTTTATGATGTTATAGTACATTAGGATAATGAAATATTAATACATTAAATATAGATCATTTCATTTTATTGTTGACTGCACACAGTTTTAATAGTGTAATAGCTTTGACACTTGTTTGCTGTCTTTACAAGGCAAGGTCTTTTTAAGACATTAACTCAATTATTCAATTATTTGATTACAGCACATTATATTTCCAAATAAAGATGTTTTAAGCTACAACGGAGAGATGTGGTGATGTGTTCTCTTCTAATTATATTTAAACACTTTGTATTAAGTGTTCTTTGTTCTGATGAAGCTTTGTATTGGCAAAGTGAAAGCGTGCTCAACTTTATTGGGTTTGGTGTTTTATTGCTTGTCATTTGTTGTACCAAAGAATTTTAACGGTTGTTGGATTAAACAGTGATTTCAGTTTTTACCATCTTTTTTCTGCTTCGTTCATTGCCTTGGACTTTTGTTTCTTATTGGCTTGTGCTATCATTTTAAAAATTACAATAGTAATATTGACAAGAAACATTTACATAAAATGAAATAAACAAAGACAAAATATTTATATGCAAGTTTCTTAAAAATCAATACAATAGCAGCAGGATAAACCTTGAGTAGGAATATTTCCAAGAATCTGATTGTAGATAAACTGTAAATTGGAGTGTTAGATGAGCAAGAAAGAAAGTTGGATAAAAAGAGAGAGAAAAACTTTAAGTAATCAAAACTAGAATTTAGGAAGAAATCAGTTAGAGATCAGGTCGGAGCTTGGCAAGGGCAGGAGCAGATCTTAAAATGTAGTGTCTGAGTTGCAGTTTGAAATGGAACTTATGAGGGATACTTCTTATTTCAAGTGGAAGGGAGTTCCAGGTGTGAGCTACAGAGTATTTATACAGGGACTTACCAATATGTTTTGATGGTTTGTAAATGTCAAGAAGATGTTTATCAGATGTACAAAGTTGATATTGGGGGTTATATAAAGATACAATATTTGAGATGGAGGGACAGGAAGTGGGGTTATAAAGAAGTGAGTGTGTGATATGCAGTTGAGAAAGAAACAATTGTTTAGGGAATTTAGACCATTGTAATGATTTAAGGGTGAGGCAGTGGTGGGACTGGTGGCGGCAATTACAGGCAAATCTAGCTATTTTATTGTATGTTTGCTGTAGTTTAGAGGGAAGTGAAGACTGAAGGTTAGTAAAAACTGGAGCTGCATACAAAAGACAGGGTAATAGGAGAGACAGGGCCATTCTTCATGAATGTGTTGGCACTGCTGCAACTGCTTGCATGCAATTATGTCATTTAACAGCAGAGGCTGAAAATATCTTACTACATCTGCCAGAGCCATATTGCACTGTAATCCTAGATACATCCAGATAGTGTAAGCAGCCCTTCAGCAGGCCAAAAGCATGTTCAGTGAAGACCTGGGCTTGTGACAGTGCATAGTTATAGCTGTTCTCTGCCATGGTCTAGGGATTTCTGATAGGTGTCATTAACTGTGGCTTCAAGGCATATCCAGAATCAGCATCAAGATGCCTCTGTGTGAAATCTCCCCTCACAAACCACTGATATAAGTTGCATTCATACAGTATGTGGGACTCGTGGGTACTGCCTGGGTGGTCTTCAGACACATTGTATATTATACCCTTTGCATTACAGACCATCTGGCCATTGATGAAGTGGAAACTCTTGTTGCCAATATACCTTCTACCCTGTTCCTCATTTGGAGACTTTATTACAATCTGGGTGCATTCTGTCCCCAAGAACCTCAAAGATACGCTATATAAAACCCAAACCATGTTGGTTGCTTCTTCAGTGGTACATAGAACCACATATGTTCCCCACATGCTATGGACTCAAGGAACTTTTGGAGTATCCTTGAGGCAGATGACTATGATACACCCACTGTATCCTCCATTGGTCACTTGAATGATCCATATATCTATTATTCATACAAAAATACATACATACTTTGGTATCTACAGGGATAGGTACTCTATACATCCCTTAGGTCTGCAAATGAGGGTGACATACATCGTAATCAGCTCATGCATGGTGACTCTATCTACATGGTAATGGCCATTAATGCAGTGTTACAGAAGATATGAAATGTTAGGTGCAGACGGATGATATGACATCATCCAGGGTGATGATACCATACATATGCAAAACACAGTGATTACCACAGGTGAGTATAGCCTGTTGCATATACAAGTTTGCTAATGCTGTGATGACCACTTTACATCAAACCACACTTCACCTCCTGCAGCTCCAGGATTTAATTGTCACCATTAACTCTGGAACTAGTGACTATAGTCACGGTATATATACATCGCTAAGTCACACATCCATATTGTTTATCCTCATTTCCATCCATAGAGATCCTCATTTTATAATGTTGCTCATTATATCTCATTATACTGCCCTTTGCATACTATGCAGGCCATGAAATTTCTAGGCCTTTCTCACTTGTGCTCAGTGTGTCTCTGAATTAATCACACCATGCCTGTGGTGGCTGGTCATGGAAAATCACTTACCACAACCCAAAAATATTTCTGAATTCTTGAGTTAATGTTTCATCTAAAAAACACACAAAAAACTATCAAACAATTGTAACTGCAATAGTGAGCTGACAGTTTTCTTTTACAAGGAAAAAAGATTTTATTAAAAACTCCATTTGGCCAGCAGCTGCCTGTATTACATTGAATTACCCTCCTCTTTACTGCCATACAGACAGGTTGGCTCAGAACGAGAAATTCCCTTAGTGCAGTCATATTTCAGATTCTCCTTCCCTAACACAAAACAGTAAGTTTTACTAACGCTTTCTTTAATTAACATTCAGCTACGTAGATATATTTACAATGCTCCCCATCCCCCTATCCTCATTAACTTTCTTATTACTGACTTCCCCTTGTAGACTAGACTTCCTTCACTTTCAGTTGCACCTTTCAACATCTCCCATATCTCCCACTTTTGTTTGTGAATTTTGTTTGGTCCATATTCTCAAGTATATTTCCTTTGTCTATGCTATCCCTGCAGTTATCACCATTGCACTTTCCTTGGTTAGTTCTTCTCTGTTTTTCTGTTTTTGTTAACCTGTTTTGCTGCCAGCAGTATTAAAGCAACCAGTGCTCTGTCCAGCTCTACAGGAAATTATTTTCACTTAACATTCATTCTTACCCTGTCATTTTTTGAATTAATCTCTCTACCACTTTTTATATGGTACTAGTCTTTCATAAGTCCAAAAATTGTGCCTCTGGTCTCCATTATGACCTTGATCATATTGCTATCACTTTTTATTTATTCCTGGAAACATCCCATGTAGCCTAACTAACTTGCATATAAAAATACTTATGGAGATACTTCCTGGTGAACATCCTTGACCTTATCACTATTTTAGGCTTTGATAACTTTCAGCCCATTACTCTTTACTTGGCTCAGTTCCCAGAGCTTCTTGCCAGTGAAGTGCCTGGTTCAATCTATGTGCCCATTTATATTTTAGGAGGGCCCTATACAGTTTACTTATAAATCCTTTTGTCATCCCCTCGTCCTCCTTCGCCTTTATGAGGATGCTTATTAAAGATGGTCAGTTTAGTTGTCTTCTGTCTGTCTCATCTTCATGCTTCCTCCATATCTCATAGATCCCCCCTGTAGGTTAATTTCTATTTGGATGAATTGGTGCTTTTCTTTCATATCTTCCCAATTCAACCTTTTGTCTCACTCAGACAAATCTTCCCAAAAATAAATCTTCCTCCCCTCTGACCACCTCTATATACCTCTCACCTTGCCTTCTCATGGGTGTTTTGTTATATCTATTAGCAGTAACTCAAACCTCCATTCCTTCCATTCCTTGTATCTCAGATTTTGATTTAATTTGTCTAATATCTGTTTTTGAATACCACTTCCCCATCTTCATTTCCCTTCCATAGAAAAAGGGTACCCAGGAGTTCCCCCTCCCTTGTTCAATTCAATGTTATTGTTTTCCATTTTACCTGATATCCCAGGCTCAATAAAAGTGCTAGAATCCTTCACCGTGCCACCTTGAAATGCTCATATAAATCTGGCGACCCTAACACTCCCTCTTCCACTGGTTAACACTATTTTCTGCCATTGGACTCATGCTCATTATGTCTTTCCTTACTTTTTTCCAAAATCTCATTCAAGGGTCATAATAAAAGGACTGGGCTATATACAGTATTTTCAGACTTACAAGCATTTAACCACCTGTATCTATTGTCCTATATCTGTTATTTTTAGCCCCCCTTTTTATCATTTCTTTTATCTTTGCCTGTACTTGTTTCCATGTAGCTTTAGGTGACTCCTTTGACAGCTTTGCTATCCAGACTCCTAAATATCTTAGCTTTTCCTGTCCCCACAAGATATAGATAATTTCTGTTTGTGGGAACTGATAATATTATTAGCAAAACACTTCACCAACTAAAACCAAGCTGTAAAATCTTACACCTCCCTACCCTTACAACTTATAATGTCTTAGCTGGAATGTGCTTATCCCTAAAACCGAACATGGGCTCCCTCTTGTAACTCGAAATTCCAGCTCAAACACATGTAAAATTCAGACTACTGTAAACAAAATCTGCAAATTTATTCTTCTTGTATACCCCAAACTTATCACTGCTTAGTGTAATTGATGACCTGTAAATGACAGAGCCACGTTTCTACTTAGATGTCAACCCTACAAGCTATTAAAATGGGACCGTATCCCCTCCAAAAAATAAACAATATTACAAATCAAGCAGCCTGCCTAATGACACAATTAGAGACAGCCATGAAGATTTTGTTACCCTCATTAGATCTTGTTTTAAAACCTACACAGTAGAAAGAACTAGCTATCGTAGGCTCAGCTGTTCGGAAATTACTACCTGCAGAAAGGAGGCAGCAAGAGACACTTCAATTATTTAGAAATAAATTAAAAGAAACTAGGATACCAAATACTCTTGCTTCTATGACAATGACTAGTCCTTGCCACTCACACTGTAGTCACATCATTCTTGTAAAGCTATACTGACCACTGGTTGAGTTCCTACCTTAATTGTACTTACTGTAAATAAAATAATAATATCACTTACATTTATAATTATGAATAGCATGCAAATGTATTGCCTCTGCTTTGTTACTCAGTATATTCCTTTGTCTATGTATAATTTTCTGTTTGTATCTTGTACCATGGTGGTCCGGTTATGGCTGAAAAGGGCCTGTTGACTTCACTGACTCATTTATCAAACTGCAATAAATAAAAATAACAAAGCTTCATAGCGTTTCTCTGCCAAAATTACTATAAAGTAATTATTTTTTTTCTGTAGTCAAAGTTTCTTAGCATATGCTTGTTAGGAGTGTACACATTTTTTCATTAAATATAATAATTTTGTAGTAAGCTAATATTATTGTAATGGATCCACTATAATTAATCATGTCTTGTTTAACTGATATGCAGTTAATCATTACTAAAACATCTAATACTGCAAAAAGTCACATTCCAAAGTAGTGCTGTCCATCAAATTGCAAAACACTTGCATAGACTTTTCATTTTCACAGGAAAGCTTGCCCATGCACTCACTGATGTAATGGCTGGCCTTCACAGCCCCGATCTCTTTAAATACCAACTCTGGAATCTCACAAACTTCATGGAGGAAAGTGAAAAGATGGAAAAACATAAAGAAATCTCACTTTTCCCCACTTCTGGAGTCCTACAAAACCAAGCTGAAAGCACAGCACCTGCAGCACAGTCAGTTGCCATGCTGCTGACTACAGAAACCCACAATCTTTCTCAAGCAGTATTTTGAGATTGAGTAAAATGGTACATAATTAACTGGATGCTTCTCATTTATGAATTATGTTAAGCCAGTGTGAAGCTGAGTAAATATGCTTCAGTAAATGTTTTTCTTTACAGTTTCTTTTTTTGCTTTGATTTGACTTCATTTTCAATTCATAAATTGTGGTAAAAACTGAAGAAGAAGTAACCTTGAATGCTTGAGTCATGTAATCAGTTAGTGAAGTTAATTATGTGTGAAGAACTTTTGATTGCCTATAACTGGATCTTCTATAAGTGTTTGTAAGCCATTAGCCTGTGGCTGACTTGCTCATTGGCACTTGCTCTAAAACAGCAAATACTCAGCCTCCCATTAGCTCAGTCTTACTACATGCATATATAATCTGTCCAGAACCCAAGCTTTAACCCTAAATCTCCCACCAAGTCTATAACCCTGGTTCTTACTCTGTAATCCTAAATTTCCTAGTCATTGACTAACAATAATCAGAGATCCACCACCCTAAATGTAATACACACCCGTAGTTACTTCCTAAACATAAACCTCCAATTCACTCCCTAAATCTAAACCTCCCAGTTGTTCCCTAACTATAATCCTAAACATCTCTCAGCAACTCAAATCCTAAACCTCCGTGTCATTCCCTAAACCTAATCATAAACCATGTACCCTAAATCTAAAACCCAAAGTTCTTTCCTAAACCTAAACCCCCCAGTCACCTCTAAACATAAAACTCCCAATCAATCCCTAACTTTAATCCCAAGCCCTTGTCCCTGATCCTAACCCTAAAACTGCCAGCTACTCACTAACCAAAATCACAAGCCTCACTCTTTAACCCTATTCCCTAAGCTTTACTATCACATATTCGATTGTCATTTAGACGATTGAATATGAGCGAAAATCATTTTCTCGAACTGAGAGTTCGATCACCATAATGCCGAAGCTGACATGAGTGAACAGTCGCTATTGTCAGCTTCAACATTGCGGTGCAGATCGCACTATAGTGAGGATCGGGAAATGTACCCTTACCATCACTGTAGTGCGATCTTGGAGTTTATATATATGTAGGGGGGTGGAGGGGTGCAGCCCCCACATGGGGGTGCAGGGGGGCCCCTGCAAACATTATTGCTAGTTGTGGGCAGATGTGAGCATTTCAGCAAAGTCAATATTCAACATTGCTGAAATGCTCCATTCAATATTTCAGTTGCTCTGTGTTTTGATTTCCGACAATATTTGTCAGAAATCATTGTTTGTCTAAATGACATTCACAAATATGATAGCAAACCATTCCTTAACTCTAAATCACCTTCTAAACCTAATGGACAAACTTCCACTCCCTCCTATTCCCTCCCTATGGCTACTGCATTTATCTTGTTTGATCTTGATTACCTGCTGAGTGGCAGCCTATGCAAGTTGCCTGAAACATGTGTGCCCAACTGAGAGACTGCTGTCCATGAGCAGCCAAGATTTGGATGTTTGAAGTTGACCCTTAAAATATTCTTGGTTTATTTGTGCCATTGTTGAAGTTGCATGGTGTCAGTGTTGCACTTTATTTTTTATTGCTTCTAATGCCTTGCGTTTGTATTTGTAATTTTTGAAAGTGTCTGTAGGTTCAAATCCTGGTGGGATACAAAACATGCTGTATGATGGAAATCTGATTTGCATAGTGAAAAAGTGTTTCAATTTTTGCTTCTGTTTTATGCTTAGTTTTGGTAGATTTTTGAATTCTTGCTTCTTTTGATTGATTTAAGATTTCGTGCTGTTTTCTTTTCCTGTAGGTATGTTAGCAGGATATATTTGCTATGCTATTGCACTTTGGATGGCATGTCTCTCTTGTTTTGTTTTTCCATTACCTTGTCTTTGTATTTGGATTAGTTGTGAGGGCAAGTATTATAATATATACAAATCAGTCATATGGATTTGGTGACTAGTACATATGATGTCAGGGTCCTGCTTGTGTCCTGTGCTGGAGTATTTTACTAGATACCAATCTTGCATAGTTCAGTAATGCTGAGCGCTAGCTCTTTTCCCACAACAGAAGTGATCAAATTAGAGTAATATGATTGCAGTATTTCAGAAATGTGATTTTCCTGTTCCAAAAGCTGCTGAAGAACAAATTAAAGCAAATACTTAATTTTGCTTGTGAACAAACATTTGTCTTTTTTCAGAGTTGTGATGTTCTCAAAGGTAACCATAATAAGTGATGGGTTGTGGAAGGCAGACTTAACATAATATCTAAGGTCATTGTCTCCCATGCACAAGGTGTGAGGTTTGATCCTGACCTTCAACCACTGCCTGGTTTGAGTTTACATGTTCTCACTGTGTCTTTGTGGGGTTTCTCTACTTCTGAAAAACATGCTGAGTGTTTCCATCTCCAACTCATCCAAGAATGGAGTTGCAGGCAGCAGCACATACTCTAGATAGTGCATTATAGGAAGAAGATTTGTATAGACCACCCATTTTAGGCATATGCTGTAATGCACAGTATCCTAACGAAAGGAGACCATGAATCACAGACTGCAAATCGTGGCAGGGCTAGCCACTTGATGGTGTAAAAATATGTCTCTCGGTGATTCTGTCATATTGACTAATGTTGCAAATGGGCATGGGTATTTGCTGGTGATAAGTGGGTTGCAGACCCAGCCTACATCAACCTATGGCAGAGATGCATGCTAACTGTGGGAGGAGTGTATGTACCCCTATTTGCCAGTGCATTCCTGCTATAAATCCCAGCTTTCCTTGATTAATTAGCTACTGGCTGCACGGTGTCCAGTTGCCCAACTTGGGTTACCTGGATAGTTCTGTTACGCAAAAGCTGGAGGTAAAAGCAATCATCTTGACAAACATGAATTGAGAATTGCTACACTCAGTGTTGATTCACCGACAAGATGGAGCCTGGAAGTAGATGGCATGATGGTAAGGAGGAGGATGGATATCCTATGTTTTCAGGAAACAAGACGGAAGGGCAGTGTAGCAAAGTTACTTGGCTTGGGATCCAGAGTCTACTACTCAGGAGGAGGACAGAATAGAAATGGTGTGGGAATAGCAGTAAGGAAGGAGCTTAAGAAGACAGTGAGGGACGTCATCAGAATTAGTGATAGACTCATGGCAATCAGACTCCAGCCTAATTATAGGACAGTATTTATACTCAGCCTATGCCCAACAGCAGGGTTGTGATAGTGAGGAAAATAATGTATTGAGACAGTAGTCACAGGACCTACTAGATAACGCAGGCAGCATAAATTGATGTTGATAATGGGTGACCTGAATGCACATTTTGGGACAGACAGAACAGGATATGAGTACTGTCGGGGGCCTACATGGATGGGGCAATAGGAATAAAGCAGGAGAGAACATTCTAGATTTTTGTCTGGCAAATAGCTTGATAGTAGCCAACACATGATTCAAGAAGAGAGACAGACACAATATCATATACAAGAGTGGTAAGGAGAGGGCTAGAATCAGTGATTGCAAAGTCATTCCCAGTAAAACAGTTGGCCCACAGCATAAACCACGGGTTGTTGCAATCAGCTACTAGCAGTGGTGAAAGAAGGCTCTAAGGTCATCAGAGACCAGGCTGAAGACCTGGAAGTTGACTAGAAAGAAAACACAACAGTTGAAGGAGTTACTCAGGGCTGTAGCACATCAAGAAGAAGAAGAAATAAGTGGATTTAAATAAGAATGACAGCACCTCAAAACAGCATGTGTGAGAACTACAGAACAGATATGTGGCCAAGCCAGGTATGGAAATAAGGTACATAAGGAAAGCTGGTGGTGGAATGCAGAGGTCCAAGAAGTCATCAAAAGAAAGAAGAAGTGAAAGAAAAAGTGGGAGAAAGAAAATATGGACCAGGCTTGGCTAACAAAGAGACTAACAAGGGAGCTGCAATAACAAAAAATAAAGCATTAGGGGCACTCTACCAGCTCTGAAAAGTGACTCAGTAGATGGCACAAAGAAACTATATCAGGTTGAAAGGCAAAGATAGAAACATAAAGAACATAGACACCTTTCATAAGGGATGCCTGAACCTGCCCACCAGTCCACAGTACATCAAGGGCAAATGGAAGAAGTACTTCCAGCAGCTTCTAAATGAAGAAAACCCCACAGAAACTGTACTGCCCCAGTCACAGCCTATGATGAGAGAAGAGGAGGAGCCTACCATGGAAGCAGTAAGAATAACACTAAGGAAAATGAAGTCAGGGAAAGAAACTGGCTCAGATGAGGTCACAGTAGATATGATAAAGATGTTGGGTGACATAGGAGAGAAATGGCTCCTGAGGGTACTCATAGTAATATAGAGAGAAAGGTGTATCCCAGATGACTGCAGAATAATCATACTAGTTACAGTGTTCAAGAACAAAAGCAACATTCATAACTGAGGACAATACAGAAGTATCAAACTCCTGCCACATTGCATGAAAGTTCTGGAGAGGGTGATTGATAAATAAATAAGTAGAGTAGTAGAAAGTAAGATGGGAAGTGAGCAGTCTGGATTCAGATCACCATGCAGCACAACTGACTCAATGTCTGCAGTGAGACAGATACTTGAGAAGAAGCTAGAAATGAGGAAGAGCCCAACTGGGTATTCCTAGACTTGTAGAAATTATATGACAACATCCCAACAAAGCTGGTTTGAGTAGTCCTGTGGTGGTTTGAAGTCTCAGAAGCATTGATAGAATAAGTGCAGACTAGGTACAAGGACCCAGTGACTCAAGTACAAGCAGTGATTGGTCTCACAGATGGGCTCCCAGTGAGAATGGGCATTCATCAGGGTTCAGCTTTGAGCCCATTGCTGTTCATACTGGCGATGGACTACATTAGCTAACAGGTCGGAGGGGACATATCAACAAAGTTGCTGTATGCAGATGATATGGCATTAAAGGGAAACTTTGAGAAAGAACTCCAGCAAAGGATGGGGGAATGAAATAAAAAACTGAAGGCACATGCAATAAAACTGAGTACAGGTAAGACGATAGTAATGGTGGCAACTGCGGGAAATCAAAAGATGCTGAGAATTGAGATAGAAGAGAAAATAGTGGAATAGGTTAATAGTGTAAAGTAACTGGGAGGGGTGGTTGGGAAGAAGGGAAGTCTGAATGAGGAGGTCAAAGCTAGAACCAGAAGGGAGGCAGCCAATAGGCACAGAGTGTCAGGGGAAGTGTGTGACATTAGAATGCAAAAGAAGGTGAAAATTAATGTGTAATAAACAGTGGTGCAACCACTATTACTTCCTGGTACAGAAACCCTGGCAGTAAAGACAAAGCAGTTGAGGAAGCCAGAGGTGATGAAGTGCCTGAGATGGGTAGTAGGATACACACTGAGGGACAGACTAATAAATGAAGACATAAGAGCAGGAGCCAAAGTAGCTCCAATTACAGAAAAAGTCAAAGAGAACAGATTGTGGTGGTTTGGGCACATGTGCAGAACAGTAGACGACAGTCTGGTGAAGAAGATTTGGGACAGACAGGAAGAGGGAAGGAGGACATGAGGGCATCCAGAAAAGAGGTAGATGGATTGTAGGAGTGAAGACCCATGACAGTCAGGCGTAAGTGTCTAAAAAGCTAGGACAGTGGCATTAAATAGAGAGAGAGAGAGATGGTGACAGTTGACATGTCACTCCAACCCCATGTAGAAAATGAGAAAGGGGGTATTGATGATGATGAGGATGATGTGGAAGGTAGACTTGGGTACCTCTTAAATTGACTTTGGTATGATGTCTGTTTATATTCTTTGAATCTTTAATTTGTCTATTTTTCTGAGATGTTTATAGTTTGTTGTTAGACCCAAAATGTGAGTGGCATTGTGTTCAGGGAATAGTTAGTGTATGCTTTTGAAAATCTTGCTTCTTGGAACATTTTAAAAGTAAAGAGCTGAGATTGTTGTAACCTGTTGGTTCATTTGTGTACCATTGCTGTTGTTTTCTAGCACATGCTCTCATGGTTTTATCATGGCAGAGATGTACTGACCCTTTTGGCAGCAGTTTTGAGGTACATTTTCTGTAACGTTTTTGGAGGATTTGCTAGTTAATTGGGCAAGGACACCTTACAATGTTGTTTTTATTTATATGTTTGCATAGCAGCAAGTTTGTATATTTTATCTGCACTGAATGATTTCATAGGGTTTTGTTGTCCTGAAGAAATCATAATAGCTTCATATGACTTTCTGATTAAATTTTTCCTGCCTTCAAGTCTTCTTTGTGTCATTGACTGTGCTGAAACATACGCTTTCTCTAAGTTTGTAGCTTTAGTGAGGCTTAAGGCAAAAATAATTCTGTTGATATTTCTGAATAGTGACTTATTTTGTTACTTACTGCTATTTTGGTATTTCTGTTACAACTGCAATTGTATTTTGAGACTAGAAATGTAATGTCTTCCATTGCCTTAATATGGCACTTTATTGGGAAATCATTTAAGCAGCATTTTGACCAACTGCATAGGCTTAAGAAATAGTTGATGCAGTATTCTTTTTAATCATTGTTCTGCTATTAACACTATGGGTAATTATGCAGTATTTCATTATGTCTTAAAACATTACAGAAGACTGATTGTATTCTTCTATAGCTGACGTTTCAGTATGTCGAAACTGGTTGTGATGTAGATGCTATGTGTTTTTGGTTTCACAGAACATAGAAAAGAGGTTTAAAATAAAATAAAATTCACCATTGAAGTTGCTATATATAGTAGTCAGAGGTGGAGGACTTGGCACCATAACAATGGGTACAGAGGCTTGCTACCAGAAAAAAAAAGATTATTAGTTTTGTGTAATGCATGTAGTGTCAGTAGTTGGAAATTTTTTGGAATGTGTCAGTTAAATGACCTGCAATGAATCATACCAAATTCTGTTTTGCAACTGCTGCGCAGTAAAGTCTTACAATGCTATGTGCTGATATGGGCAAGTGCCAGCAGAGCTAGCTTGAGTTTTGTAAAGACTATGTCCTTTGAATATCAAACTAATTTATACAAGATGCTTGTGTTACAAATGTATTAGAACTGTAATGTCATTTGTATAGCAAACTGATTTGTACCGATGCTTGTGTTAAAAATGTATTTGTGAGGTTTGCATGTGTTAAAATGTATCAACAGTGCACCCTGTTGGAGTGAAAAGAAATATATTTGCATTGTTGTAACTGAATTAAATGTATACATTTTAACAGAGGATACTGGTACAGCAGAGGTTAACTAGCTAACTTACTTTAAGAAAAATGAGGGAAATGCAAATGAGTTGTTAAAATATTAAAAGGGACCCCACAGTGCTGAATAGGACTGGAGATGCTGAGTCTGGGAAAGATATTTTGTCCATTAGCTCAGTGAAAACAGGGGAGGCCCCAGGTACTGCCATAAACAATTGGATGTGTATTTTGGCTGTCTGTGCCAAATTCCTGTCTCAGCTTCAAAGGGGAATACTGTGAGAACCTAGAGTCAGATGAACAGATGATGTCATTCTGACAGCTCTCCTGGAAATCATATTTTAGATATTAAAAAGAGAAATTTCAGAGTATTGAGTATTTTGTTTTGGGGAGCCTTACTAGAAAGACCCTCATTCACAGCATCTTACCTTGTGGTAGTAATTAACTTAACTAGGGAACAATAATTGATTTAGATCAGTCAGGAATATAGTGAAGCTTAGTTCAGAGAGTGTTTTTCTTTATTCGTATGAGTCTTTCCATCAATGTTAATTTCAATATTTTCTGTGATCTGAATTGTGTGGTTTACGGTGAATATATACTCAGTATTTTCATGTACTTTTACTATTTATTATTAAATATATTTAAAAATGTTATTGTGGCTGGTCCTTGTAGAAAGTACCTAATCTTTGAAAGTACTTATATTTATTTGGTGACACTGTGTGGGCCACTCCAGAAGGCCTAGCACATGTAGTAAACTAATATCATTTGTATTTGTATTAACGTCACTCATCATAATTGGATATTCTTTTAAGAGCCTTATAGTAACTGACTGGTGGCAATGAATCTACCCTATAGTCTGGGTAAAGTTGATACAGTGGATAATCTGTGCCAGCCTTTCCCGTGTGTGTGTGTGTGTGTGTGTGTGTGTGTGTGTGTGTGTGTGTGTGTGTGTGTGTGTGTGTGTGTGTATGTGTGTGTGTGCGTGCAAAGTAAATTGTAAAAAGTCTATGGGCAGGGACACAAAGCACTGGGTTCACAGAGAGGGTGCTGGAAGACTTGGCTTGGACACTCAGCTGAGGACCTAACCCTACAGCTGTACCACTGGGGAGACTTATTGGGAACCTGGAGGGAGACAGATATAGACATCCAGATCCTATGCAGAGTGTGTTCCCTGTGTGCTCTTAAGGGAAATTGTACTTGATGCAGAGAGGTCTGCATCTGAAAATACTGAGTGTATCCATTTGTATTCCAAGTACATGTCCCTCTCCAGTCTCAGTGGTAAGAAGTCAGGCTCTTTGATTACTGGCTCAGCATGGGGCCGGCACACATTGGTGGTCATCACATATTGGTAGCAGTGATGGGCATCAGATGCTATTTAGATTTTCTAGTCCCATTATTTATTTATTTATTTATTTATTTTTATGTTGGAGGAACATTTTTTTTTATTTCTTAACTCTAGCTTATAGAAAAATGCTACAGCCCAGTATATATATATTTTTCATCATACCAACAACATTGATTGCCTATAAATGAGAAGAAAAAGGATATCCCAGACGGATAAAATATAGCGAGCAACATAAAACAATAAAAAAAATAGTAAGCACACTAATAAGCTGGTACCCTGTCAAGATAAAACTGTCTTCATTTCACAATTTTCTGACTTTAACTTTAGAGGGCCAACAGGGTTGAGTAAAAATGATTCCTCTGTAAGTTTTTATGTTGTGGAGCCCAATCATGGGCTCATTCCATTGCAGATCACCATTCCAACCTTTGGCAATAACAGCCCTAACCCATCCTGCCATTAAAAGAAGTTGAATTTTTTGAAATTCCTTCCATTCTTCTCTGTATCCCTCTATCCCTAGGAGTTGAAATGGCCACACCTTTTATTGAAAATAGCTTCCAATTCTAGAATTACTCTATCCCAAAGGGTTCTAACATTTAAACATTCCCAAAACATATGGAGTGGCCCATCCTCGGGATCTCCACACGTCTGACATGTTCCATTCCCCCTATGCCAAGTTGCATAATTTTGGGATAGAGTTTTATATTACCTATGTAACCATCTCAGGTAATGACCCCATATGGGTGGTAGTACTTTAAGCTTTGAAAACCTTTTCAGTATATTTAGCCAAGTTCTTTTGAAGAAATGTATTCCTTAAATTGTGCCCCACCTTTAACTAAGTTTCTCCACAGATGTTAAAAACTCCTTCTTGTTTAAGATATCACATATTGTGCCACAATTAACCCCTTTCCTGGGAGAAAGTGTTACAGGTGAGATGTCCTTTGATGTACCATGATGCCCCAAAACAAAATCTAAAGAGGAAAACTAAACCTTAACCCTGGCAGATAATTGAAGGTAGCATAGTCATTCTCTGTTAGGTAACTGATAAGAGGAATTAAAATAATGCCATGGAAGGAAAAGAGTCAGAATCTAAAACAGCAGTTGACACAATAGGATCAGAAATTATGAGAATCCCTCTGATTTTCAATAACTTCCAATCTAGAGTTTTGCCGTGAATCTGATCTTCTCTCTTAACAATTCCATAAGAATCCTTGTTTTAAAAACCTTAATATCAGATAACCTGGGTAGAGTCTGTCATTTTTCTTTCTGCCACTTAAGTCTACCATTGGAGTTTCCTTCTTGGCCTGGTTTTGTATGCAAAAAGTGAGCATTAACAGCTAACAGGCATAACAAAATGTCCGACATACTCCAACTCCCTCACACCTTATAGGATGAAGACACTCTTTGCTAAACATATAACCTTTGTTATTCCAAATACAACTGTCACAGATATGTTGAAATTTAACAATCCATCTGTCCCCATCTGCTAAGGGAAAATGTCTAAATAATTATACAATCCTAGGGAGGATCATAATTTAACTCTACCCATCAGGGTAGTAGCCTTAGAAAAACATCTAGATATCGGATTAGTGGTTTGAGTAAATAACTGAGAAAAGTAAATCTGAGTTATATGTTCAGGTAAGCTGACTACTAAGATACCAAAGTATCTAACTTGTTCCTTCCTTTTGATAAGGCCCTCTCTGATTTGGTTATTCACTTTTCTCACTCTTATCTGGAAAGTTTTATTTCAGTTGCATTCCAATCCAGAATTTGTCTTAAACTGTTCAAAAATCTGCAAAGCTCCATGGGTAGCAAGATCCAGATGATCCAATGTCAGCATGCAGTCATCAGCACACAACCTAAACAATTTCCATTGACAAGGAGTTGAAACAGGGTGACATGGGACCACCTTTCTAATGCTTCTCTTCACACTTCTATCAGGAGTAAGCTCTCCTTTGGCAAAGAAACAAAGAAGCAAGAAAATAAACTTAAGGGGAAGAATACAGAACTTTTATCTAAGTAATAAATTTCGAATCACAACCCAGCTCACCTGAAATAAGAAGGGCCACTTCATGGTATCAAAGTCCTTTTGATATCGAAAAAGAATATGCCCATATTCTCTGACCACTGTACCTCAGCCTAACACGTTCTGTTAACTGCCACCGACTTTTTTGACCAGTTCTACCCTTTACAAAGCCCCTTTAATCTCCCACAATAATAAGAGGAAGTATAGATTTTTAGATAAAATCAAGGCTAGAATGTACTGTTAAAGGAAATATCCTTAAAATCCTCAGGGCCCACTGGGTGAATTGAACTAGCCTGTCCTTGGAAAAGGATGGTGGGAGAAAGCCGGATTTGGTCCCCTCATTAAAGACCTGCTATATTGCCTAACTAAATACTGTCTCATGCCCTGTAAAACTCTCCCTGAAGTCCATCTTTCCCTGGTGATTTCCCACACTTAAGTGATGTCCTTGCTAGAAACGCCTCCTCCAAGGCAACATCCTTATCTAAAGTGATCCTCTGAATTTCTGTAAGACAGAACTCCCTCCAGGTTTTGGTTGTGACTGAAGGGGGTTAGTATGAGTATTTCTTCAAGCATGAGCAGTATAACTGAAAGTAAAATCGAATAAAGACATTTTTAATACCTAATCTACCCTATAAACAAACCCATCCTCACCCTGCAGGGCTAGGATCATCTTAGTTTATGTATTCTCTTTTAATTTAAAGGCTAGATACTTCCCTGATCTTTCTGCATGGACCCACCAAAAATCATTCTTCAGTAGGTATCCTGTCACTACCACAGTTGCTTCTTCCTCTGCAATCCTAACTTAAAGTTTTTCTTCCAACTGTGACAGTTTATAGGACTCTGCAGGGTCTTCTTGCTTATCCAAAACAGACTGAGTCAGCTTCAGATGGTACTCTAGGGAACAAATGGCCTTTTTCTCTTGCCTTAGTAGATATGCATTAATAGTCAACAACCTACTATTCCAAGCACATTTGATAATATCCCATCACAAATTAGGCTTTTGTGAGGGATCCCTAGGGTTAAGATGAAGAACCTCATTTATAATTCTGCTAGCCTCTTGATTATGTTGGGACCAGATCCATGCCTTCCATCTCCATAGATAGAGGGATCCAAAATAAACATCTAAATCAAACCAGAGGCTAATATGGGCATCGTAGCTCTCAGCCTCTTAGAGCAAGAAATGTGGACAAACCCATAAATAATGGGGGGACAAAGCCCCAAAAATAGAGTCAATTTTTAAATATTGCTCCTACAAACTTAGAAATTTGATAGAATAACAGATTTTGCATTAGCATGAATTTTCTGAAGAGTATAAAGTCTGAATCTCAAATGTCTGTCATTATTTTCTGACTTCAGTCCTCAATGATTTGGCAATGATTTTCCAGAAAAACACAATTTAATGAGTAACAGACCAAAAATAGGTGGCAAAAATCTGGACAGTCTTTGAAAATCTATACAGCTGAGAGGTATGCTAGGCATGATCAAACGGACTTCTTTCTCCTACTGATGCCTTTTTAAAATTTGGGAATGCAGAGTCATGCAATAAAAATCTATCTAATCAACTGGCTTGAGATAATATATTTTGTGTGAATGTAAATTCCTTAGATTCAGAATGGTACTTTCTCCATACAGCTACCCACCCCTCAACTTCTTTCCACATCTTCACAATCTGTTGGCAATTCAAGTTCTTTTCATGTCACCCAAACTTCCTATCCAAAACAGGCTAAAGTAACCTACACTAAATTCATTGCCCTTGCCACTGAGAAGGGAATGGCCTTCCATGTTTTGTTAGTAAAAAATGGATAGACATTATTTGTGGCATAAATAGCACCAAACTTCCAAATGGAATCTATTACCTCAATTAATACAATCACCCAGCAACCTGAATGGTCCTGAAATGCTTATAATAATCTGGGCTGTAAACCTTTCCTCAAAAGGATAATCATGCCTTTTTTCCTGCTACCTCTGGGAGAACTACTGCTGGCCACTTGCCATATTTGTTTCTCGGACTTTAATGCTTCTTTTCTACTTTGCTTTGTTTCCTATAAGAAGACAACATCAGCATGTTCTGTCTGAAGGTTTCTGAGATTCTTACTTCAATTAATAGGATGATTAATCTCACCCATGTTCCATGACAGAAGATGTAGTCAATGTGCCCTGTGGGTCTCAGTGCACTGAGTTATGGATAAAGAGTCCCTAAAAGTAGTATTCAACCCCAAAATGATCCCTGAGTGCATGTCTCCTAAAACCCACCTCTTAAACCCATCTTCACTGCCATTGGACCCTTCCCCCCACCAACTTCACAGGCTAGGAAAGGATCCCTTGGAACTACTATATGCCTATACCCAGTAGAGGGTTTAACAGCAACATACTGGAAACAAACTGCCAACATGACCCATAAGAGCTTTCCAAGCCCCCTTTATTCACCATTATAAGTATTTTAAGAGACTAGCCATATGAGGTGGAGCTCTCCATTGAATTTTAAGAGACTAGGCATATGAGGTCGAGCTCCCCATTGACTCTATCAACCCATGGAAAAAGAAAAACACAGATCATAAACAACAGTAATGAAAATCAATGGCTCAGATACAATAAGGAAAGATTAAAACATTAAAACATTTTTATAATAAAATTCCACCTATTTCCCTTATGAAAAAACAAAGTTGTTTCATAAAGTTTGCATCAGTTAGCAAACCAGCTAATGAAGCAGCAAAGTCCTCAAGGCATGTTTGTTTGCTATCTATAACCATTAATACACGTTCACAGGGAAGCAGCTATGACATCAAGATAATATTAACAAGATAACTAAAAGGAGAAATTGTGGCATACACTGGAAAAAAAGAAGGTCACACTGAAACTGTCTTAGGTGTTTTGTTGAGCCAGGACTACATCAGAGAAAGACCTTTCGTAGGGTAGCTGGGACTGGAATCCAAGGAAAGCTTCCCCTGTTTCTTAAGCAAACAGGCTGCTGCTTTAATGGTGATACATTATCGCTAGACCCAGATCTCAGAAAGTTTCACAGTCCTGCTAGCTCAGCTTGTCTGCCCAAGACTTTGGTGAGTACTCCACCCTACTATGATTCCATGATCTTAGGGTCACTTTAGACTTTGATTCAGAAAGTTAATCTTTGGGATCCTGAGTATGGTGGGAGGCTGGTTGGATATCAGAAGAGCCACAAACCTGTATATTAATAGAAGCCTCTGCTGACTGCTACAACTGAGCAGTTTGTAAATAAGGGTAACTTTTCTTAGGGCAAACTGGCTGTTGGCCCTCTCTGGAGACCTCTTCATTGGTCTGTGCCTTTGTTCCACCCAGTCCATAGAAGCTTTAACAATCACCTCAGGTAGTACTTGATCATCTCCATCCTGTGCCCTTGTGAACTCTATCTGTCTTGAGGAGTTTTTCTAGAAAGATTCCAAAACATCTTTAGGGGGCTTGCACAGAGAAGAAAAAGACCGTACATCAGAAGGAGATTTGAAGTGTCTCTTCTTGCCTTGAATTACTACAATCAGCACAGCTGGATATATATGTTATGAGATCAGCACCATCTTTTTGAGCTCACAACAGATTTATTTTAATGCAGCTCTCTTTTGAAAAGAACCTTGGGGTAATGTTGAAAAAATGGACCACATAGCCATCATAATTCTATGGAGCAGGTAAGCATTATTGAGTAACCAGTCCTTTTCTGTTTAGGAATGCCATTTGCATATAACAGGTTTGTGTTTGCCAAAGACAGAGTTACATGATCGGGGGCCAGATTGGTGCATTGTTTTGATCTCCCAATTGAGATCTGTAGGTGCATTGACAGCCAGTAAAAGTTTAGTATGGAAATAATTAAAGAGATTTTCATTTCTGATGTTATTTCGAATACCTACCAAACTTATGTTACCCTTTTCTGTTGGTTCACAAAATCATTAACCTTGTCCTTTAATGTAGTAATTTATTTTGATAAATTGGTGATTTGACTTTCTTGCTATGAAAAAGTGTTTTCCTGCTGTTTTATTTTGTCAGGCAAATGGCCCAGATCAGACTCCTGCAAGGAAATAATGTCCTTCTGATTGCCAAATCAATGCTCGACACTCTGTGTATTGAGGGAAACCGATTCCATCATTTTGAGAATTTTTTCTGTCATTTCTCTCTGTAGCTTGTTTAGAAACCCCTTAGGGACACTCAACAGTGAATTTGAGGTATTTGAGGGCTCCATATTGAGATGGTAGAGCAAAAGAAACATGTTTTAAAAGTAAAGGACTGAGAACTGTAGGGAATTACTCCTCCACAGTGGACTGCCGGCTTCGTTACCTACATACCATTATATTTATTTGTTTTGTGTTTGCCTCATTTCTATAAATATTTTATGCCATTTCTTGTTTCTTGATTTAACTTTATGTGTCTTTATATGAACCACTTTTACTTAATTTTTTTGGAGTGGTGGTTCATCCATATCCTACATACTTTTATTATCCCACTTTTTGCATTGCTTTTGTGTAAGAAATTCATTTTTCCTACAAGTTGCAATCATGCTTTTGCATTTCATGTTTCCTGTTTCATCTAGACAAGCTGCCAAAGTATCAGATGCTTATTTTACTGTTATGAGCACTTTTGTTCTTTTCCTGATTGTCTACATAATTCACTATGGGGTCACATGGGAGCTGGTGCCTATCCCAGCATTCAGTGGGAATAAGGCAGATTATACCATGACCCCCCATTAATATTCCAAAACGTGCATGCTGATTGGCCAGTGTGCACGTTGTAAATCGACTTATACTAATGGAAAAAGGTCCAAGGACTTTTTCCATTAGAATAAGTCTCTTTTAAAACACTGTCTCGCTATGTTAAAAGAGTTCAACATAACGACACAGGTTTAAAAAAGCAACGGAGATCTCCGTTGCTTTTTTTAAAGCTGTCTCGCTATATTAAACGCCTTTAACATAGTGACACAGTGTAAAAAGCAACGGAGATCTTGCTTTCTCCGTTGCTTTTGGTTTAACATAACCCATTTAACATGGCGGACAGGTTTAAAAAGCAATGGAGAAAGCAAGATCTCTTAAATGGGTTTAACATAGCAAGACAGCTTTAAAATAAGCAACGGACATCTTGTTAAACCCATTTAACATAGCATCTTGCTTTCGCTCTGATGTACTGCATAGGCATGCAGTACATCAGAACTGCCGCCGGACCAGAGACGCGCCATGAGCGAAGGGCAGCAAAGAGGCATTATACAATGCCATTATTTAAGAAAAGTAATTATTTATTTTCTTAAATAATGTCGTTGTCTTTGTTTGGTTATTGCTATAATATCTAATCCTTGATGGGGTGATAGTGCATTAAAGGATGCATGCATGCATGTACAGTCTCTCACACACAGCATGCACACCTAGAGGCAGTTTGGAGGATTGTCAGTATATCTTCAGCATGTCTTTGAGATGTGGAAAGAAACCAGAGTACCTGGCAACCCCCCTCTCAGACATAATGATGACAAGTGGAGTCTACACAGACCTCACCACAGTTGAGAATTGATCTGAAGAACCAAGCTTTATGAGGTTACAGTGTTAAGGACTGAACCATTGTGCCATGCTGTTATTAAACTTAGTTGTGTTGTACTCATGTTTATTATAGGTTTTAAAAAGTTGTCTCTGGCTTCTAGTACATGTTATGTTTAATAAAGATGTTAAAAAAGATGTAGGTATTGTGCTTTCTGTTTTTAAGTATTTTATCTAAAGGGCTTGTGTATGAGAAATTTTGTTTTTTCATACTTTACTAAATGTTAAAGGCGTACTAGCGTACTTTACTGTTTAGCGCTACTGATATTAGCAGTTACATTATTTGGTTTGGGATTGCACAGGCACTGTAAAGCATATGGTTGTATATCACGTTTTGTCAGTGTGTGTTGTTTTTTTAATGTTACAGCTGGGAAGTGATTTGTTTACTAATTATTGCTGCACTGAGGTAGTCTCTACATCTCTTTTTTTACTTTACCATAAACTGGAATGATTTATTATTTTACAAGAACTGATTTATTTTCTTACTGTATTGTGTATAGTCCCTTTGTTTTGCATTAGTATAAACTATAATGATTTACTCTTTTGCAAAACTGTGTGTGTGAGGGGTCTGTAATGTTATTTGATTAGGAATGCAGGGTGGTGCACTTTACTTCTTTTCATGTTGCACATGTATTAGATTGACAACAGGTAGGAGATAAATGTGTCCATATTACAGAGAATTATGATCAGGTTTCTGATCATAGCCATGTTATGTGCTTGATAAACAGATTCAGGAACACATAAATTGTTAAGAACACATACTTAGTCATAATTCTTTGCAATAAATAGAAGTTTTAGCACTAGAGTGCTATTATTTTATAAAAAAGTGTGGCAATATAAAGTATCTTAACACTTCATAGTTTCATGAATCCATACAAGTCTGTTCATCTGTAGATCATTTGTAGCTTAGCCACAAGATCAGAACTGATGAGCAGGAATAACTAATATTTAATTTTACCCTCTTTCAATGAAGGTTTGAAGGGCTAGACTGCGACGACTTTACAGTTTCCCATCCATTCATCTAGATTACATGTAAGAGGTACTTTTGTTTACATTTAAGGAAAGTCTATTCTATAAAGAGAGATTCTCTGAGAGGGATATCTGTCTTGCCAGCATTTCCTATTTATGTTGCAGCAGAAGTTTAATTATTTTGAGCAGGTATTTATGGTATTGTTTGTTTTGTAGATGTGCAGGTCACATAGAACTGTATCCTTTCAGGCTCTGTAGGCTAGGTAAAGGTTGCCTTTCAAAAGTTTGAAGAGAAGAGAGAGAGAGAGAGAGAGAGAGAGAGAGAGAGAGAGAGGGCACTTTAGGGCAGTTTGTGTAGCACACAAAAGACATCTTTGATTCTCTTAGTGAGGGAATGCTCTTTTGAGCTGGGTCATATGTTTAGACAATTATGTATCACAGGGGCATTATACATATTATGGGACTAATGAGGGAGGCCTACAGTGGGATGATAGCTTCCTTTGACCTAGAAGATATACCCATGGAAAACCAGTCTAATCAGATAAAATGATTTCTTAATGATAGCGAACACATAGTGATCAAAGGATAGTTCATTTTCAATAAAAGTGCCCACGTCTCAGTTTTCAAATGATTGTTGTCTTTCTGGCAGGTGATGGGAACCCATGTTTGCCAAAGGACACAATACTTATTGTTTGGTATTTACCTGAAAGTTGTGGTCTAAGCATATATTTTTATATGTCTTAGGTTGTCCATTCGGTAAGTCAGATGGGGAGCTAATGAGAGCTCTGAGTTTTTATTCATCTGCAAACTTGGTCAGCCACAGGTCCTTGACATTGGCCTTGATATCAGAGAAGTAAATACTGAAGAGAAGTGGCCCGAGGACTAATCCCTGAGGCACACCACTGATAATGACTCTTTTAAATTACAGCATGCCCCCAACACTGGTAGATTGGGTTCTGTCAGTAAGCCAGTTTGTTATCCAGTGATTAACATTGGGGTTTACATTTAGTTTAATTAAGATGTTAATAATGCTTGAATATGGGATGGTATTAGAGAACTTGGCCAAGTCAAGGTAGGCAGTATGAATCGATTTGCCCATATCCAGTGCATCAGTGACTTTCTCAAAGAAGTCCACCAGATTTAAGAGGTAGGAACTGTCTTTAAGTAACATAAACTGATTTGAGTCAAGTGACTGTAGACTGCTGATGTCTTCGTTAATAAGCTCCATAATGATGTCTTTGATTGCTTCACAGATAAGGTTGATGAGGCTTATGAGTCTATAATTTCTAGGGCCAGTAGTGGGTCCTACCTTGTGGAGGGAGATGACAATAGCAGTTCTTCACACCTCTTGAATAAATCCAGTGGAGAGGCTGAGATTGACAAGGTGCAGTAGCGAGTCCACTGCTGCCAAGAAGGCAGCCTAGATTTTGTCTGGACACACGAAACTGGTGTTTTTGACCTTGGAAAGAGCCCTCAGTACTTGCCGTGAAGTGGTCAGGAGATGCTTGGATGTGCTAATGTGTAGGAAAAACGTTAATGGGAGATAAGAGAGTAAAGATTGAAATAAATTTGTCTGCTAATACGTTGACTACATTTTCTGGGGATGAGTATGTATTGTTATGTGATAGCTCAGTGCATTGCTAGGTACTGATTCTAAGGTTTTTGACATAGGTGAAAAAGGCTTTGTGGCTGACCTTAGCATGGGTGGCAAATTTCAGTTTTCATACTTGCCATTAAGCATTTGATTTTGCTTCTGAGTTTTTTGTTAATCTTTGTGAATTCTTTAGAAATTTGGGTATTAAGTTTGTTCTTTCAAGCAATGAGCTTATTCTTCTTCTTATTGCATAGTTTGTTTATACTAGGTTTCCACCTTAGGGGGTTTATCTCTGAATTTGGTATTGTATTCACATTTGAAGGGGGTAATGTCGCAATGCATTATTTAGGTGAGAATACAAACTGTCTGCAAATGTAGCAGTGTATGAGATAGGGGAGGTGGGTGCTTAAGTTTTCATCAAGTCATCCCCCAGGAGAATAGTGTGCGGTTCAATGAGGGGGACTTCAGTCTGTATAGACATGCCTCATGGGTTGCAGTTGACATGGAGGGGTGTACACCAGTTGGTTATGATGTGGTATGGAATTCTGTTGATAGTAAGTGTGATATGGAGGAGCTCAAGGTTATCATGCTGTCTTATGAATCTAGATGTGATTTGGCTTCTTAAGAATACATGCATGCCATCTCCATCAAAAGTAGTCATTCTTGGTGAAGGATCTGAAACAGTGGTAGGCATTAAAACTCAGTACTGTGGGCTGCTGTCACTACTCTGAAACCATGTTGCACTGACTGTACTTTACAGGGTTAGGAATGCCTGTAAAGAGAGCATCTTCTTCTTTTAGACTTCTAATATTGAGCAGTGCTACCTTTAAATAGTTTTAATTTTTCTTTGACTATGTAAATAGTGCAGGCTATCCTTAGCAAAGCAAGCAGGACTGTCAGTCATTTGATCCCAGGCTAGTATATAGTGGACATTTTAGAATGATATCATAATTAAACCAATGTATTGTGGCATCATTATTAGGGCAGCCACAGTGGTGCAGTGGTTAGCATTGCCTCCTCACAGCAAGAAGTTCTCCAGTTCACTCCTCGGCTGGGGTGCCTTCTGTGCGGAGTCTGCATGTCCTCCCTGTGGTCGCATGGGTTTCCTCCGGGTGCTCTGGTTTCCTCCCACATCCCAAAGACATGCTTTAGGTGGATTGGATACTCTAAATTGGCCCTAGACATGAGTGTGTGCCTTCAATGGAAGGTTGGGTGGTGGGCTGGCTACTCGACACTGTAAAACTCCACTGCCAATCATGAGTGAACAGATGATCCGCTGTAGTGACCCCTAACTAGGAAAAGCCAGAAGAAGACTGTGGCATCATTATTGGTGATGGTGTAGCAGGCTACTCAAGATTAGTTCCATACCAACCTCAGATGCATATTCTGAGAACTCCATTATGTCCCTCTTTATATACTCCAAGGAGGTGTGGCTCATGTTGTTCACTCTCAGGTCCACAATGATCAAAACATATATGCATCTAAGTGAAGGGACTTGAGGGAAGACCCTGGTGCCTGAAAGACAGCTTAGCATGACTCTGTCCTTGCTCAGCCTGGTGAGTAGTGCATCTGTATGTCTCATTATGGAGTCTCCTATGACTAAGACATTACCAGATGTGTTGGCTTGGCCTTGCTGTCATATGGTCATTGGCCTGTCATCTGGATGACTACCTTTTACATTTCTACTGGTTGTTTTATCTATGGATGTTGTTTGCCTGTAAGGGTGACACTTGCTATCCTGTTTATCCAATCTTCATACTGGAGGGCTTTCAGGTTTGGGCAGGGATTTCTTAAGTACCTCAGCAGAAGAAGGCTTATTTTTGGGTTTAGGACAAGGTGAACATGGTTGTCTGAGGTGGGTGTTAATACTGACAGCCTGGCATGGCAAGTTAATTATTTTAGAAGATAGGTTGCCTCCAAAGTGAGTAAATGCTTGCGTCTCTCACATACAGACTCATTTAGCGGAAGAAGCAAATGGTTGTCAGTAAGATTCAGACAGTTGCTATATTGCCACAGAGCACTGTGATTTGTATAGCTGGCAACAGGTAGTGTGAGCACCTGCAAACTCATTCTATGTAGTGTGAGGTATAACAAGAGTACAAACAAAATACAGTTAAAGGAAAGTATCGATATACTAAAACACAAAAGTGGAGCAGCGAGTCAATAGCAGCAGAATTACAAGAGTAATGTGATCAGCAACAACTGATGATTACAAAAGTCCAGTAAAAGTGATAGAACAACTTATGGGTGCTAGAAGCAGTGACAGTCAAGTTTGGCTTGGATGCCACTACAGCCACTAAGTATAAGTTATGGGACAATTTGAACATTACAGTGATAATTAGCTTTGAGCTCAGAATGCCCAACAGCAGACAAATATAACAAAATGAGACAATATGCAGTATGACTGCAGCAAGGGAAGAAATTTGCACTAGATTTATATGGCTACTATGTGCAAGTGTGTTCAGCAGCTGTGTACAAATGTTCAAAAGTGCACTCATGTGTCTGCAACACTGTACAACCGTGCTCAGTTGAATGTTGATTTTTGCTTTGACAGATTTGGTTTAGTAATTACTGAATAAGTGTTAGAGAGGGCACCCCCTCAGAAGAGTTTCTTACAGAACCAGAAGCTGTAAGCACCTGGATTTGTAAAAACTAGTTCTCAGCAGTGTTCAACTCCTCCTAAGTATAGTGGTATTTGGTTATCTGGTCAAGTCTGAGTAGGTTTTGTCAATTGAGCTCATGTAGTTGCAGTCCAGCAAAGTACAATGATGGCATCTGCAGACATACTGAATTTAAACGAACAAACCAGAGCACACTGGTCAATTAAAAAATACTCTGCTCTTGTAGCCAATAGTACATTTTGCTGAGAACAATAGCAGCACCCCTTTTCTCTCCAGGAGATTACTTGCTAAGTCAGTACTAAATGCAGAAATCCACCACAGTACAAAGTCACAGTAGAGTACTTCAACATTATCTATCACACACTAAAATTAAAGTGTAAAAATAGAAAATTGTACTTCTGTCTTTCCAGGTGTAGTGGGGTTTGGTGATGAGGGCAAGTCTGAATAAGTGTTCTCAGCCATGCTGCCATACCTCTTAACCCCTTAGATCAAGAAGTCTGGACAAAGCCAAAACAAAGCTTGAAAATAGGGCCAAGTTTTAAATATTGTTCTTATAAACTTAAAAGTTGATAGAATAACAGGTTTGGCATTAACTTGTATCTTCTGAAGGGCATTAAATCTGAAACTCAAATATCCATCATTATTTAGTGACTTCAATTTTTATTAATTTGCCAGAAAACCACAAATTTTATGAGGAATAGACCAAAATATGAGGAAAAATGTGGACATTCTGTGAAAATCTGGACAGCTGAGAAGCATGGGTGTTAGTGTTGCTTGATTATAGATATATATTATTTCTGACTGCAGTCTGTGTGTCAGCATAAGGTGTGTCTCTGCTTTAATATTTGTTAGATTTCTATTAGTGCAGTCCTGTGGTGACTGTGATAACACAATTTCCCCTAGTTTTAACAGTCAAATTTATATGTAAAATCCTTGCTATAACAAGCTTGTCATAGAAATTCTTATGTAAAAACATTGATGTAGCAAAGTAATTTTCTCTTGATTTTACAGAAAAATCAGAGAGCTCCGTGTATTAAGGGTTCTAAATTAACTATGAGAAAGACAAATTGTTGTTGAAGTCTGTAAAGTAAATATGGTGCCTAATGGCAATTTTAAAAGGTGTGGAGTGTGCTTTCTTGCTAATGACTTATACTGTTATATAAAAATGGAATGCAGATTATGATATTAGATGAAGGAGTACATTTCTTTTTTACAGTTCAGATGTTTTGACTTACTCCTTATTGTATAAAAATACTATATACTCTTGTTGGTGTTTATTAATATGATTTTTTTTTCCACAACAAATCACAATATGATAGTATGCAGTGTAGAGTGGTGTCACTGTTTTTATACTGAAGCAATGCAGTAAGCCAGAATGTAGGGGGGGTGGTCTTAATGAGTAACTTATGACAAGACAGATCACATTGTATAACATCACAAAGAAAACACCTTACTCACACAATAATGCAAATACTGTAACTCACAACACAAAACATTGCACAATATATAGAAACATTCCCCCAGATTTACTATTCCTCCGTGCAGGACTAGCTTAGTCATGCACGGAGGCGGCTGTTTAGGAGCAGGGTGGCAGTGTGCCATGCATAATAATGAGGCCCACTGCCTGAGCTCCTAAGCTTACACGGAGCATGTAAGAGTGCAGGGGGCATGTCTGAGAGCAGAGCTCTCAGAATATACACACCCCTGCAATGCAGAACAGCAGAAAGGGGTAAGAAATGAGCGAGACCGCTCATAGGTGTCCGCATATCCCCACCAACAGTCCCCCTTGTTTACAACAGTATATATAAATAAAATGAAGAAATGTATTTATTTTTTTTAATCCGATTAAAGCTAACCGTAGGTGCGCAGGTGTGTCCATCACTTAGCTACAGTTAATACAGCTTAAATGGCTGAAGAGGATAACAAGGAAGATATATGCAAATGAAGCAGCATAGCAATAGTGTAGTGGGCAGAGCATTCGCCTTACGAGCATGAATTCCTGGTTCGAGTTCCACTGCAGCACATTCCATTTTACATGACAAAGCATAGTATGAGTAATATTTATGTTGCATAACCCACTAAATAACATATTGTCATGAACTGGAGTACTGCAGTAAATGCACCTGTGAAGTGTCAGTGTCATAATGAATAAGGCACTAGTAAGCAGGTTTAAGAACAAATAAGCAGTAGTAGGCATATTTAAACACTAGTAAGTGGGCTTAAGCCGTTTGCATGGTGGTAAGCAATGCCTACACTGGTTAAGCAATTCTGAAGCTAACTCTCTGTAAGCAGATGTAATGGAAGGTTAGCAGTGCTTACCGTCACGCAAACCCACTTACAACTGCTCAAAAATGCCTTAATCACTCTGTATCCAACGGCCCTTGTTCTGCCCATCAACAAAATAAACAACCATGCAGGTCTCAAAACCAGGACTCTATACACCATAGTCACAGTAGTTATCCACCAAGCCATCACAGAAGTACAGAAGAATGAGGTATCAGCAAACAAGTCCTCACCATAGTAAAACAAAACTGAACCTGTTAAAGGAATCAGTATACAGTCATATGTACCATAACCCACTACATAACATAAATATGTTAAATGGAGTACAGCAGTAAGCCCAGAAGTGAGATGTAATTGTAATAGAGTGTAGAAGTCCCCAATAAAACACAAGGACTCCATAGACTGTACGTACACATTAATCGTGGATACCAGGCAGATATATAAGATGCAATGAATAAGAAATCAATGCCAAAAAGGAAATATAATGCAAAGTCAAATGTAAGCAATGCTAAACATTGCACAGACCAGCTTAAGAGGTGTAAGCAATGTGTAGATCAGTTAACTCATTGAGCCCAGTGGTATACCCCTTTAAACAATGCCAACCTTAGGTTTGCCCATAGCTTAACCTTTTCAAAACCGGCCAATCATGGGAAAGTGTGGGAAATCGGCCCTACTTAAACCCAAGAGGCGGGAATGCATCTCATAACTGGTTGTAGCTTCCCCTTGCAGGCACTGTGGTAGTAAGGGAAGAAGGTGTGCGCTTCCAGGTGCAATGCTGGTGCATCCAGGAGTCCAAGGTCATGGCAGGACCCCTAGTTAAAGACCATGCTCAGAGACTGCTGCAGGGCCAGTACCAGTGTTCCCAATATAAGACAGAGGCCGGGGACCATCTTGCCCATGACCTCATCAGTGCCACTGGCATATCCCGAACTGCTGAGCAGGTCAGGCACCACTATGCCGACCTGCATTGGCGTAAGGGGGACCTCTTGGAGTAGTGGCTCCAAGAGGCTAGAGTGGCAAGGGATGTACCAGTCATGTGTAAGTATCACCCCAGTATGTGTGTAATAATTCCCAGCTCAGGTACATCATGGATAGGTATGGCTAAATATTCCTCTTATGTCCCCCACAGCTGCAACGGAGTAGGCTGCGAACCAGGAGGCCCACATCAGTCGCCTGGCAAGGTTGCAATGTGAGGCAGGTCAGTAATACTCATGCATTTACTGCCATAGGAAGTAAAAATAAAAGTAGTAGTAAATTAATTGCTTGTATAAAACCTGTATTGTTCAAGGCAAGTACTGCATACACTAGAGAATATGGCAGGAAGAGTCTCATATTGCTTGTTAGTCAATAAAAGTATAATAGTCTGACAAAACAGGTCTAACTGCTGGACTGCATGTGTATATCCTGGTATCATACGGTAATGTAGATATACAATCATGTAATAGTACTGTAGTATTAAGCACTGTTACCCACACCGTGCACCATAAATTGAATGTGTAGGAATGCCTGCATATGACAGGTGTAATCCCCAGAGGCCATTTAGTACAACTGAGAGACACATAGACAGTAAACAGGGAAAATGCAGACAACAAAAACCGAATAGCACATGCAACTGAGATGTGAACTGTTGTTTTTTAGCACACACAGCCACGGTTCGAATCCTGCCAGTGGTAGCAGTCTGCACACAGAATCATACCCCACAACTGTACAGATATGTCCAGAATGTCTATTAAAGTGGCCCATATCTGTTGCCTATCAACTTGTCCCCCTTGGAAATCAGTAGGATGATCCCAGACGTATAGGCAGCAAACAGGAAATACAACTGATTGACACTCAGCTATAAGAACAAAGCTGGCACACTAGCAACTCCCCAATACCTTATGTGACTAACAAGCCACATATGTCCCATTTACACCTGACCTTGTCAAGTTGTGGTCAGAGTGTGTACAGTAACAGAGTGAGATGTATGTGCATAATAGTAATGTGAAATCTGGTACTGTGTGTGGGAACATTCAGGTAGTGCTAATAAACAATCCTCCCACAGGTCTGTCAGATACCAACACTGCCCAGAAATACAAGAATAATATGCAGCTGTTCTGAATAATGAGGTATTACACATCACTGTCACCCACACTGTCCTACAACATATAACTGTCTAGGAAATCTGTATATGAGTGTTGTAATTCAAGGTCAGAATGCAAAAGCACAGGGGATTAATAAGACAGAAAGCAGATGGGAGATATACAGCAATATCTATATAGCAGACACAACTGTGATGGACAGTGTTTAAGCTGTAGCAGACACAGCCATGGTCTGAATCCTGGGAGTGGAATTAGGCTGCATTCAGATTCATACCCCACAACTGTACAGATGAGGCCAGAATGTCCAGTATATGTGCCCATATCTGCTGCCTGTCCCCCCCTGGTAAGTTTGTGGGATGATCCAGGATGTTTAGCCAGCAAACAGGGAATACAAGTGATTGTCAAACATCATGAGAATGCACATGTCACTGTAGCACCCCTGAAACTGTTAGGAGAGTAATATGTCAAGTATGTCCTATCTACACTCCCATGTTGTCAAGCTGTGACCAGAGTGTGCACAGTAACAGAGTGAGATGTATGGGCATAATACTAATGTGTAATCCGGAACTTTGTGTGGCAACAGTCAGCTAGTGCTAACAAACATTGATCCCACAGGCACATTGGATATGAACACTGTGCTGAGAAATACAGACCATTATAACCTGTATTGGTACTGTTCACTCTGGTATTGTAGGGAATTGTGAGTGTTTCAGTTTCTCGGAATAATAAAGTATCACTGGTCACTGTCACCCACACTGTGCTACATAATATAATGGGTCTATATTAGAACATCGAAGTTTCAAAACTTTGAATGTTCTAATATCGACCCCTATTCAGCGAAAGCTGAAAATATCGAAGCAACAGAAAACCAAATTTTTTCCTAGGGAAAGTATTCGGTTGTCCATTTCTGTTGCTTCAGGATTTTCAGCGCTGTGGTGGAAAGTTACGGGTCATGTTCAGGTAAGTGTGCGATTGAGTGTGGGTTAGGTTAGTTAGGGTTAGGGTGTGGGTTAGGTATGTGTGCGATTGTGTGGACATGAGTGTTAGGGCGGGTTAGGTGAGTTAGGTTTAGGGCGCAGGTTAGGTATGTGTGTGAGTGTGTGGACGTGAGGGTTAGGGTGGGTTAGGTGAGTTAGGGTTAGGGCGCGGGTCAGGTAAGTGTGCTATTGTGTGGACATGAGGGTTAGGGTGAGGTAGGTGAGTTAGGGTTAGGGTGCGGGTGAGGAGAGTGTGCGATAGTGACGGACCTTAGGGTTAGGGTTTGGGTTAAGGTAAGTGGATAGTTAGTGGTGTGTGTATAGTTTAGTGCAGAGTTAGGTGTAAGATTTTAGATGTATGTGTGTGGATTGCTGTTTGTTTGGTGTGCTTGTGTTGTGTGTATGTGTGTCAGAACAGCTCATTTTTTCTTTAGGAAAAAATTTGCTGTTCTGTATGTTCAATGTTTTCAGCTTTTACTGAATAGGGGTCGATATTAGAACATTCGAAGTTTTGAAACTTTGATGTTCTAATATAGACCCTATATAACTGTGTAGGAAAGCATGTATATATGTGTGTGTCAGGTCACTAAAGGTGGAAAAGAGCAATATTCTAGATATGTCCCGGCACACCAGCATGTGGTCAACACATGGCCAGAGTCTGTGCAGAAAGAGTTGGATAGCTATGTGCAAAACAGTAACCCGGAATGTGAGAGTATGTGTAGAAACAGTTAGTGTTAACAAACATTCCATCCACAGGTATACCAGGTAAGAGGTGTATACTGCAGGTAAAACCAGTTCATGTGTAACGATGATGACAGCCATATCACTGTCCAAACTAAGGCTATAGGGTAGTGAAGTAAGACTTGTAAGGTACAGATAACAGCACTGACTAGGAAAGTAATGTGGACTACAGGAATATACTAGTGGTTAATTGACATCTTTCTCTCCCCCCACCATATCTCCAACAATAATCAACATACACGCCCCAACTGGTTTGTATTGACTCTGATAAATTCCAGTTGTTTGATAAATATATTAATGGTTCCCATGCATGTGCTATATTGAATTATTTTAACATTGGTGACATGGTGCCATCAATGTACCTGCATGCTGTTCCTATTACCGCTGTAGTCCCATATATGCATGTGTTCTGTTTGCTATGAAATTCTTCCGTATCTGGTGTCTGAGTTAATGGGAAGATCTATGCATGCTGTTATACCTAACCCTGGAATGTGTTGACTATTACTAGCCCATATATGATGATGAAATCTAAACACTATAGCATGCTTGGGAAGGTCGGTCCCAGCAGACCTACCAGTCCCACCTCAGCTGGTCGTGGCACCGGACACCAGCATGTCTGGGGCCCAACCCTGTACCTCCCTGTCCGTTGGTCCTGCACCACCTTTGGTTGGAACCACCTCAGAGGATGGGGCTCCACCCCGGGAGTGGGTGCGGACAGGCACCTGTCACCCATCGCCAGGTCGGGGTCATGTTGCATAGAGAGATTGACCAGCAGGTTGGTGATCTTCACCAACTTGAGGGCCATGTGTCGTGATTAGTCAGCCTGGCTCTGTGACTCAGTCCACAGCACAGCCACCTCCGAGGCTGTGAAGGTGCAATGGTGACTGCCCATGGGTGGGGACCTCAGTCCCACTGTTACCACTAGGGGGCTTGTGGGCTTTCGATATCCCAACACCCCTCCCCATCAAGGTGTTTACCCCCACATGTGTCATATACCGCCTCTGTATGCGTCTTGTTTGTCTTGTCTGTTAACCTATTCAACCAACTCCCCAAATATACCTACTATCCCTCCCCAGCATCCCACTCCCACCTGAAACAAAAAAGGGCAATCTGTTCCCACAAAAAAAAATCTCGCCCCATACACAGCTGTCCATTTCGCACATGTGTCCACTGGACTCATGTAATCTGGTCTAATTGGCATCACAACTTATTATTGTTGTCCTCACCCCTCTCCCAGGGGTTTGAGTGTCCAACTCTACCTCCAAATTCAGTGCATATGCACAGCTGTTGCTGTAGAAGAAATGGGCAACTATGGACCTTGCCTACACCCTTCCTGCACATCCCTGGCTATTTTCCCTACTGTCTTCCCTCTTTGTGCCCCTTTTTTCACTACTATCCCATCAACCCTTTTTTCTTTTCTTTTAAAGAAATTAGCACAGGGGTAAGCGGGAGTAAGCACTTTTAAGCAGCAGTAAGTAGGTTTAAGCCTGTTTGCACAGGGGGTAAGCAATGCCTACACAGGTTAAGCAATTCAGAAGTTAACAGAGTATAAGAAACTGTAATTGGAAGTTAGCAGTGCTTACCTCCACGCAAATCCGTGCAAACCCGCTTACAACTGCTTTAAAGTGCCTTTATCACTCTGTATCCAACAGCCTGAGTTCTGCCCAGCAACAAAATAAACAGCCTCTGCAAGGCTCAAACCCAGGACCCTGCACACCACAGACAAAGTGAACTATCACTAAACCATACCAGATACGCATAACCCTGATGTTTTCAAAAACATATCATCCAGTCCAGTCATTAAACAGTACAGAGAATGTATTCCAACAGTTAGATGTATGTGGTTGTGTAAATATATTAATATCTAAACAGATACAACATATCTATATATGCAGAAATATATATATATATATATATATATATATATATATATATATATATATATATATATATATATATATATATATATATATATATATATATATATATATATATATATATATATATATATATATATAAAGATATATATTAATATATATATATATATATATACTGGATGAGCCATCCATACAAATGACATTCGTTGCCTGCAACATATACCCATAGAGAGGTCATAGGATAAAACACCACACACAGGATTGTGAGAATGGAAACCCTTTATTTGTGTACTATTACAGATTTATATGTCATGTCATATATCTGTTCAAACACTGACATCCATATAAATAGAGTAATGTAAGCATGAAACAGTTATTCTAATACAGTAGTCTGGAAAGGTTCACAACTGTTGCTGTCCAGGCCAAGCCCTTCAAATTGTACAATAGTAAAGACAGACTGGGTCACAGGATGCCAAACAATCAACAGTAAGTAATGCAGGTGTACAGTTCAGCAGCCTCGATCTACACTCTGTACACAATCACTAGGTGGTAAAGACTTCAGCTGACCAAATGGGATGTAACTGTTACATAACAAGGCATAACTGACAGCATTACAAGCACACTGACAAACAGAACAGCCTGTATGGCAGGAAGACGTAGGCCTGCATTAACCCAATTTATGTCAGTAATGTCAATATAGGTGAATTGTATGGTACTGTACATCTAGATACCTTAAGGCAGCTCACCCCTGATACCCCCACATTTTGTAACTGCCTAGGTTATATGAGGTGCATCTCCCCAGACTCAATAATACAGGGCCATATACCACTGTTGCATAAACTGGCCTCTGGAGTGCATAAGGGCACACATGTATTGTGTAGGTGAAGCCCACACATATATGGCCCCAGCCCCAATGTATGTGTGGGGCATACAACAGCAGTGGACTGCTGGCAGGAATGGCAGTGTGATATACGTATATGTGCATATGTATCACTATCTGTATATGTGTAGACATATATTGCTCTGCATATGTATATACCTGGGTGTGTATATGTATATCTATGTACATATACATACCCATCTATATATGTCAATATGTATATGTGCATATAGCTATATAGATATCTGGATAATTATATATACATATATTTCTACCATATGTCCTGAACTTGGAGTGTAGCCCTACCTCAACCCCTATAGTCCCAATGTCGTAGTGCAAAGGGATGTCAGGTATGTATATCAGGTATATTAGTAGACGATTGCTACTGTAATAGTGATTGTCTTCACAGACATGGTGCGTGTGGGAGGTCACATCTGCTTTTCACATGTGCGCTATTGGCTACTGACAGACATCCTAAGGACATCATAGGACATCATAGTACAGTACCGCTGCTAGTACGTAATGCTCCTGTGGACTACAGCAGACATATTGGCCAATATATGTGGACATTCTGACACACTCTGGACAGTCCAGAGGTCTACACAGAACCCCTTAGTGCAAAACATGTGGACCAAGCCTGACAATGTGGATGTTAACAGTCATGTAGATGGGTATAACACGTAATGACTGATATACATTTACCCCCATAAGTTATGCATTCACACACCCCTGTCTGTCCTGACACATACTAACCGCTGGTACAGAGGTGCCATGGTCACATACTACCCACTAGATATTTACATACATCTGTACAGCATCCCACTGCTCTGTCTGACATACATGACTGTTAAGGAAGGCCCAGCAGCAGTACATCTGACAAGTATCTGTCCATGACATTTCACTGGGCAAGTACACTAAGCTGCTAGGCATGTAACAAAGCACTGTGTAGGCTACAAGCAGACTGGCTCAACATTGGCCTACATTTCCTATGGGAGAATGCACATGTACCTGCATATATAGCAGGCTCTACAGGCATGTCACAGCACAGGGTAAGATACACCTGTGTGAAACTGCATAGCTACATCCAATGTGAACACAGCCACAGCCACATATGGTACACTAGCATAATATTACAATATATGAACTATCTGTTCAACACCATCCTCATATGTGCCACTCACACACAAACCCTACATATACTGAGCCACTACACAGTGTGGTCTGATGCCTGTCTGTGGTATGGGACATGTGTGTGTATGGCCCTACAAACATGTAAGCCGATATGGTAACATACAGTGGAGCAGCATGTAACATCAGATAGGATGGGACCAAGAACAATGACATCTACCACAGTCTGTACACAGGCCAAAGTACACATTAACAATACACACACTGTCACCATTCACCATAAGTACACATACTTCTGTACTGTACACACAACCACAGAATGTCCAGGTTATGTCATCAAATATAACCTCTACTGTACATAACATGTTTAGCAGTCTGATATCTCACTAGCTTGTTATCAGATGTGATGTCACTAATTATGGTGTACAGCACATATGCACCTCTTAATGCTTGACATATGTACAAAGGTTGACAGAGGTGTGGCTGGAAGCACATACACATGGCCAATATTGACATGCTGCTGTGATAACCTCATAAATTTACTGTTGTAACAGGGTTTGTTGCAATATATGTCCTATGAGGGATATGAAGTCAGTAACTGTCACAGTTCCACCATCTACAGACTGCAATACTCACACTACCTTCTGCAGTTCACAGATAGGTGCTCTGTGGGTAACACATGAAACCAAAGGTACCACACACTGGTGGGGATTCCTCATACACATACCACTAACATGTCAGGTATTAAAACATGTAGAATTGCCATATCCACTCACACCCTGTTAAACCAACATTACTCCAAATGCAGTATAGCAGCACTTACAGTCTGTAGTCAGGCCAGGCACATCCCCCTCCTGTGTGTTGCCCTGTTTCCACAGTGTATGTTGTTAGAGGTAAATCCCCAATCCATCTGAGATGCTGTTTGCCAAACAACAGATTGAGTTCCTGCTCACAGTGAATGGAAAGGCCCAACACCAACATGATGTTCCTAGATATTGGAGTGTGTTTCCATGTAATTGGCTATGGGAATGTTATCACAGAAGTTGTACATGCAATCAGCTAGTGGAGGGCTGCAATTCGTGCAGAGTCCATCAGCTGATCATGATCATCACTTAAAATACACATGCTGCTGCCTAAACAAAGCAGGTGTAGGTCTTCACATCCACCAGAGAGGGAGTGAGAGAGGTAGACAGAGTCAAAGACAAGTCAGGGAGGGGTGAGAAAGTAAAACCTAAGCATATTTGTGTCACACACCTGCCAGCACAGGGTATCAAACCCCTGATGACTATGTAGTGCTATCACATTTCCATGCATTATTGGATGCGCCACATAGGTTACATGGTTAGGAGCCCTCAGAATGTATAAGTGATGGTGAGTGACATCTGCAACAGGGATATGGTAGCTATATGGTAGGTGTAGTACATGTGCCTGTCTGCATGAACAGGTGCCAGCGACAACACAGCCACACTCTCACAGGGACGTACACACATTGACACACTTGTCAGGGCCAGGAATACAATTCATAACTACAGAGATTGGCACAACACATTAATGTGCAGGTATCACATGCACCACAGGGGTCATATGGAGGTTATGTGGGCAAAGGGTATGGGGAGGTGTCTGACATCAGACAGCATGCTTCAGTATGCCAATGGGGGTTGTAGTGAATGTGAATGTGATCATACACATCATACAACACACACACACACACACACACACACACACACACACACACACACACACACACACACACACTCATGGTGCCAGTACTGACATACATGGGTGCATTTCTTCACGGGTGTGTGGTGGTAGACTGTGCCAGAAAGCTATACAAGGCTAGGTGATGGGTAGACCTTGGCATCAGGCCACATGACAATGGTCTGCATTGTGGCTCAGGGGCACAGTTTCTGGATTTGCCCACAGAGGTGGGTATTGTATCCACCATCCAGTCATCTGGGTGACTATTGTGTGTGGCCAATGCTGTACATTGCTTGCCATGTATGTGTTCCTTAGTCCATGACATGGATGGTGTCTGGGATGTGCACACCTCCCACATGCATGTACAGTGACATGTGGAACTGTACCTGGGGTGTCTGGCCCATGTTGTGTACATAGATTATCATCAGATGTGCCAGTCTTGGCCTCCTGTGGTGGGAACTGGTAATGCACAGCAGGTTTACCTTGCACCTACATTGATAGCATGCTAATGGCATTCCCTGGTGTCAGTGCCATCTGTCCATACAGGGCATGTTTTCAGGCATGGTATGTCCTTTGTGGGTCACATTTGATGGCACCACAGGTGTGCAGGTGTCCAGTGGGGAACATGGGGAAGGTGCACTGTCTGCATATACGTGCCTATTGGACAGATGGACAGGGTGCCATACCCTCTGTAGCCCACTGCGATCACTCCATAGTTAACATCAGTGGGCAATATGCAGTATACTCCCAACGTATTGTCTGTTGCCTAGGCAAGTGTGTGTGTGTATGAGACATGGGTTGAGACTTTTCTCTGGGTAATACTGGGGTTGCTAACTGTATTTTCCTGTTTTCCTCGCCTTGATGTCACATGTATGGGTATGGATTTGCAGCCCAGCCTCTCGGCTATTTCACATCTGTTATCCCTGTATGGTGGACATTGTGATGTATACTAGGGTCACCATATAAGAAATTTGCAAAACCCACTCCACATTTGGCCCAGTTGTTACACACTCACAACCAACTCCACACAGGATACAACACACGCACACACACACACACACAGACACTCTCACACACACACACACACACACACACACACACACACACACACACACACACACACACACACACACACACACACACACACACACACCTGTCATGCTGGGATTAGAACTCCTACCTAACTAGTTTATTACACCACAGGGCTACACAATTATAGTACTTGCCCCGGAGAGTACTGGAGTACATCTTCCCCAAAGGTGTATTTTACATTGGATGACATCAGCAGAATTGCCAAAGTAGGGTATTTGAATTGTAGTGAGTATGGCTAGGCTAAAAGGCATTGCTTCCTACACAGACATTGAAACACACACAAAACATCCAGAACTACCATGGGTGGGAATAGAACTCTACCAGAGTTCTATATCACACTACAGCAGTACTCAGTTAAGGCATGCACTACAGAGATTACTGGGCTGCAACCTTCCCAGAGGTGTAGTTCTAGGTGGATGACATCAGCAGCCTTGGCAAAGTTGAGCATTTACATTGTAGGGAGTGTGGCTAGGCTAAAATGCATTGCTCCCTACACAGACAGAGTCAGACAGACACACACAAACTTGTCAAGTCTGAGATTAGAACTCCTACCTATCCAATGTATCACACTACAGCAGTATGCAGTTATAGGACATGCTACGGAGATTACTGGGCTACAACCTTCCCAGAGATGTAGTTCTAGGTGGATGACATCAGCAGCCTTAGCAAAGTAGAGCACTTGAAGTGTAGGGAGTGTGACTACCCTAAAAAGCATTGCTCTCTAAACAGACAGACACACACATGGTTGCCATGTCTGGGATTGGAGCTCCTACCTAACTAGTTTATCACACTACAGCAGTACGCAGTTATGGGACGCACCATGGAGATTACTGGGCTACAACTCTCCAAAAGTTGTATTTCACAGTGGATGACCTTAGCAGGCTTGTCATAATAGGGCTATGGGGAGGGCAGTGTGTGTGCATGGGCCATAACCCATTCATCTAGAGGTTGACACACCACATGTGGGCACACACAGGGTCATATTTCACAGGTACGTGTATACAGATGCTAGATGACTACTTCCTTGTACAGTCATATTGCACAGCTAGCACGTGCACCACATAGTCTGGACTGCTGACAGATACTGGTGGCTAGTATCTACAGTGAGTGACATCTAAACCTCATATGGCTGTGGCCCTTTGGCTGTGTGCTGGGTGGGACAGGCCTGGATAGCTCCTTGTCACAGTCACCATCTCCTACACATCTAATTACAGCTATCTTTGGCTTATTATAGTGTGTTGTCCTTAGATATATGTCTGTATTCCTGTCCACTTTGTGTGAAAAGCATGTGTGGTGCATACTGAGGAGTGTCTTCACTAACTTCTGTGACTGCCAGATATGTCTGGTCCACTGGTGTTTGCAGACATGGCCTTCATGTGTTTGTGTGTGAGCATGTCCAGTATGCCCATTGGTATTGAATGTGTGGCTCTAGTCTAGGTAGTCTGTACTTACAGTGCTGACCTATGTGTTGTACACCTACATGTAGCATACTGTTTCTGCAGGGTATCCGTCGATCACTTGGCATTGACTGTTACTACATTTATACATAGGATGAGGGGCACACCTGACTATATCTACATTTCTACACAGGATTGGGAGGCACACCTGACTGTTACTACATTTCTACGTAGGGCTGGGGGCACACCTGACTATTTCTACATGTCTACACAGGAATGGGGGGGGACATTTAACTATTACTACATGTCTATGTAGGATGTGGGGCACACCTACCACTTGTACACATTTGCTATGACTGTACTGATATGTCAGGTACTCCATTTCATTCTGTAGTCTTACCTATCATGCTGCCTAGAGGCATACCAGTGTACTACAAATCTTAGCTTTTATTTACCTACATATTAGTTTCAGACTTCTTACCTTTCAGAATTGACATCCCACTGCCTGACCTGCTGTAGTCTGTCTGTGTAGGCCTGAGGGAGGCTACCCATAGGCATCATTCAGAGGCCATAGCACAGCCTTTGTTTGAGTTTGTCTACACCTGTTCTGCTGGCTGTGACTGTTGTTGTGAATGTGAACCCCCTGACTGGCATGTGTGAGTCACTTACCTTGTGGATGTCCCAGTATTGAGGGTGATGCTGCAGGGCTGCCTATGTCGGATGCACATAGTACACTCCCTACACATGGTTGAGCACAGGTAGTGTCATGTTTGGCATCCCTTTTACTGTATGTGAGAGTCAGAGAGAGGTGTTATTCCCTGGGTCCCTCCTGTGTCAGTGTATGGGCTATGCGTTTCCTCTTTGCCAAGGCCAGGGCATACTGGGCACGCCTCCTGCCTACTGGGGCAGGCTCAGGTTGTTCCTCTTCCAAGTCACTCTGTGCCTATGCAGGCCTTGGCAATGGTGGGAGGCTATGTGGCCCTGCCCCATGCTGTTCCTGCTGCAGCTGTTTCTGCAGGATCACATTGTGTATCATGGCACATACGAGGACAATTTGGGTACATGTAGCTGGTGAGTACTGCAAGGCTCCACCGGATGTGTCTAGGCACTGGAACCGTGAATTGAGCATCCCAAACACACACTCTACTATAATTCTGGTCTGTGCATATACCTCATTATGGAGTTCTTGTTTGGGTGTGTGTGCATTTCTGATGGGTGTCATCAGCCACAGCTCCAGTATGTATCCAACATCCCCACTAGGTGACCATCAGGGATGTCCCCAATGGCAAAGCTCTGGTAGAGCTGTGTCAGATGCCAGATGTGGGAATCGTGATAGCTTCCAGGGCAGCCAGCACACATATTCATTATTATGCCCTGGGTATCTCACACGACCTGGCAGTTGATGGAGGGGAAGCCCTTGTGGTTGATGTAGACCCTACCCCGCTCACTGGGTGGTGCTTTGATGCATATGTGTGTGCAGTCTATAGCACCCACTACCTCAGTATATTCTGCTATTTGGTGGAACAGTTGCATATTGCTGGCCAACGCCTCATGGGTGTTGGGGAAATATACGTGCTCACTGACATATGCTGACATGGCATCCATGAACTGGTGATGTACCCTGGATGCTGATGCCTGTGAAATCCCCATCATATCCCCAGTTGGCCTTCGGAAGGTACCTGTAGCTAGTATTCTTAGACCTAGACATACCTTGGTATCCACTGGGATGGGTTCCCCTCTGTTAGTTCTGTGTGTGTCAGGCTTGGCCGGCACAGCTCAACAATTTGCTGTAGGAGGTCCCTGTCCACCCTATAGAGCTCCACTATCTCCAGCTCATGTATTCCCTGGTAGGTTACCCTGGGTCTGTACACTCTTCTCCGTCTCCTCACTGTGGGGTGGTCGACAACATTCACATCCTCACCACCCTCAGCCGCTTCCACAAGTTGTTGTATGATAGCTATAGCAGCCCCTATCACTTTGCTGTTGTGAGTGTTAAAAGTTTCCCACTTGTTTACACCGGTGGTGTAGAGTGTGGGGGAAAAACTAGAGAGGAAGGTGTTTGCATAGTTTATAGTTGTGCTCTGGGCTGGCTGGGCTGCTGCCTGTGTAATTGGCTGATTCTGATACATTTCACCTGCCAGCTATGCTACTTCTCCTTGATTACATTCCCAGTGCTGTTTTCCCTTCCCATTGCCTTCCTGTTTAAGCCCGGGGGCACGTCAGACATACAGAGTGCTCAAATGTGCACAGTGCTGCTATTTCCTGGTTTAACCTTTTTTTCTTCCTTTAAAACCCGGTGTGCGGTGCGCACACTCACTTAGGCAATGTAAAAAGTGCTAGGCAGAGTCAGACACACCCCCTTGCTTAGCTGTCCTTAGCTAAGAGCAAATCTGAGCCACAGGGCTCCAGTCCACTTACAGTATGCCTGACACACACACCCATGATGTCAGCTAACTCCTAGGCTTGCACCAAGCTATTCCTACTCTTACACTGTTGGGACCTGACTAGCATGCTGGAGAAAACTGGGATTCACTATAATTTCCCTCATTTGCATAGGCTTGCCTGCTAATGCATAGTTACATGTCCACACTGAGCCTCCCCCCTTAGCAACCACAACTCACTGGCCATGTTGTCTTCTGCCTGCCATTGACTTGCATGACAGAATTGTGATTTTAGTTAGAATGCTTGATTTAAGTTTATTTTGTTATTTTCCCCCCGATCCCATTTGCGCGCCACTGCCCTACCCTTAAACAGCCGAGATCGGCTAAAAAAAATTAAAAGTTTTTTTGGGATTTTTTGGGCTATTTGCAATGCCAATGGCCTTATACTTGGCCATTGGCATGCTTCCTACCTGATATGCAGCCTTTATTTGGAGCTGTCACAGCTCCGTTTTGGATTTTGCAGAAATGTACTCGGTTACTAACCGAGTACATTTCTGCAGATTGCACTAGTCCTGCACGGCCAGTTGCAAGCTTCCTGGATTGCAAATTCACCTACTTTGCATGGATTTCTCCTGCAAATGAGGTGATTTGCATACAGGGGCTTAGTCCGTACAGGACTAGTGCAGGAGTGCTCATGCATGCCCCTGCAGGCTGTTCCTGGATCGCACGGCAGACATATTGCCTGCTAGAGCTCCTGCATCGATCTTGCATGCTGTGCAAGGCATAGAGAATCTGGGGGATTGTTTTTCATTGGGGCTATACCCCTACTACATGGGAAGGCTCTGTTCTTACCCTAGTCTCTAAATATACTACCTGTGAATCAGATTCAGGGCAAAGGAAAAATTAAAAAAAAAAAAAACTGTTTCCCTCTTCTTTGAGTCATGTGACTTTGGCCTTGGAAAATCAATTATAGCACATCCAATAAAAAAGTTCAACATGCTAACTCAAGCATACAAATAAATAGAAATTATGGAAATTTAAGTGTCAGCAAAGCAGAAGACAACAAACCATATGGAAAGCATTGTAGGTGGTCATTGTTTGTATTATATATTTAAATTTTAATACAATCAATGTTATGCATCAAGGCACCAAAATGTTTATGCATAAGTTTACTCCTTAGAGTTGAATGCTGTTATGTCATACTATAAACTAACATCATTCAGCATTTTTTTCCTTGTAAGCAAATCATGATGGCATTTGTTTGTTTCTGAAAATGTTTTTAGAGTTAGGTTATTAGAACTTTTCTTTCTGAGTTACTGTAAGATTTATTCATGAAAAAAATATCTGAGTATTTATTGTTTTGCTTCTAGATAAAGTTTGCTCATGCCATTGTAGAGTTCGCATTATGGAGCACAGCTGTTTTTTAGGTGGACTGTACTAACATATTCTGGAGAGTTTCTGCTTTTCTCTCATGGCTAACATGAACAATTAGATGGTATAGTTGGTATTCCTTAAAGCTTTATCCCTGCCAGCATACTCCCTTATGCTCTGTTACAGATGTACATTGAATAGAAGTCATGATTAGTTGCATCAGGATTTGAATGAGATTGTGCATATCTAAAGCACCACCTGGCCTTTAGGAAATGCATGTGTTGTGCCTGCTTTGTGGCATAGAGGGACAGAGCCCTATCTGTGTCCCAGAAATTCTGGGTTTGATTAGTTTGCTTGGGCACTGGAGGAGTTGAACAGAGAAGGAAGAAGTGGAAATTGCCAGCTCACCCATTCCTGGAGGCAGTTGTTGGGTTTCTCCTTGCAATGTAGCACTGTTTTAATGATGGGGTAGCATTGTAATTGCGTTGGAAACAGATTTTAAATTGGGTGTACTGAGGGGACAGTAGTTAATTGACAATACAGCTTTTCTTGTCTTACAGGTGGGGTAGTACTGGGGGCAGTAATATTAAGAGCAGGAGCAGCAACAACAAGTAGCTGATGGTCTGCTGGAAAGGTAAACAAAGGAGCAAAAAAGGACAAGTACACTACTTCTAAAAGACCACTTCTAAGGCCTGCTACAGACAAAGAAACTGTGTAAGCACCAAATAAATGAATATTTTACCACACAAGAGACAAAAAGTGGATTGAGCATAATAGTACAAATATGTAAACAACAATTAAATGACTATTTCTACCATAAGAGAAAAAAGAACATAGACTGAATACAATAGTACAGCAATAATACATTAACTGCTATGTATGACCAATGACACACCATCACGACTTAGTGAGAATGCAGTGCTTCAGAGGTACATAAGATGGGGTATACGTGCTTGGGTAAACTAGGATGCCTTTCCATAACATTTATGTATGAATTTTCTTTTGCAAAAATAACCATGGGTTTAATATGGCTGATTACTCCTGCACTTGTGATTGTGAATGGCAGAATGCTCTTTGTTTTGGGAGCTTAGACTGAAAAAAAACACTACATTCTAGCAAAGATTAGTTAGGACTAAGATAAAGGAGTTGCAGAAGAGGTTTCTTGTTTCAGACATGTATTATTAACTGCTACATAGTGAGACAGTGTTTGAGACGAATTACTATACAGATTGGACAGCACAATGATATTAAGCCCTCTCTTCAGTAGGAACAATGCTGGATTTTTGGTGGGTGGCATATTTGTGTTATTTCAACCTTGAGCATTCAGTGTGGATATGCAAATCTTATTCAGGCAATTCTGCAGTCCTTGCAGCTTGCCAGACGAGACAACATTAATTTTATGAAGGTCAAGTTTCAAACAATGTCACTTCATTTTTTTTTTTATTTATTTAACTTTGGTAACTAGGTAGGTGGACTGGTCCAATGACCCTTTAGAGCCACAATCCAAGGACAGTGACACAAATGCTACAATATAATAAAGCAATAAAACACAACAATTTACAAATATTGCATGCTAGGTACATAGACATATATCTCGTGCACACAGAAAACTGTTTAAAAGCTATGTAGTAACATAAATAGGTTTCAGGTAATAAGTGCAAACATTGTATATATTTAATTACAGACAATAAAGTGTAATGTGGTGGCAGTAGGTCATATAATATAAGATTAGTAGCTTTTCAATGGCTAGTGCTTTGTAAGAAAATGAATAAAATATAATTTTGCTTGACTGAAAATAACATTAACCACTATTGTGGGGGGACGTAGCAGTTGTAGCCATTCAGGCCTCAGAAGTTAACAACTGAGAAAATTGTGTAAAAAACAAACAAACAGACCACTTGCCTTAAAGAGTACCTTATCAACATGGATAGATAATGAAAGGTAGGGGTCAAGTTACATTCAAGCATGTGTAATTAAATTTACTGACTCAAGATGATGACTTTGTAGTGAATCAGCTATTAGCTTTTAATAAAGATAAGCATTTTTTTTGAGTACCAAAAGGTGCGAGTAGAGATTTCTTAAAATTCAGGATAAGATCTCTCTTGCTGTGCCACTGAGAGATGTTAGTGGATTTATGGACACATTTATGATGACTGGGTCTGGCAATGTTTTGGTAGCCCAAATTACTGTCTAACAAAATACATTATTGCTGGGATTTTTGAGAGGATGACTTTGTATGCATTGATGAAAATAAAGCACAACAATGATGCTCAACAGATTCCTGTAGAACACTTGCTGTGCCAGCGACTGGATGATAAAGGGTTTGACTTAATTTAATTCTGAAGGAGTGGATGTTTAAAGAGCTTTGTACCCAGCCAAGTGAAGTATTACTAAGTCTATACCAACTTAACACTTTGAGTAATTTGTTTTCGTGGAAAGAGTCAAAAAGCTATTGTCAGACCTATACACATCATTTTTGTTAATTTTCCTTACCTGTTTTAGATAGAATGGTATTGTGAAGGAGAATATAAAAGTCAGTATATTATGGTCTTTGGTGAGGTTATGTTGATTGTTTCTACGGAGGCCATGATTTTCAAAACAGATGTTTTGCTGCTATACTTTAATTCTTTAACTTTTCTTTGAAAGTGGAGAAAGAATGAAGGAAGGAAAGACGGCAGACTGATATGAAAAAAATCCAGCTTTTGTGGAGGATTGAATCCCTTGTTTGGAAGAGAAATGACTGTGGCAAACTTCTAGAGCTCCTGAAATATACCTATAGATAGGGAGATGCTGATAATATTTCAGACTGAGAAGTTATAAACTAGGGATGAGGAGTATTATTTCACTGAGATGTAACAGTTTGAAGTGTGAGTCATGTGACAGGGTTGGATCTTCAGCTGTGACTAAAGGCTTGATAAAGGTGCACTGTTGTGTGTGTGTGTGTGTGTGTGTGTGTGTGTGTGTGTGTGTGTGTGTGTGTGTGTGTGTCTGTGTGTGTGTGTACTTGTGCATTCTATCCCGCCCCCCATGTTCTAGCTGATATGTTTATTAAGATGCTTCTCACACTGCAGCTCTGAGAAGGTGCCAGACTGGCCAGAAATAACATTTTTCATTATTTTTCTATCAAGTATAGAAAAAGTTACACTTTCATTTATTCCTCTTGCTCTTTATCTAGGTGTGTGTAAAATGTCTTTGGTTATTCATGCCAAAACAGAAACAGCTTGAGCAAGAGTATACATATAAACGTATTCTTCAAAAGTTTACCACCTTTTAATGGAAATAATAACAAAGAAGTTATGTACTCACCATAATGTTCCATGTGAGTTGTTCTATCTCGGCTTCATTCATCACTGATGGGTTCTGAGCCAATCCCTCAGCTCCGACAGGGCCGTTAGCAAGCTTGAGGTGTACCAAAAGCTTGAGACCTAGCCCCTTATCCCATGATGCACTGCCTGGAATACCTCAGATCTTGTTTGCTGCATGTACTACTTTTGTCAGATAATAATTATTCCAACAAAAAATAAAAAGGAATGCATAACCAGGATGAAGCTAGATTCCAGGTCAACTGTCAGCCAGGTGGGGGATGGAGGGAGGGACGTGAGAATGAAGGCGAGATAGAACAACTCACATGGAATGTTATGGTGAGTACATAACTTCTTTATGTGAAGTTGTTCAATCTCGCCATTCATTCATCACTGATGGGTAGCGTCCCTAGCACCCCAAATCTCGGGTGGCTCACGGAAGTACATTTCTCAGGACTGTGGACCTGAAAGAGGCCCTGTCCCTGGAGGCCTTATCCACTTTTTAATGAGTGATAAAGGTATGAGGTTTATACCAAGTGGCTGCTGCACAAATATTATCTAAAGGCACTTTGGCTTGAAAAGGAGCAGATGTAGATACTGCTCTGATAGAATGAGCTTTAATCTTTTGAGGCAAAGGCGTATTGGCAGCTGAATGAACAAAGGCAATACAATCTGATAACCATTTAGATAGAGTTGTTTTAGCCACTGGCCTACCTTTTCTGGTTTCTGAAAAGGATAAAAAGAGTTGGTCTGATTTCCTAATATGTTTAGTTCTGTGCAGATAAAATCTGAGCTGTCTGTGAACATCAAGTTTGTGTAGCATATACTCCATTTTGTTAGAATGGTTGGGAAAGAAGACTGGTAACTCAATGACTTGATTAATATTAGTTTCAGAACAAACTTTAGGCAAAAAGGAAGGATTTGTTCTGAGTGATACTCTAGCGGGGTGAAAAATCAAATAAGGTGGTCTGATAGATAAGGCTTGAAGCTCTGACACTCTACGGGTAGATGTAATGGCCACTAGAAACAGAGTTTTCCATGATAAGAACTTCATTTCACATGACGATGCTGGTTCAAAGGGAGGAAGAATAATCCGGGACAATAGTAAGTTCAGATTCCACGGTGCATAAGGAACTTTCACTGAGGGTCTGATGTGGAAGGTCCCATTTGAGAAAGGCTCTAGACAGCTTATGGGTCATAATGTTAAATCTGTCTATTCCTAGGTGAAAGTTAGCAATGGCAGCCATTTGAACTCATACTGTAGCTGCTGCTGAACCTTTGTTGAAAATCATGGTAAGGAATTCTAAGATGGAGGACATGGGTGTTTTATAAGGGTCAATGTTCTGTTTGGAGGCCCAAAAAGAAAATCTTTTCCATTTGCTGAGGTATAATCTTCTGGTGGAAGGCTTTTGGGAAGACAACAAGATGTGTTTCATCTCATGAGAAATATTATCAAGCCTGGCTATGAGGGGAAGTGGAGCAGCCAAGCTGTGAGCTGCAGAGACTGTAGAGAAGGATGGAGGTTCCCCGATGGATGTGTAAGCAGGTCTGGAACTGGGTCCAGAATCCATGGTTCCTCCACTAGGTGCTGAAGAAGGAATTCAAACCAAATCTGCTGAGGCCAATGAGAGGCTATTAGAATCATAGTCCTCCTTGGCAACAAAGCTTTCTGTAGAACCTTTGAAATCAGAGGGATTGGTGGAAATGCATAGAGAAGACCCGGGGGCCAATCGTGTACAAGTGAATCCCTTGGGGACTCCCCCATTGGGGGGATCAGGGCAAAATAGCTTCTGCATTTGGTGTTTAAGTGACTGGTAAAAAGATCACAGCAAGGCTGGCCCCATTTGCGGAAAAGCCTGTCTGCTATCTCTTGTTTGAGGAACCACTCGTGAGGCAATAAAATTGCCCTGCTCAGTTTGTTTGCTATCACGTTGGATCTTCCTGGGATGTGCATTGCCAACAGAAAATGCTGGGAGGATACAGCCCACTGCCAAACTCTGAGGACTTCTCAGCATAAGGGGTAAGATCTGGTCCCACCTTGTTTGTTCAAATACCTGACCACTGACATGTTGTCTGTCTGAACTGCAATGGTCCTGTGAGGAAGAATCTTTGAAGTACTGCAACGCCAAAAGTACTGCTCTCATCTCCAGGATGTTGATATGCAAATGTAACTCCTGTTCCGTCCATGTGCCTTGGACAGTCCTCTCCTGATAATGCCCCCCCCACCCTATTAGGGAGGCATCCATGGTCACAGTGGCTACTGAAGGTGGAAATGCAAATGGGCAACCTACGGTTACATGAAGAGACGTCAACCACCACTGAAGGTCTTTCTTGCACGAGTTTGTGATCAATATTGTGTGACTCATGGGAAGTTCCTGGTAAGACCAATGAGTGAAAAGTAACCATTGAAGTATTCTCATATGCATTCTCGCTAGAGGAATGGCTATGATTGCAGCAGCTATCAGACCCAAAATTTTTAACACCTCTGATGCTGGTGCTTTCATCTTTGATACTAGAGAGCTGATTTGCTGACGCAGCAGCGCAATTCTTTCTAATGGTAGCCTTAAAGTGATGGTTGAGGTGTCTAACTCTGCTCCTATAAAGTTTATATGCTGTGATGGTGATAAGGCGGACTTTTTGAAGTTGATGGTAATGCCCAACTGATTGCAGAGAGTCAGAGTGTGGTCTCTTGATTGAACTAGTTGATGCCTGGTGGTGGCGGAAAGGAGCCATTTGTCTAAATACGGAAACACCTGGAATCCAAGATGCCTCAGGTGAGCCATTACCACTGCCATGCATTTGGTGAACACTCTGGGGGCTGAAGTGAGACCGAAGGGCAGGGCTCGAAATTGATAATTACTGGCTCCCAGCTGGAAATGCAGGTGCTCTCTGGATGCCCTGTCCATTTTTATGTAGTAATAAGCAACCTTGAGATCTATTGAGCACATCCAATTGTCTTTCCCATAAAAGGGAAGAATAGACTGAAGCGTGACCATCTAGAACTACATCTTCTTTACAAATTGGTTGAGTCTGCTGATGTCCAATATAGGTTTCCAGTCTCCTGTTTTCTTTGGTACTAAAAAGAACCTTGAGTAAGTTCCAGATCCTGTTTGGTCTGTTGGTACTGGCTGGATGACTCTTTTTTTCTAGCAACATTTGGACCTCTGAAGTTGCTTGTTCCCTGTAACAGGGTGGTATGTCCGGGATTTTTCTTAGGGTTTTTGGGAAGGAGGTGAATGATATGATACATCCTCTGGAAATTATTCTTTGTACCCATTTGTCATTGGAGATTTTTAGCCAGGCATAGGGATACAGAGATAAGCAACCCCTGACTGCCTCCAGAGTAGGACAGTTGGGCTTCCCTTCAGGGATGCTGGTAAGGTTGACCAGAGAACTGATCTCTGTCAATTTGATGTTGCGGGCCTCCTCTGCTGTGAGAGCAGCATCTTCTGTTATTACCCCCTTCTCTGCCTCTAAAGGAGGTATCACCACGGGTGTCTGGAAAGGCTGTGTGAGATTTTTGGAGCCACATCTTGCCTACCTTAGTGCCTTTGGGATAAGGCCGCGTAGGGGTGACAAAATGGACTCCAACGGCAGACAGAGTCTTCCCGTCTTGCTCACTTCTGGTGAGAGTTTCCTTCACTTTAGGCCTGAAGAGAGTGGTGCCATCGAATGGGGCATTGATGAAAGAAGACTTGTGGTGTTCCACGAAAGAACATAGGCACATCCAGGGCTGTCTACATAAGGCGATTCCTGAACCTGCAGCCCTACTCGAACCCTTGGCTGCATACGAAATGAGCCTCATGGATGAGTTTACTATGGAGTTAAGGGTAGCAAGCTGGGTGGTCACTTTGTCAGCAACTCCCGTAGCTACAGAACCCTGGAGAGTATCTCCTAACTCCTTGAGGAAATCTCTCTGTAGTCTAGTAAAGTGGGTCAGGTAGTTCAGCGATCACAATGAAAATGTTGCTGAACTGAAGATGCGTTTCCCGTATCGGTCCATAACACTAGAATCTCTGTTATGGGGATGGACTGATGAAGAAGCCTCGGATAATTCCTTCTTGGTGGCTGCTGCCACCACCATGGCATCAACAGGCACTCCTTTAGTCAGAAATTGCTTATCCACGGTGGCAAAGATGACTTTATTAGGCCTCTGCGGAACAGGCTCCTTCACGTCCGGTGACTCCCATGCCCTACGAGAGATCAGCTGCATGAGCTCATCATAGGGCGGAGACACCCAAGAGGTGAATGTTTGAGACCCGAAAGCTTTCAGTAGCACTCACTCATCCTCAGTAGGGCTTTTGGACTGCCAATCACCCCTCTGCCTAAGGATTTCAAGTATCAACGCAAAGGAGATATTCTCAGAGGGGGATCGTGGGGACCCGTCTGACTCATCTAAGTCAGTGTCTGATGTCAGAGATTCCTGGGGGATCATGGGGACCATTCTGACTCATCTAAGTCAGTGTCTGCTGTCAGAGATTCCTGTGGGGAGTCCAAGTGTCTCCTCTTACACACCCTCTTCCTGAGAACCTATTCAGTGGGGATTTCTGAAAAGGTCTCAGAAGAGCAAGGAACACCCTGTGGGGTTACCTGAGGCTCAGGGTCTCAACGCTGGGCTGGGATGACAGGAACAGAAGCAGACCCAAGAGTTATAGGAGAAGAAGAGGCTAGACCTGAAGTTGAGATTGTCATTGGGGACAAAGCTCTCCTCTTGGTCCCAATAGCCTCACGACTCCGACACGACAGAACCGAAGTCCCCAAAGGAACCGCCAGCTCCCTCTGCACCGAGGCTGCGGACTCCAAACCCAAGGTAGGAGCTGAGCTCACCAGAGCCGAGGCCCGAGATGGAGAGTCGGCACCAACAAGTCAGTGTGACTGCCTCCTCCGGAGCCGACTGGAGAGCGTGTGCTCCTAGAATCCATGGTCAGTGCCGATGAAGTCCGAGCAGATGGAGCCGATAGTGCAGAAGCAGGCCTGGGCTCCACGGGCTCTACAAGAATCAGGTCTGCCCCCTTTGGCTCTGAAGTACCTGTGTGGCTTGGAGGAGGAGTAGAAACGTCCATAACAGTGGTCTTTGGTTCCGACGCAAAGGTCAGAGACGACTACAATTTGGGAAGTCCTAGAGCCTTCAGCAGCTTCTGCACCAGTCGATCCATGTCTGAGTCAGAAAGGCTGACAGAAGACCTAGAAGATTTTACAGAAGGCAAAGATTGAAGAAGGGGAGAAGCAGAAGTCTTGGATACTGGCTCCAGGGACATAGGCCAGCTCCAAACAATAGAAACAGTTGACTCCGAAGGCATTGGGGCCAATGTTCCAGCACATTCTCCCAATTTTGCAGTCTTTTGCTTCGATGACTTAGAACATATAGGGGATTGACCAGCCCCATCCTGGCTAGACAAAACCTCATCAAAGTAATGTTTGAGCAGGCCTCTATCTATTAATTTTCTTTTTCTCTCGAGCAAAACCCTTGGAGGAAAAGCATGACATATGCTACATGACTCCTGAAGATGATGTGAGCCCAAACAATATACGCATTGCATATGTCCATCGGTGATGGACATTTTTTGTCCACAATCTTGACATTTTTTGAAGCCTGATTTAAGCCGTTTGTCCTGTGATATCCTTCAAATTATAGAGTAAACTAAAAAAATTTTAAAGAAGTTGTTACTGCACAACTAAATTAAAGACAACTGCTGTTAACTATAGACTTAGTTGTTAATTCACAACTACGCCCTGACAAGTAGGCCCAGGGGGCACTTAACTAACAAAAAAACTACACTTTCCTAATACAAAAGATAAGATGGGAAAAAGGAGTCAACAGTAAATAACAATAAATAAAAATTAGTTATTTGAAAGAAAGAATTTAACTTGTGTAAATCCTATTTTTCTCTAAAAAGGAATTGAGCTCTGGAAACACACGAGATCAGTGCTGCAGCAAACTACATATGAGGTATTCCAGGCAGTGCATCATGGAATAAGGGGCTAGGTCTTGAGCTTTTGATAAACCTTGAGCTTGCTAACGGCCGTGTCGGAGCTAAGGGATCGGCTCCGAACCCATCAGTGATGAATGAACGGCGAGATTGAACAGCTTCACATCCAGTGTTATCCATTTCATTACACAAATAATTATGCTACATTCACTAAAATACACCCATCTGTAACTATTCTGGCATAGTAGATGATATTTGTTGAAGTTTCCTCATTTTTTAGCATGGCAACTCTAACTAAAATTACTCTACAGCTGCAGGAAAACCTTTCAGAGAAATGAAAGTTGTGGATTTAACATTTTAAACTGTCTAATGTGAACAGGCTCATGGATGTGCTCTATATGCCATGTTTCTCCAAACTGAAGGTAAGGAAGAGGTTAAGTTATTTATTTATTTTTTCTGTAAAAGAAGAGAAAAACAAACTGGCAATATTGTAAAGGTGAATTCCAGGACATGGTGTTTGTAAACAAGACCAGATTTGTACAGATCCAAAAGTTCATAAGAGAGTCATGGCTTGCCATGTAATAGGTGCACGGTTTGAATACCAATCTATGATCCTATGAATCAAGTGGGAATCATTAGCCTTTGTAGACCGTTGAAGAAGAATGAGTTGCCAATCCAACGGCAATTCCTTTTCTATGCTGGATTTTAACAAGGGTGTTTGGCAAATCAGTTTGAATGATACAGATTTAAAGCTGTGTATAATTAATATGTCCTTCAGTGGATACAGATTTTTTAAATGACATTTTTTTGATTTTGTTAGCACCAGAAGTATTCTAGTATGCTGTTGATAACACAACCGAGGAATGGAAAGTGTCATAACTATTACTGATGTCAAGGCTAGTCTGACATGCAATAAGGCAAGAGCATGGCTGTAGAAATTCAAACAGTTGGCATTATTAAAGCTACATGGTTGGAAGTTTAAAAAGGACAAATGTCAGACTGGTGTTTTATCCTTAAGAATCACATACTGTCTTATGTGATTTGTGGAGATTTTGCTGCATTTTGCAATGTTTATACTCCATTTGTCAGAGATAACAATATCTCTAAGAAAGCTGCTAGAGCATATGGCAGCACTGATTTAGTGTAAAATTGTTATGGTATTTCATTTGAAGTACTAACAGGGCTAGTAACTGCTGTGCCAGTGCTAAAGTAATATGATGTAGCATTATCAACAGTAGTGCAAGTGGAGAGAGTCTGGAAAAGGCTAGGTACTGTGTTACTGCAGGAGGGCAAATTTTTTCCTATGCAGTGAGAACATTGAAAGATACTCAAACCATATATGATGATCTGAATGAAAATAAATACTGGCACTGGTATGAGAATGATGAAAATTTAATGACTGTTTATATGGGAAACACTTCAAAGTAGAGTGTGACCATACGCCTTTGCAGAGTATTTTCAAAATATCTTGTATAATCCATCAGTTAAATTACAGATGATGTTGTGGGCTTCTTAGAAGTGTTATTTGGAAGTGCAGTACAGATCCGGAAAATGATGCATAGTGCTGATACTGTAAATAAAGCATACCTTGGAAAATGCAAAAAAAATTTGTTGGAAGACGGTGCAGATGTGTTATGGATTATAACCTACCAAGTCATTGCTGAGAAGCTGTACAATGTCAAAGCTGCTGCTAGAGATGATGCAGAGTTGTGACCGTTATGTAAAGTGATTATGACAGAATGGTGAGAGAATGTAAATCAAAGTCATCCACTAATCAAACCATACCACACATTCAGAGAAGAAGTATCATGTATAAAGGGACTAAAGTTCAAAGGTGATAAGTTCATCAGTCTCCATCAGTTAAGAAATTTAATACTAGCAAAATTGCATGAGTCTCACCTGGGTATGTTAAAGTGCAAAGAACGAGAGAGACATATAGAGATTATGTGCTAGCCTAAAGTGACAGTTCAGATAAAATGGTGCAAAACTGTGTTTTTATGTGGCATGCACAGGGATGAAAACCAGAATGAGCAAATAATTTCACATGAAATTCTGACATTGCCATGGATAAGATCAGAAAGGGACAGTGGTTGAGGTCAACATAGACTTCAGCATAATACCTTCAAGGTACAGCATACATGTTAAGGATCTAATTAAACAGACTTTGAGTTGGATTCTGCAGTGGCAGCATGGGTAAAATACTGGCTAGATAATGTGTCAAAGACAGTGATAAGAAATGGAGTTCATGAAAACAAAGCATATTCAGAGCCATAGCCATGTTATTTGGTATCCTGGGCAGTCTTAGGACTGACCATATTGGAACCTGCCTTCACAAGACAAGTCTTCTGAAAGTGAAGACCACAGAAGGGGATCTTCCATAGTTCATAACTGTAGAAATAAGCTTATATAAGCTCTATTAGTTACTAAAAGCATTTGTTTCAGCATCCATAATAGCATTTGAAGATACTAAAATGAATACCAGTACTTTGTTCTCATCTGATTGCCAGCCGTTCAGCCAAAGACATGTTGCAAATGACAACTTGATAAGAACCAAGCAAAAAAAAAAAAAAAAAAAACAAAAACTAAAACAAAAACAAACAACATAATTGATTAGTTACACAATCACCCATTACAAATTAGTGTAACAGAACAACCAATTGTCTATGCAAAAATCACTCGATGAAAAAACGCAAATAAGAAAACATCACCATAAAAACTTCATATAAATATAAATAAATTGCTGTTAATTTTTAAATATTAAAATTAATTTCCAAATTCATTCCTCTAGGTTGTAAAGTCCTATAATTAATAATAAGTAATAATAGGACAGTTAAAATACACATACTCGAACATTTGGGGGACATAAGGAACCATTGCTCGGACAGTCCCATGGCTCACCATTTTCAGCTGATGCAGGGTCTGATGCCAGCTTCTTTTTTAGCATTTTAGCTAGACCAGACTTAGATATAGGGGGCAATTTCATTCATATGCTTTTGGAAATGGAAACAAAGTTTATTATTAATTAAGCAATTATGTAATAATGATGTGTTGAGGGGCATTTACATTTAAAGAGCTGCTTGGTGGTGTGTAGTTGTTCCTTGAAGGCATTGTAGCTGAGGTACTAGAAGCACCAGTAAAGCATTTCTTAGCAACAACTTTATCTTTGGCTCCAGTTCTTTTTGTTTTCTTTTGCCAGCTCTTCAGCATTTATGATCATGTCTCCTGACAGTTTGTGCTAAGAGCAGTCACACTTTCACCCCACAGTAGTTATGGTTCTGTTAATACTAATCGCTGTTATGAATAACCTTGCAAAAAGACTGGAAGAAAAGTTATATCTTCTTGTTAATGATATGCAATTGTGCAGCAAAATAATACAAAATAAGGTACAGAAAGGATCAGAAGGCACTTACCAAGACCTGAGGAATGGTCTGTACATAGAGATCAAATTCATTCATTCATTCATTCATTCATTCATTCATTCATTCATTCATTCATTTCTACATTCATTTTATTTAAGGTCATGGCGATCAAGAATCTCATGAGAAAGTAGAAAAAAATTGGCAAGTACAAACAAGGGAATACCAGGAAATTAATAAATTGTTGTGGGCAAATGCTGCAGCAGTAATAAAATAAGAATGGGACCTTATGGCAGTCATGTCAGGTGATCTAAAGATAAGTAAATTGCACACAAAAGTAGAAAGGAAGATGAGTTTAATAATGAGATTTATATCAAGAGCATAGAAAGAAACTTTGCCCTTAGGGGAAAAAAAAAAGTTTATTATTCATATTTTATACCGAGTTAATAACACCATATTTGTTGTACAGTGTGCAGTTCTAGATTACTTATTAGCAGGGAGAGTTTGTAAGGTAAATACCTTAATTGTTATACCAACCTCACAACCCCAAGGAAGACCATTGTTATTTGCTCTGATTAAATCCACATTTGATGTATTATAAAGTAGGGTGTAGTCAGTATTAGCATAACTGTTTTTGTGGACCATTTTAAGTCTATCCAGTTATACAGTTTGTGAATCAGACATTGCACCTTTTGTTTTTAAGGCAAGCACCTTAACCATTACCAAATCCCCTGACAAATCAATGTTAGTACACATTAAAGATTTTTTACACAAGTCTGGATTTGAACTATCACACCAATGAACTTACAAAGCACAATAAGTGTGTCTTATTCCTTTTTGCAGCAAAAACGTGTTATAGATTAGGTGTCATACTTAAGTCTTGGTGGTCTTTAGGAAACATGGATTCCAGAATATTAGAAGTAATTTTAATTTAGCCATCCAGTTACTGAAATGGATATTTAAAGCAATCCAAAAATTGTACTTAAAATAATAGTACCTCATAATGTTATCCTTAATTGTTTTATTAACTATATGGCATTAAGTACCCTAATCTTTTTCAGTCCCTTGCTGAGTTAGTCTAATACTATCTGGGATTCATATACAAGTGCTATACAACTGCTGCTGCTGTTGATTCACCCAAATATAAACTATAAAAATTAATGTCTTACACTGACAGTAGGCTTGAGAGAGAGTTTATTAGAAATGGAAGCCACAGCATTTCACCCTGCAGTGCTGAATACCTCCATTTCACATGATAAATAACAACAAGCAGTGGTGGTGCTGCGGTAGCGCTGTCGCCCCACAGTAAGATGCTGTCCGGTTTGATTCTCAGCTAGAGCGTGGAGACATGTGTGAATGGGCGTACCTTCGCTGAAGGTTGTGCATCAGGGCTGGCAACTTGGCACGTAAAAATCAACTGCCAATCATTAGCGGACTGGAGTTCTGCTGTGGCGACCCCTAACCGGGAAAAGCCAAAAGACACAACAACATAAATAAATAATTAAATCCATCTACAAGAGTTTAAATGTGGATAACTAAGATTTTACTTAAACAGTAAATGAAACATTATAACTACAGATTAAACATGAAGAATGCAAAACAGTGTGGTGCACGTAGAAAGAGAAATAGCATTCGGTTTATATAGACAGAATATGTTACAGAAAGATATGGTCTATGGTACAATATATATCATAGGTGTCTCTTAATAAAAATTTGGCCCCAAATTATCTAAAGATTAAGAAAATAGAACAAAGTACAATTCAAAAGCAACCCTTCATAGATTTATCATAAACAAAGGCTAGGACTGTTCAATGATTTAGGTCCAAATTATATTTATATACTCATTCTAGCTCATTAATCCAGTGCAGAGTCCAGGGTTATCAGTTTACATCATTTTCTTTACCACTGAAAAATGGGTATAATTACATTATATTAGATTACACGAGTTTCTTTTCTCATAATAAAATAAAAACTAACTAGAAATCAGGCAGGTTTAACTACACTCAGAGATTCAAATACTCCTGAACGTTTCTCATTTAAATGCTAATGTTTTTGTCTCTGAAATACACTATTACATTTTATGCCTCTTGGCTTTCTTGGCTCTCAATCCTTGTGTGATTTTTAATTTAATGGAAGCAATTAAGTCCTTTCCACAGAAACTGCAGCAAGTTATATTTTATAGTTCAAATGCATTTTTTCCTAAATTTCTCTTCCTTTCATATGATCTTATACTAAATATAAAATGGTTACAAAGTTACACACATACAACAGTTTAAAGCAGAGTCAAATATTGTTAACAAAGGTGCCACGAGTCTGCAATAAAAAAAGAATAAAGTGCATCATGTTTTAAATCAGTTTTATTTAGCCTGGAACACAATGGCATCACAGTCATATAAGAAATTTAGGTTGAAGAAGATGATGTTTGTCAATAGCTAAATGCATCTCTTTTAAACAACAAATATATCAACTAACATAAGCAAGATACTTACATTTCTTCTGTTGATAAGGTGGGCTATACCATTTATATTATAAAACAAAATTAATGTCATAAAATAAATAACGCATCTTACCTCAGCAGCAAAAGGTATTCCCCTACCACCTAAAAAAGAAAAGCCCAGTCTGAAACAGTACAATGAATAAGCTAGACTCAATTACAAGAAAAAATAAAAAGTGAAAAAGAGAAAAGATGAGGACAATAAATGAATGACTGAATGAATGAATGAATGAATGAATGAATGAACGAAAAAATAAATATACAAAGAAATAAACTGTTCTATTGGGTCAACTTTAAATCAGAAACACCCTAGTGTGGTCCTAGATTGTGGCTTAGCACAGCAACTTCAGTGCATATATTTGTTGGCATCTTCTGGAGGAAAGAGTGAGCAGTTTATGCATAATTTTTAAAACTGTAAATAACTGAAACCGACATTTCATTCTCTTCTAGCACAGTAGCTTTCTAATGCTTTCAAAGGAATTCCCACTTTCAGTAACCTAAGTCAAGAAGTCTTGACAAGTTAAAATAAGAATTTATTCAAACTAGAGACCGAGGCCAGATTTAATAAAGCCTACACTAAGTGTACACTAAGTGTGCACAATATGTATTCAGGGTCATTCTTATCACAGTTTTGTGCTTCCTAGTCACTCAGAAAGATTACACTAAGTGCATATGTAGTCTAGACTTTGTGGTAACCTTTATGAATCCCTGTCAATATTTAAAGCTGCAAGAATATCAGTAGGAAAACTGAAATTAGTTGGAAGAAGGTGTGAGATATATCTATGTTGTCTGTTCACTCAGAACAGTGTACACTTAGTGTAGGCATTATTGAATCCAGGGCATGTTTCTCTGAGGTAGCCCGAAAAACATTGCTGTCATTTATAAATGAAAAGAAAACAATAGCAGTTCTGTTATAAACATGTCACTGTGAAACTATTCTATGTACAATGTCAGGCTTCATTACTGGATGTACATTATTCAGCCAGTAATTTATTAACTGAAGTAAGCAAATATTGAGATGAATCCCACTGTTCTTGTATTCCTGTAATTCAAAAAAAAAAAAAAATACTGTTCTGTCACAGTATTCGAACTCCAATGATTTTATCTGAGTTTGCACTAGTTCAAGCAAAATCCCTTTTAGCTCTTGTTTCATTCAATCATTTTCAGTTTTGAATTAGCCTGTTGCATTTTCTGAATAATGTGACTTTTTATGCAAATCCTTAACCAACTGAGAGTGTGCATCTGCCAACGTTTTAAAAACGTCTACCTCTTCAGTCACTTCCTTAGTCTTCAGTACTACAACACTCAGAATATCAAGTTTAGAAATTATTTCAAGATCCCAAGCAGGATCCCTTTCAGCTTGAGCAGCATGTTTATCCATGTTATTATAAACAGGTGGGTGGGTTTGGCATAATCGATAAGGTGTTCACCTCATAAACAAAATGTACAGAGTTTGATTCCAACCTTGGGTTATTAGCTAGGCTTAAAGTGTCCCTTCAGAGCAGTTAGCCTAGTATTCTCCTATGAACTTATGAGAAGAATGCAAGTGTGTGTGTGTGTATATTTATATATGTCAACAGTGTTCTTGTGCTGGAGAAAAGTGAGGTGTTAAACTTACTGGGGACAAATAAGTCAAATACTGATTGTAGAACTAAACATTTGATATCTCTCTCTGTGTCTCTCTCTCTCTCTCTCTCTATATATATATATATATATATATATATATATATATATCGACCTGTCAAAATGCCCAGTATTCTACTTAGTTAACACTAATAATTGTATGGATTCTGGAGTTGAAAGCTTTTTCCATACCTGTCAAAATGCCCAGCATTCTACTTAGTTAACATTAATAATTGCATGGATTCTGGAGTTGAAAGCTTTTTCCATACCAAGCTTGAATGAATATGTTTTGCTAAACCTGTTTTAAAGAAAAAGGGTTTGAAACATTAATTATTGCTATTTTTCAAAAATATTTAAATATTGACTATATTTTCAAATGTCTATACTGTTAAGGATAGTGCATGTTTAAAGAAAAATCCACCTTCTCCTACAGTTTAACTCAACTGTTAGGTTGCTCTTTCACCTACAGTATGGTTCCAGTATTGTAAAGGTACCAGAAACCTGCTTGAATTTTATAAAACTTTAATTTCCTTACATTGAAATCAAAGGAAGGGAATGTCCACCGACTTTTTTTTAAAGTTTAACTTCTCACACAATTTGCAGAGGAATTTGTATATATGCCTGCATGACATACCACAGACAAAGAAATCTGTAATCAGGTAATGCTAACAATCTTATATGGGTAATTAGTCCTGCTGGTGTTAGGAGCCCAACAGCTGCTGTAAAAAAGACAGAGGTGTGAAATTGTTTTCCATTGTCTTTATTGCAGAGAGGAAGAGAACTTACACCGATTCACAGCTGCTTCCAATATAGCCTTTCATAGCAAAACAGAGCAATTAGACCAGTCAATGTTCAAAGGCAGTTGCCACATATTTTGACAAATTTACATAAACAGCATATCAGCACTGAAATGCTAAGCTTTAAACTTTAAATGTTTGTTTATAGTACTTTAGATTTTAAGACAACTGAAATGTAGTATCAAAGATGTCTATGACATTTTGAGAATAGTCAGAAAATATTTGTCCTCTAATTCTTATAAAGTATCAGTGCATTTACCATGTTCATGCCTTCCCACCACAATAGAACAAAGCTGCCCACAGCAGTACTTCTCTGCAGGAAGTGAGACAGGTGGCAACCTTATCGACTTAAGTGCGCTCACACTGCTTATAAGGTCTTTTATGCTTTCTTGTGGCATTTTTTCAGAGGATGGACAGATCCTTGAGAAGAGACATCTTCCATGTACTTTGAGTGAGTCCTTGCACAAATGGAGTGCTTGAGCATTTTGTAGTCAACAAAGGTAATTTAACAATTGATAACCGTTATATGCCGCTGAATTTACTTTAGTTTCCATGTGCTATGTGCTCTTTCATTAAAACATTAGGAAAGAGAATCTGAAAAACATTAACTATCCATCTATATAAATGAATGAATGAATAAATGAATGAATGAATGAATGAATGAATGAATGAATGAATTTAATGAATGAATGATGAATGAATGAATGAATAAAAATAAAAATCTTTCCACTGTTGGCAATGGGGAACAGAATTACTTTCAAATCATTTCCTTTTTCAGTAGCAGCTGTCACTTATACATGAAATTGCAAGGATCCCTCAGAGCAGTGACAGTTTTCACAACTGAGAGAAAAGTGTGGGGGAAAGGATGGTCAATTCATCTTAGACTACAAAAAGTTATTTTGAACAATTTAGCTATTTTTTTGGTTGCAGCTGTACAACTCCTCAAGTATACTGTAAAACAAGCCCTGAGACATATACAAATGAGGGCTATTCAAGAAATAAAAGAAGCAGTCTGGTTATAGAAGGTATATAAAATGACAGTGACTGACACTAATCCCATTATATGTCAATGGCATGGGACTACACCACTACTTCCTTATGTCTATCATGACTCATATAAAGCAGACTTAAAACTGATTATGGAAAGAGAAAGGCTTGCAGAAAAACAAGACCACATTGATATGTCAAGCCTCATCAGCAGCCATTTTGCAGAAGAGACATTAAGGTTCCATAAGAAGCAGTCAGAGTGATTCCTGAGACATAGCTAAAGGTGTGATATGGGAGTTAGATTATACTCCAATATTTCCTAGTACAGTTGATGGTGAAAATGTATCTAATTTATCTAGATTCTCCAAGTTGTTGGGAATCCCCTAATAGAAGAGACTGAAGTGCTAGATGGAGATACAGACACTGATTATTCTGAAAATATAAGTTAAGTTAATCACTGATTTGGAAAGTAAACTGCTTAAATTAAAAAAAATATATAATGGCATAAGGTTAACTTTTGAAGCATATTTATAGGTTCATAGGTGTGTACTAGGCTAATGGCCCGGGGGCCTTTACAAGCCTAGCCATAGGATTACCCTGGCATTGTGCCACCCGACCCTAGTTCCCAGTGCCTCTGTCGAGTAGAGCCACTGGTGTTATCTCTGGGGTGAATTTTCTGTTTCCCATCCACTCATCAAGATTTTTCTTGAAGACGGTCAGTGAGGTTCTCTGCTTGACATGTATGGAAAGTCTGTTCCATAGCATGGGCAGTCTCTGGGTTATGAACCTGTCCCTCCAGCATGTTCTGTTAATTGTGGTAATGAGGTTGAGGTCTCTGGAGCGTGTGGTGCGGAGGGGTTGGGATTTTTTTAGATGTAGCATTTCTAACAGGTCAGCTGGGTCAGATATGGCTTTGTAAGTCAAGCAGAGATTGCCTCTAAGTAGGCAATATGAGACAGAGAATAGTTGGAGTTTTGTTTAGTCTGTCCATATAGCACAAGTGTTTAAGGCCTAGGATCCTCTTTGTGAGGTACTTTTGTGGCCTCTCCAGTTGTTGCAGGTGTAGAGTGAGGTACATGCCAAATGGGGCATTGTACTTGATGATTGGCCTAATGAGGGAAGAGTAGAGGGAGAGAATGACCTCTTTTTTCCCTGGATGCAAAACCCTTAGTAATGAGATGTGCCACATAGAAGGACTTTCTGATCACAATGGCAATGTCGTGATCACAAGAGTGGTTACTGTCAAACTGTGTTCCCAGATGTCTTATAACATCTTCTGTGTTCAGTGGACTATCATCAATGTAGTAATTCATGGGAACTGGGTTTTTCCCAAAGGGGATGATGACACATATTTTGGCATTGAGCTTAAGGCCATGGTTCTGACACCAGTCGTTGGTCACAGTGAGACCATTCTGTAGGATATCAACATCACTTGGGGAGTTAATAATAGCTCCCAACTTACAATTGTCTGCGGACTTTGTCAGCCAAAGTCCCTTTGAGTTAGCCTGGACTTCAGAGACGTAGATACCAAACAGGAGAGGACCCAGGACTGAACCCTGTGGGACTCCACTCATGATTAATCAGCAGTCTGACTTGGAGTCAACTACTTTCACATCATGGGTTCTATCTGTGAGCCAGTTTGCAACCCACCTAGTGATATAGGGATTGATGCCAAGCTTAGTGAGTTTTTCTATGATTCCTGAGTGGGGAATGGTATCAAAAGCCTTGGCCAGATCAAGGTAGGCTGCATGAACAACCTTGCCTTCATCCACAGGTCTGGTGACTGACTCAAAGAAGTCGACCAAGTTGAGCAGGCATGATCTACTCTTCACAAAACCAAACTGCGTGGGATCCAGAGTTTGGGGAGTCCCTATATCCTTGTTTATTAGGTCCATGATGATGTGTTCCATAGCTTTGCATATCAGACTCATCAGGCTAATGGGGCAATAGTTCCCAGGGTCTGTAGTCACTCCTCCTTTGTGGAGAGGGATGACTGTAGCAGTGTGCCATTCATCAGGGACAAAGCCTGAGGTGAGGCTGTGATTGAACAGGGCACACAGGAGAGGTGCAAGTTCACTCTGTAGTTAATGTAAACACAGCCAGGGATATTGTCAGGTCCCATAGAAGTTGTATTCTTGGCCTTGGACAGTGCTGTTTTAACCTGTGCAGCAGTAATACTGGATGCCTGGCAGTCTACTGGTATTGTGATTGGTCCATTGGGGGAGGGGGGGTAAAGTTGGCACTGAATCTGTCAGCCAGTACACTGGCAATATCTGTTGGCTCGGTATAAGAGGTACCTTACACCTGGAAATAGTACTCTGAGGTTTACGCATTTTGAAAATGTCCACCTCCTGGGGACAATATCCTGACCTTGTTAAAAAGTGGCAAAAACTCACTTTGAAACTCAGTAAAGACTATATGCTATTGATGAATGTTTTTTTTTAATATCGAAACATGTAAACTGAGTGAAATTAATATTATGGATGGTCAAGTGAAGGGTTTGGTGAATTTTCATTTGTGTTAACAAAATTACAATGAGTGTTTACATAATGTAGCAGTATAGCTACAAAGAAATGTAAAATGCTATGATATTCTAATGATTTGAAACAAGGACACATCGTTTCATGGCATCATACAAGCGTATCTTGTGAGAATAATTCTACTAATGCTTATATGGCAGATGGGAATGCTAGCGAGAAGCCTAATGGACCATCACTGATCTGTCTAATCTTGGGCAGTTTCCTTTGCTAATAGAACCTTTAGCTCAACACCTTTTTCAGTGGTAGCAAAGGAGACAGAGGAACTGACAGCAGGAAAGAAGAAGGGGGCAGTGACAAAAAGGAAATTACAGGTGAAAAGAGATAAATATGAGCAGCATGTCCAGGGAGAGGAGATGATCTTTAACTTCTCCTCATCTGAACTAAATGCTTCTAAAATTCAAATCTCAGTGAAGGGACTCTCATTCATTCCTGCTAGCAATAGGTAGTTCAGAAGTTCTTTAAATTACAGTTGCAGTTAATTTTTAAATAAGCAGAAAATGATTCTTCATTTTTTTAATAAGCCAAATATTTTTATTCCCCTGACCCAGGTATTTTTACTTTTATAAAAACAGAAGTAAATGGAACCTTGTCCATCATGGCTGGATACAAATGCTTTATTTAAGATACCAAAATGCCTGAGGAAGAAGTCATAGAGACTATGAAAGCACTTACGTTTTGGTATTTTAAATAAAGCATGTATCCAGCTGTGGTGGACAAGGGTGTATTTACTTCTGTTTTGTGCTCTGCTTCTTTTGGAGCCTGTCCTTTATCCAGAACTCTTGCTGTTTGGTATTTTACTTGTATTTTTACCTTTATTCTGAAAGTACAGTAGAGAGTTGATTATCTGAACTAATTGGGACCAAGGGCAGTTCGGGTAATCAAACATACATTGAACTGGATAAAAAACTTCTAAAAACTTGTTTTTTCTGCACTCAGGGAATACACCTTTCAACTATTCAGCAAGTCCAGTGGACAATAAACAATACTTTTTACACACAAGCAGGCTACAATTTCCAAAAGCATGCACAAGCTAATACTCATAACATTTACATATTCAGACTTTATGATTTTTCCTACCCAAAACCTTTGGAAGACTGGGTTAAGATAATTGACATTATTGATAATTGAAGTTCAGGTAATCGACTTTCTACTGTATTAAAATTGATGTTATAATGTATCTGTTGGAGAAAAAGCATTACAGGCATTATGTATAAATGATAACGTTGTTAAGTGAGCAGATAATTCTAGTGGCATTATTTCTCTATGGCAATTTTATTAACAGATAATATTATTTATAAAATAATTAATAAATCCAATGTAATGAAGATGATAACAGATTTTAAATCTAAGATTTTTGATTTCATATCTGTGGGTTGATTATAGCTGAGTTGTTTGAATATTTTTATGTTCCTGAATATTTTTATGTTCCTGAATTATTCATTCCAGTGTTGTATGGCTTGCCTAAGATACACAAAAAATTATTTAGACCCTCTGACGACACTGATTGTCTCAGGGCTAGGTTGGTTCACTGAATGATTATTGACTTTTTTTTAGAGAAAACACTCAGGAGGTGTGTTTTGATGTATAAAACAGTGTTAAATGACAGCAAACATTTTTGCAAGGTTTATATGAGTGGGATATTGGTTATTATGAATGCGCAATCTGTATTTACAATTGTTCCTAATGCCAGCAGAACTGAGTTTGTAAGAAGCGTTTCATCAGTTTCTGGTGACATCTCCACAATAAACATCAACTTAATTTGTAGATTATTAGAGTTAGTCTTGAAAAATAATGTTTTTATTTTTTATGATAAATACTATTTACAGACAAAGGTTGTAGCAATGGGCACAGCATGTGCCAATTCTTATGCTAATTTAGTATTAATGGAGAATATATGCATTTTCTTGACCTCATGTTTATCCTACTGACATTTTACATTATGATTTAATAGTTTAGTTTTAATATTTAGAGTCATCATCCGTGCGGGATAGATGCTCCACCATGGTTGTGTTAGGATCATTCATAAGTTATATTGGAGGGATGTCACTTGAAGGACTGATGATCTCTCCTGCAATGGGGGAACAACAGATTTATGAATCTGTATTTTTTAAAATATTAGATCTTTTTTTTTTCTAAGATGCTGTCGTACTAGAAATCTCACACCTCTTAGGCAGGAAGCAAAAGAGTTTGCTGTATACAGAGACTGTAACATGACTAGTCATTTGTTCTGTTTTGACAGGTGATTGTGGGACAACTAATGTTGCTTCTTATTTCTGCCATTCGCTGTAGTTAGTATGGATGGAAAAAGGGATCCTGACATTGAAATTGACAAAAGGCTTCTGAAATTGCTGGTGGTTCGGAAGTAATGGGTGAACACCTACAGTACTGCACATATCCTGGTGTGCATCCCATTAAAGTGATAATCTGTATAAAACAGGATTTCTGGTTCATAAAAACTGAGCACTTTTAATGTGCAGTTACCTAGCTTTAAATGGAATACGTAGTACTTTCAGATGTTATACTAAAGCCATATTCATGCACAGCACAAACAACTCCAATACTTTAATAGTAGTGCAAACTTCAGATGTAAACATAGCTTTATCAAAAGTGCAGAAAAAGTACTAGGTAACTCATGTTCTAAGTTAAGACTAATTTCAAGACAGAATTAGTCATATAGGTAATTTTTTTCAGATCACACCCCTTTGTTCATCAAAATGTGTCACAAACTGTGACATGGGTAAATATGTGGCATTTAACTTAACTGAAGAGTTCTTCGGTTTGATCCACGGCTGGGGTGCCTTCTGTGAGGAGTCTGCATGTCCTCACTGTGGTTTCATGGGTTTCCTCTGAGTGCTCCGGTTTCCTCCCACATCCCAAACACATGCTGTAGGTGGATTGGATACTCTAAATTGGCCCAAGGCATGAGTGTGTGCACGTGTGTGCCTACTGTGGAAGGTTGGGTGCCGGGCTGGCAACTTGACACCATAAAAACTCCACTGCCAATCATGAGTGGAAAGGTGATCCGCTGTGGTGACCTCTAACCAGGAAAAAGCCAAAAGAAGAAGAAGAGGAGTCAAAGTATGAAGCATGTTTAAGAAGTGACTGAGTGGGTAGCCAGAATATCAGCAAGGATGCAGGTGTAGCAGTACTGCAGGGAGCTGCTTGAATTACTGTCATGGGGAATTCAGTAAGGAGTAACAGATTAGGCAACTGGGTGGGATTATCAGACACACATAGGAGGGATATTGCTGGAGTGGGTAGAGAGATTCTGGCCATGAGATATTTTTGAAAGAAATAGTGGGAGTCCAGTCAATGGGAATGTTGCAAATTTGTCTTCTACTTTTAGAAAAACACAGGTACATCCATGTTAAAGCTGCTGCTAATATCAAATAGGTGTTTAAACACCTGCACTAGACTGACATAGAGGTAGGGTTTAAAACTTGGTTAATACCACTGCTACCAAATGTAGTCCTGGACTGGCACTGATGAAGGTATGAATCCCACCACAGCCAACCACTGCCAACCAAAGGTGTTGTACTACTAGCAAGAAAATGTACACAAGTCAGCTTCAGTAACTAATTTACAAAGTGCAACCTGGTTCCATGAGTATAAAGGAAATATGCTCTGCTATTCTGGCTATGGGCTTTCAACCTCTACATGCAGACCAAACTGCACACAGGCCATTTACAAAGTTGAGTCTTTCACTGCTTTCTTTGTGAACTGATACTTTCCAGTGCCCCTTTGTGTTTGGTAACTGTCTTTCACACAATGTATTATTTTCACACACACACACAATTCCAAGGGAATGTTGCCAGAATACTCTAGTTCTCAACAGCTTTCATCTTGGCATATTAGTGCTGCCACTACTCTCAGTTTTAGGGCAAGAGACCACCAAATACCAGTTGCTGTAAAATCAAAAAATATGAAATATTCCAGTTATTAACTCTTTCATTGGTAATAGAACATAGCAATATCATGGATGATGTGTACCATACAACTTGCTGCGCAACAGTGTAAATAATTATTACCCTCTTGGTAGATGAACAACAGTACATAAATATGCTAATAATAAATAAATATCAATCACTGGAGTTTAAAGATAAATAAATTAACTTTACTTAAGCAATAAAGAAACTAGTGCAAATGCAGAGTGAAATATATGTAATTTCCAGCACATGTTGACATTCAACATATTTTTGAAGACAGAAAAGCAAAGCCTCATATTAATAGCCATGAAAACAACATAATGCATATAAATGAGATAGAAGAAATAGAAATGTGCATTCTGTTTTATTTACCTTGACATTACCCATGGCTTCAGATTTGCCTTGCTTTTGGCCTGGTATTTTCCCTGGTTTCACGCAAATGACTTTCTATCATTCTTGGCACTGGCTACCCTTGCCCTGGAGATGCCATGTTTACATAGAAGATTACAGTCACATTGTAAGTTTGCTGTCTTTCCTTTCTGCAGTAATGAAATAGGTTAAGTAGATGTGACTATGGAAATTCATGTACTTATTCACAGCCTCAATCCTTTCTGCAAAATTAGTACATATATAACCGTTTTCCTTACAACCCTCAACCTTAGATTGGGATATAATCAACGTAGAGACTGCAAGAGAAAACATGGTATAATCAAGGAGACAAAACATGTCTATAATGGCTTTGGACTATGGGCCATATTGCATTATCATGAAACAATGTTTAAAATGTCTCTGACCTTGGTGAAGTTGGCTTTTGATTTCCAGTAAGTGACGTGGCTTATATTTTGTGACAGTTTAGATGTTACTAGCTTACATATATGATGAACTGACATTTTTAACTTTAGTTGTAGAAACTGTAGCTATATCTTGCTTCATTAATTGAACTTGGCTTCCATATGCATTTTTACTAAATGTGGTGGTATCTGTTTCTTGATTGTTACAATTTGCGATAAGGCCCAGGTTGGGCCTGCAAATTATCCTTAGACCAGTGTACTTACCCAGTCAACAAATGGTAGATAAATGAATGAAGACTCTAGTCCCCATGAACATCAAGCCTAAAATCCCTGTCAGTCAATCTCTTCCCTCTCCTTCCCAGCATTGCATGTCACTAGTAGAAGGAAGTAAGAATTTGTGAATCATGCTGTTATCTGGTGGGAGGTGAAAATTTATTTTTTATATGTTTCCTATCTTTATGCATTCCAGCCAATGGATGTGCTGTCAAAACAGGGTCTGGAATTCAGATCTGATGGTGGTTTTACACACACACACTCACACCACACACACACACACACACACACACACACACACACACATACACACACACACACACACACACACACACACACACACACATGCACACACACACACACACACACACACACACACACACACACACACACACACACACACACACACACACACACACACACACACACACACACACACACACACACACACACACACACACACACACACACACACACACACACACACACACACACACACACACACACACACACACACACACACACACACACACACACACACACACACACACACACACACACACAGTGATATCCAGCCACAGTGCAGAGCATCTGTCATTACGCTTGAGCTGTTGCTTCACTACTTGGCCTCCTTTGGGTAACAGTTATACAGTGAGCAGAACCAATCTCCCCTTAGGATGAGTGAAATGACCTTTGGTCATTCAATCCCATTTGTTGTCAAATGTTTTCTACACCTGAGCTTATTAGCTATACCAAGTCACCAGGGATGCAATCAGAGGTTCAACCCTTTGTGTCTTAAAGCCTGTAGTTAAGAGGTATGCAATAATTAACATCACTCCTGAGATTATGGGTGTTTGTAATGAGGCAGTGTTACTGAAATAAGCAACTCTTATATGTAAGTGTCATTTCTGTGTCATATTATCTGTCAAATTTTGGTCTGCATATAACTGTATCTACATTGGTATGGATGACTAAGACATAGAAGTCACTTGCTTTAAGATGTCTGAATTTTCACGTTTAAAACAATGTGACATTGCATGTGCATACCCAGTGCTACAGCAAATTGATTCATCCGAACAGAAACTGGCATATTGTAATTCGCAGGCATGCGAATGATGCTGGGAATAACTCAAATGTTGTGTCACATGGTAAATCACTCCACTCTGGGACTCATGGCAATAGATGAACTTTTTAGGTGAGGAGAGGACTACCTTGTACTGCTTAAAAGCTGAAGTTTAATTTTTACTTTTAACTATGCCGAACTTTGACCTTTTCTTGTCACTACTCTGATTCCATAATCAGTGCATGCAAATCTTAATATAGCTTCACCTCAGATGTTCTTGTCTTTAATTATTTAGGTACAACTGCGGTCCCTTACATCATCCCTGCCTTATTCATTAATTCTTGAGCACTGTGACTGTCACTGTCATATGTTCTGATGCATAGCTGTACTGTAACTGCTATGTTCTGTTAGAAGCATAATTGTACTGTAAACACTGTATTGTAGTTTTCTGCATTTGTGTTGTCTTTTCTGAAAGTGTTCCAGTCCATCTCATCTGATTAACTGAGAGAAATGCAGAACATAGTGTGGCAGTCTCTTAATCTCGGATGGAATAAAGTGGGGAAAGAAGAGATTTCTTTTCACTTCATTCTACAAAGAATAAGATGTTCATCCATTTCTTGCTATCTTGAACAAAATGTTTCATAAAAAGGGAAAAATGCCATCTTGTTAGCTGATATCACCTGGACATGATACAAATCTGTCATTATGGCAGTTTACAGATTTATTGGGTACACTCAATAGTGATGTAATGAGGAACGCCAGTTTTGTACTCAGAGCCTGATACTGTTACCTACATTACTCCCTGCATTTAAAAATGTAAATAATTCTACAAATTGTGATCCTACACACTTCATGAATACAATGAATGCATCATTTCAGCTCCCCTCTGCATCAACTAAACTGGCTAGAATGCCCTCACCATCTCATTTATTTACAACTAACTATAGTGCACAAGATAATCTATCGATCTGAAACCTGCCCTTCTCTCTCCTCCATACTGACTATGTACAATCCCAATCGCCACCTCAGGTCTGCAAACAAAATGCTACTATCTGTCGAGAAACCCAAGCTCTCAGCCAGCTAAATGCTGTATTCTCATACTGTCTCCAAGTTATGGAATAATCTCCCTCCTTCACTCAGGACTATCAGCAAACCTGGTTCCTTTAAAAAATTACTCAAATTACATCTCTCCTCCCGCAGGCTATGCTCCTGAACCAGAACATATAACCCCAACTCCTGGCTTCTCTCTCTGGAGTTTCAACTTTAACTATTCAATTATAAACATCTCATGTCCTTCTCTCTACCATAATGACCTCTTGCTGTCTCATTAAGTTGACTCTTTCTTCCTATAGCCCTGCTGTTAACTCCTTTCTACCCTGTAATCAACCCACTCTGCTAAGAATTCTACAGATATATTTATTCTCATGTGTTATTTAAATTCTTGTCATCTTTTACTGCCATGTTTATACTCGATTGTAAACACTATCACTGTTTTGCTATTTATTTTTCATTAAATGTGAATGTACTGCTCATATCACTCTTTTCTATGTATTATTATTTTACTTTTGTATGTAATTAATGCAGAGCTTTTCTTCCCGGGCCTCCACTGAAAATGGGCTCTTTATAGGCCCAGTGGACTTTCCCGGTTAATAAATGCAATAAATAAATAAATAAATAAATAAAATTATACTTTGCAGCTCGAAATATATGTTTTGGACGAGTAATCCTAAGAGGTCCATGTTGTGAGCATTTAACTGAACTGTAAACATCCTGTGTTTTTTGTAATTTTCTGAATTTAGTACGCAATGTATATCCATCCACTTCCAATTGTTTGCTGGCTGTTAAAAGAAAAAAAAAAACGTTTTCTACACTGGTGTACAGGAAAGAATCTGTTAACACATTTTCTTAGGATGATAAATGTGATATTTTCTTAGTCATTTCTATCCATTGGAGTTTTTTGTTCTTTCCATGGCATTTTTTTGTAATCCCTTTAATACTTCCCATGTATAGATCCAACAGTTTTTTTAGGATGTTGAAACATCACTATAAATTTTCCCACAGCAGTTATCAAAATGAGAAGGGAATTTCCATGGTGTCTTGGCTAAAGTTCTCCAATCAGTTTGATTACCACTTTAGGTTTTCAATGGAAAGAGGCCACTGGCCTAGTGGGACTAACACAATTATCACTTCTCTCTTAATTTCATAAAACCTATTAATGCTTGTAAAACTGAATTTGCATGTTTTCCCTTCTAAGTGTTTAAAGAATACATTTATTTTTTTTCTTTCTTTCTTTTTTCTTTCCTTCTTATATTGATCTGGCATTCAGTGATTCTCCTGACATGACACCAAGTTATGAAAAGCAAAACTATATTTAGTTTTATGTTTCATGATTTCCTAATTTTTGATTGTGTATTTGTTTAATTACATATGCGGTATAAAATTCTTTGTGTAGAAACTACTGTAGCAAAGATCCACCCCCATAAACAGGTCAGAATTTACTATTCAGTCTCAGAACAGCACTGTCATCAAAGTATTGCCCCACACTAAACTCCTTGGAGTTTCTATCGATGAAAATCTCTCCTTTGACCTTCATATCCTAAACAACATCAGAAAGACTCACCAAAAGTTATGTCTGTTTTACAGACACATATCTTACCTCAACCACTCAGCCAAACAAACCCTAGCATCATCCTTTCTTTTACCATCTCTACTATATGGTGCTCCCCTGCTCACAGGAATTCAACTCTCTCTAAAAAACAAACTCAAATCTTGTTACAATAAAGTAGCAAAGTTTGTCAACAATGCTACACATACTTCCCATCACTGTATATTCCTTCAAAAACACAATTGGCTCAAACTACCTCACTTCCCAACTTACCTATAACTCACCACTGCACATAAATTCATAACTAAACCAGAAGTTTGCCCATCCCTAGCCTCACTAATGTCCTCCTACAACCCCGCTAGATATCTCAGATCAGAAAATACATGTCTTCTAAAGGTAGAATTACCCAGCCTTACAGCTGGCTGAGCTCTTTACTGCATTGATATAGCCAAGGTATGGAATTCCTTACCCACCACAATCAGAACCACTTCTAACCACACCATTTTCAAGAAGTCTCTGTAAGAATACTTCTCCAAACTATGGCTCTATACATGCTCAAATAATTCTTCCAGCATTACATGAAAATAGAAACCTCTTCTAACAACTTTAACACTTTGAAATATCTATCTTCACTTAATTTAACTTTTCTCCCTCTCAGTTTTATGTATCCTTAGCTACAAGATGAAATTTAAAGACAAGAAAGCCTAATTCTAATTGTATATCAATGTGTATATATTGTACCTGGATGTAAATCATTGTTATTTTTGGATTTTGTATAATGTTGCTTACTAGTAACTTGTATCTGTTAACAGTCATTATGTAACATAATCTCATCAATGTATATGTAATACGTGGAGCTTTTCTCCCCGTGCCTCCACTGAAAATGGGCACACCTAGGCTCAGTGGACTATCCCAGAAAACAAATTCAAATAAATAATAAAATAAATAAATAAAGGCTGAGCTGAACACATTTAGTATTAAGATTTTTTCCCCTAAGTATCTGTGTAATTTAATACTGAACTATTTTAATTCATCAAAAGAACTGTTTATAGGTTCATGGGTTCATAGGATGATACTGGGCTATTGGCCCAGAAGCCCTTATAAGCCTAGCCAAGACTTTTGCCCATGTTCCCTCAAAGTCAGCATCTGTTTCTCCTGTCCAGCAGGGACACAGGTGGGATCCCAGGGGTATATTTTCTGTTTCCCATCCAGTCATCCAGGTTCCTGTTAAAGAGGGCTAGAGAGGTACTCTGCTTGACACGAAGAAGGAATGTATTCCATAGATGGGGGAGTCTTTGGAACACAAATCTATCCCACCAACAAGTTCTATTAATGTCACAGACCAGGTTAAGGCCTTGAGTGCGGGTTGCATGAGTGGAGTTTGTCTTACGGATATGCAGCAACTCCATCAAGGCTGAGTCTGAAATGGCCTTGTATGCCAGACACAGATCACCTCTGAGCAGTCCGTATGAGACTGAGTAGAGAGACAGGGCTTTTAGCCTATCTGTATAGGCTAGGTGTTTGGGGCCCTGGATTTTCCTGGTCGGGAACCTCTGTGGTCTCTCCAACTGCTACATGTGCTTTGCAAGGTAGATGCCAAAGGAGGCATTGTACTTGATAATGGGTCTGATAAGGGAGGAGTACAGAGATGTTATGATCTCCTTGTTCCTGGATGAAATACCCTAATTTATGAGGTGGGCCATGTAGAAAGCCTTCCTTACAATGGAGGCAATGTGGTGGTCAGAAGTTAGGTTGCTGTCAATCTGGGTGCCCAAGTCCCTCACAACTGATTGAATGCTTAGTACGTTGCTATTAATGTGATAATTGGTGGGGATGACATTTTCCCCAAAGGGGAATAATGATGCATTTCTTGGCATTCAGTTTGAGGCCATGCTTCTGGCACCAGTCATGCTTCTGGCACCAGTCATTAGTTTGGATAAGGCCCTCTTGGATGTTAAGTTAATAATCATACTGTGAGCTTCCTAGTTGAAGTTGCTAGTAAATATTCTACATATTGTACATTTATTCCTGGTTATGAGAGGCAGTGTTCCACATTCTATTGACGGAAGGTAGAGCTATGCAGCCCATTGGATAAAACTATTTTTCATGTGATCTAACAGCCCTGTCTGATTAACTTGCTGATTCTGCAAAGAGTCATAGACTTAACCTAACAATTTTGTCTTCTCATAATCTGATTTCCTATGAAATCATAGAAAATTACAGTCAGTCAGAAATGTTGATATTACTTTCATGTTTACTGTTGACAGAATGTACTTTGCCTCATAATTCATTGTGTATCTCATGAATGACTGATTTGCTGCTGAATTTCTAAGGATCATAGTCAGGAATGCTAGATATCGATTGTAAAGCATAGTTAAAAAAATGCATGCTGATGTAGTTGCCTAATATTTTTGACTTGTCTCTCAGGGTTACCAGAAGCTGCTGGAGGCTGATGGGGGCAGAAGGCAAAAGAGGCAGTCAGTGATCCAAAAGGGCAGTTTTTTTAACTGTTTACAGTCATAATCAAAGCATATCTGGGACACAAGATGTAGATATTGTAAATATGAGTTACATTTGGAATGACTGTACAAATATTTTATAGAAACGTACATATGAAGCTAATGTTGTACCTGCATGGTATGTGATCCAGTAGCCATGTATTCAGAAGTTAGAGAAAAAAGTGCAGTAGTGCTGTAACACACTTACTGTTGCCACACAAAGTGGAATCACCATGGAAAAGTGGTGGGAAGGTGTTTAACAGTTCATTCAAACTGTTAAACATTCAATTGGACTCCAAATGAAGTGTTTAACAGCTTCTCACAGCTCTTTTTTGGTCACCACTAATTGCTGTTAATGCTTTACTGTGTGACTAGAGCTTAACGGTATTAAGAGGTACTTAATAAAAGCTTGTTAAGAACCTTTCTAGTGTCAGAATGGTGCTTAAAAAGCATAACTTTTCCCCACATTCAGAGCATAACCATATCGATCCATATACTGCAAGCCATTATCTTTCAGAAATATGACATAAAATGCATCACAGAACATCTAGATACTGGCAGCGTCCACAACCCAGGTTGTAGAAGTGAAGTTTGATATAGGATTATTGAGGGCATCTGCCATAGAAACACCTGTTCTGTGACTGGCCTTACTTAGAGGTTTGCACAGAAGGTAGCAATGGCTTCTGTGTGGAGTGATGGGGGCTGGGAACAGGAAGATTATTATTTATGAAATTCTCCTTGCAAAAAAAAACTGGAAAGCATGCGCAGACAATAACTATAATTTCTTTATGATTGGGGAAAGCGCTATCGTTATTTTTCTAATTTTCCTCACAATTACATCTTAGATGTACTTACAAATGATCACTGAGGCTTTTGTGGGGTTGTGACAGTTAGTATTTCTTTAACTTTTCACCTTGTGTAGGGAAAATATACTTTCTAGGAGCAACAGGCTGGGAAACATAACTGTGATAACTTTTTCTCTTTTCTCACAAGCACATTTCGGAAGTTTATACAGGGCGTTAATTTTAGGAGGTAGGGGTAAAGAGGCATATTTTGAATATACATCTAAATGCAAAAAGTTAAAATATGTTACTATATTCTGGTGGTCAGATAGATACCCAGTTGTCTTTTGGGGATGGAGGTGAAGAGGGAAGCTGTATGATGTGTGAAAATATATGACTGATGCCATTTATTCATTTATTCATTTCTGTCCTGTAACTCCTGGGCCCATCTCATTTGCTCACTCAAAAAAAACAAAAAAAAAAAACAATTTTAAATGGCTTTTACTGTATTTGTGTTTCTTCCTACTTTATTTTGCTTTTGCGTCATCTTAAAAGTACTCAATTGTATTTATTACTGCTTGGTGTAACTCATTCTAAGCCTTTTAGTTTAAGCACTTGGGCTTCAGACCAGTTGTTTTACATTAAGAAGGTTTGTGGTCTGCACTGTAGTGGCAGAACAGGTAGCTTACATCCTTCTAAGTTGGGAACTGCTGATTGAGGGCTCAGTGTCTGTTATTCTAAAAGTGTATTAATTCTGGTTTAAGCACTTGGGCTTCAGGCCAGTTATTTTACATTAAGAAGGTTCGTAGTCTGCACTCTTGTGGGAGGAGAGGCTGGACTCTGCCCTTCTGAGCTGGGAATTTCTGGTTAAAGGCTTATAGTGCCTGCATATTTGAACTGTTTCTTACTGAAATTGGTACACCTTGTTTGCTGTAGCATAGACTAGATCCAGGCCTGCTGAATCTAGCTTTGTTTGTATGCTTGTTGTTTGTTTGCTTGTTATTTCCTGAAATGCTAATTCCACCTAAAACGCTTTTCAGTGCTTCTGTGGATCCCTAGTGATATCTGCATTGCTTACTGTACTTATTTCCTTGTTTCACTTGAAAGAAAGTTACTGTTTGTCGTTTTTGCATTTAAGTTACCTGTAGCTCATTGCATTTAAGTTACCTGGCACTTGCTCACTAAAGCAATTATATAAGTCAGCACTAAAAAATTAAAAGCACTACACCCTCACAAACTCCCCTTGAGTACATTGTTCCCCATTGGCCCTTTTTTCAATTATAAAGGAATTCCCAATACTATACTAGCATGTCCAAAGGTCAGTTGTCAATCTCCTCTCCGGTCCAGCTGGTGAATCTGGGAATCTTGAGGCAATGTTACAACTGCCTCATGTACACAGACAACCCTCTCTTCCTCCCAACAAATTCCAACACATGTGAGAGATGCAACCATATAGCCAAACTGGAGGCTAAGCTCTCTCAACTCAGTACTGGCGTAACCAGTCAGGAGGAGAAGGAAACCACACTCACTACAATTCCAGTCTCACATAGACCTACCACAACAGCAAACCAAACACATAAACACACAAAAACATACTCGGAGGCTCTAAATAAAAATCTGCCTAAGCAGCAGAGACCTCCAAAGCAGACACCCAAGCAACCGCTACCACAAAACCAAGCACGTGCTACACATAGCTCACAAAGCCAGTGTGCCGAACAGTCACAGCCCTTAAGGCTAAACAACACACCTGATACACTTGTAATAGGTGACTCTATCGTCAGGCACACTGACGTCCCGCTCACCAGGCTGAACAAGGAGAAGGTCACGGTGAGCTGCCTGTTGGGCGCTAGGATCCACCACATAACACAAGCACTCAGGTAACTCCAAGGCAAGTACAAATATGACTCAGTCATTGTCCATGCTGGTGTGAATGACCTGAGACATACCTCCCTGGACTACATGAAAAGAGACATAGAGGAGCTCTCTGAGCATGTAGCCCAGGCTGGTATGACCCTGACCTTGAGTAGCATCTTACCCTCACCAAAAATGATGCCACAATATGAAGACAAGATGATCAATTTCAACAATTGGCTTAAGTATTGGTGTCATTCAAAGGGGATCCAATGCCTGTCAGCCTGGGATGACATGCTCGACAAGCCACGATGCTTCACTAGGGACGGCTTGCACCTGTCAGCCTGGGCTTTCGGATATTGGCAAAGGCTCTTGCTACCCCCATAGTGCCTTTTTTAGGCAAGGCTCAAAAGACAAATCCACCTCCATAGGTATCACAAGGGATAAGAAACTAAGAGTAATGCTACTCAATGCCAGAAGTCTAAACCTCAAGATGCATGCACTCGAAACTCTCCTTAGCATGGAGAACATCGATATCTGTGCAGTAACAGAAACCTGGTTCAAGGCTCCCCGAGCACCCCAGCACTACCAGGTTATACCTCATACCATGCTTTCGGCCCCAAAACTTGGACCGAACCACAAAAGGAGGGGGAGTATCAATATTCATCAAAGATACCCACATCTCCAGGTTGGTGGCACAGCACGAAGCATCAGAGACTATCCATGTGCAACTAACAGTGGGTAAAACTGCCTTCCAGTTTATAGCCTGCTACAGACCACCCTCCCAAACCCAGGAACCCCACTTGGCCTTCCTGAGAACACTGGAAAATATGAAGGTCTCTCCAAACACCATTATATTGGGCGACTTCAACTACCCAAACTTAGACTGGGAGCATTACTCTAGCTCCAACACCCTAGCCCAAAAGTTCCTAGAATTTATAAACTCAAATGCTATGGGACAACTTGTTACCACTCCCACAAGAGGGGAAAACATACTGGACCTGATCATCACCAACATGGGGACTCTATGCTCCAGACCAGAAGTGTATCACTCACTGGTTAGATCAGACCATAAACTAATCTCACTGGATATTCACATCCCAACCCCACCCCCTGCCCAGAAAACCACAGTGAAAAACTTCTCTAAAGCAAATTTCACACTGCTCAAATCTGAGGTGGAATCCTTCAAAGCCCCGGGCCTGTGGAAAATCCAGCCCAGACCGCAGAATCCTTTATAAATGCATTCTATGAACACCTTCAGGAATGCATGGATCATGCAATCCCAAATAAAACCAAGACCCAATCCTCCAAAGGCAGACATCCTGTCTGGTGGATCCCAGCCATAAACAAACTATACAATAGAAGGAGGAAGCTACTACATGATAGAGCAAAATCCCAAAAATGGAAGGCATCTCTGATCAGTATTAGCAAAAAATTACGGGCACTCATAAAATCATCTAAGGCCAGCTTCGAGAGAAAAATTGCACAGGACACTAAGGATAATCACAAGGATTTCTTTAATTATGTTAGGAACCTGGGTGGGAATTCCCAGATATGCTCAGAATTAATCCAAAATGACAAAAAATACACCAAACCCACAGACATTGCCAACATCCTAGCTGACAGGTTCAGTGCAAACTCCCCCCCTCCCCACCAAAAAGGCGAATATCTATCCCAGCAGAGTGCTGCCCCCCTGACATCTCAGATGCTCAGGTATGAGCCGCCCTCTCCAAAGCAAAAAACACAGCATCAATGGGACCAGACAGTGTCCCGGGCTGTGTCCTACATGAACTCCAAGAAGAGCTAAACCCAAACATAAAACTACTGTTCAATCTCAGCCTTACTACAGGATATGTACCCAAAGACTGGCGTACAGCAATAGTGGTCCCTCTCCACAAAGGTGGTGCCTCAACAGATCCTGGAAACTATTGCCCCATAAGCCTGACTAGTTTGGTCTGCAAAGCTATGGAAAGGATCATCATGGACCTCATAAATAAAGATATTGGGGACCTACAGACACTGGATCCTACCCAGTTCAGCTTTGTTAAGGGCAGATCCTGCCTCTTAAACCTGGTCGATTTCTTTGAAACAGTCATCAAGGCCATTGATGAGGGGAAGGTCGTCCACACAGCCTACCTGGACCTCACAAAAGCCTTCGATACAATACCCCACTCGGGCATTATAGATAAGCTCACCAGCTTAAATATAAACCCCTATGTCACTAGATGGGTTGCAAACTGGCTCAAGGACAGAACCCACATGGTTAGAATTGCTGGAGCCATGTCAGACTCCAAACCAGTTACAAGTGGCATCCCACAAGGCTCAGTCCTGGGACCTCTCTTGTTCGGTATATATTTCTTGGAGGTACAGGCCAACACGGAAGGACTGTGGCTGACCAAGTTAGCAGATGACTGAAAACTGGGTGCCATAATCAACTCTCCAGCCGACACAAGCATCCTCCAAAAGGGCCTCATAGAAACAGACAACTGGTGCCAGAGCCATGGCCTCAAGCTAAACGCCAAAAAGTGTATAGTCATCCCCTTTGGCAAAAACAAAGTGCCCACAAATTACCACATAGGTGGTAATCCATTAAGTACAGAAGAAGTAATTAGGGACCTGGGGACCTAAGTTGATAGCAATCTCTCATTTGACAACCACGTGGCCAAAGTGGTTAGAAAAACATTTTATATAGCCCACCTAATCATGAAGGGATTCACATCTAGATCAGGGGAGGTCATCGTGCCTCTTTACTCATCCCTCATCAGGCCCATAATTGAGTACAATGCCCCTTTTGGGAATGTACCTTACCAGACACCTGCAGCAACTGGAAAGACCCCAAAAGTACCTCACCAAGAGGATCAAAGGGCTCAAACAGATGCCATATGCTTCCCGGTTAAAGAAACTCCAGCTCTACTCAGTGGCATACCACCTGCTCAGAGGTGATCTGTGCCTGATGTATAAAGCCATGTCCAACCCGGAATTAATGGACATGCTGCACCTCAGAAAATCCAAATCCCATCGAGCTACGCGGTTAAGAGACTTGAACCTCAGCACTGAAATAAATAGGACATGCTGGAGGGACAGATTCATAACCCAAAGGCTCCCCTCACTCAGATCACCTCTGAGCAGGCGATATGCCACTGAGTAGAGCTGGAGTTTCTTTAACCGGGCAGCATATGGCATCTGTTTGAGCCCTTTGATCCTCTTGGTGAGGTACTTTTGGGGTCTTTCCAGTTGCTACAGGTGTCTGGTAAGGTACATCCCAAAAGGGGCCTGATGAGGGATGAGTAAAGAGGCACGATGACCTCCCCTGATCTAGATGTGAATCCCTTCATGATTAGGTGGGCTATATAAAATGTTTTTCTAACCACTTTGGCCACATGGTTGTCAAATGAGAGATTGCTATCAACTTGGGTCCCCAGGTCCCTAATTACTTCTTCTGTACTTAATGGATTACCACCTATGTGGTAATTTGTGGGCACTTTGTTTTTGCCAAAGGGGATGACTATATACTTTTTGGCGTTTAGCTTGAGGCCATGGCTCTGGCACCAGTTGTTTGTTTCTATGAGGCCCTTTTGGAGGATGCTTGTGTCCGCTGGAGAGTCGATTATGGCACCCAGTTTGCAGTCATCTGCGAACTTGGTCAGCCACAGTCCTTCCATGTTGGCCTGTACCGAGAAATATATACCGAACAAGAGAGGTCCCAGGACTGAGCCTTGTGGGACGCCACTTGTAACTGGTTTGGAGTCTGACATGGCTCCAGCAATTCTAACCATGTGGGTTCTGTCCTTGAGCCAGTTTGCAACCCATCTAGTGACATAGGGCTTTATATTTAAGCTGGTGAGCTTATCTATAATGCCCGAGTGGGGTATTGTATCGAAGGCTTTATGAGGTCCAGGTAGGCTGTGTGGACCACCTTCCCCTCGTCAATGGCCTTGATGACTGTTTAAAAGAAATCAATCAGGTTTAAGAGGCAGGATCTGCCCTTAACAAAGCCGAACTGGGTAGGATCCAGTGTCTGTAGGTCCCCAATATCTTTATTTATGAGGTCCATGATGATCCTTTCCATAGCTTTGCAGACCAAGCTAGTCAGGCTTATGGGGCGATAGTTTCCAGGATCCGTTGAGGCACCACCTTTGTGGAGAGGGCGGCTCTTACCTGTGCATCTGAGATGTCAGGGGGACAGCACTCTGCTCGGATACATATTTGCCCTTTTGGTGGGGAGGGGGGGGGATTGCGCTGAACCTGTCAGCTAGGATGATGGCAATGTCTGTGGGTTCGGTGTATTTTTTGTTATTTTGGACTAATTCTGAGCATATCTGGGAATTCCCACCCAGGTTCCTAACATAACTAAAGAAAGCCTTGTGATTATCCTTAGTGTCCTGTGCAATTTTTCTCTCGAAGCTGGCCTTAGACGATTTTATGAGTGCCCGTAGTTTTTTGCTAATACTGATCAGAGATGCCTTCCTTTTTGGGATTTTGCTCTATCATGTAGTAGCTTCCTCCTTCTATTGTATAGTTTGTTTATGGCTGGGGTCCACCAGACAGGACGTCTGCCTTTGGAGGATTGGGTCTTGGTTTTATTTGGGATTGCATGATCCATGCATTCCTGAAGGTGTTCATAGAATGCGTTTATAAAGGATTCTGCGGTCTGGGCCGTATTTTCTACAGGCCCGGGGGCTTTGAAGGATTCCACCTCGGTTTTGAGGAGTGTGAAATTTGCTTTAGAGAAGTTTTTCACTGTGGTTTTCTGGGCAGGGGGTGGGGTTGGGATGTGAATATCCAGTGAGATTAGTTTATGGTCTGATCTTACCAGTGAGGGATACACTTCTGGTCTGGAGCATAAAGTCCCCATGTTGGTGATGATCAGGTCCAGTATGTTTTCCCCTCTTGTGGGAGTGGTAACAAGTTGTTCCATAGCATTTGAGTTTATAAATTCAAGGAATCTTTGAGCTAGGGTGCTGGAGCTAGAGTAATGCTCCCAGTCTATGTTTGGGTAGTTGAAGTCGCCCAATATAATGGTGTTTGGAGAGACCTTCATATTTTCTAGTTTTCTCAGGAAGGCTGAGTGGGGTTCCTGGGTTTGGGAGGGTGGTCTGTAGCAGGCTATAAACTGGAAGGCAGTTTTACCCACTGTTAGTTGCACATGGATAGTCTCTGATGCTTCGTGCTGTGCCACCAACCTGGAGGTGTGGGTATCTTTGATGAATATTGATACAACCCCTCCTTTTGTGGTTTGGTCCAAGTTTTGGGGCCAAAAAGCATGGTATGAGGTATAACCTGGTAGTGCTGTGGTGCTCTCGGGAGCCTTGAACCAGGTTTCTGTTACTGCACTGATATCGATGTTCTCCATGCTAAGGAGAGTTTCGAGTGCATGCATCTTGAGGTTTAGACTTCTGGCGTTGAGTAGCATTACTCTTAGTTTCTTATCCCTTGTGATACCTATGGAGGGGGGTTTGTCTTTTGAGCCTTGCCTAAAAAATGCACTATGGGGGTAGCTTGCCTTTGCCAATATCCGAAAGCCCAGGGGTGACAGGTGCAAGCCGTCCCTAGCAAAGCATCGTGGCTTGTCGAGCATATCATCCCAAGCTGACAGGCATTGGATCCCCTTTGAATGACATCAGTACTTAAGCCAATTGTTGAAATTGATCATCTTGTCTTCATATTGTGGCATCATTCTTGGTGAGGGTAAGATGCTACTCAAGGTCAGGGTCATACCGGCCTGGGCTACATGCTCAGAGAGCTCCTCTATGTCTCTTTTCATGTAGTCCTGGGAGGTACATCTCAGGTCATTCACACCAGCATGGACAATGACTGAGTCATATTTGTACTTGCCTTGGAGTGACCTTAGTGCTTGTGTTATGTGGCGGATCATAGCGCCCGACAGGCAGCTCACCGTGACCTTCTCCTTGTTCAGCCTGGTGAGCGGGACGTCAGTGTGCCTGACGATAGAGTCACCTATTACAAGTGTATCAGGTGTGTTGTTTAGCCTTAAGGGGTGTGACTGTTCAGCACACTGGCTTTGTGAGCTATGTGTTGCACGTGTTTTGTTTTGGGGTAGCGGTTGCTTGGGTGTCTGCTTTGGAGGTCTCTGCTGCTTAAGCAGATTTTTATTTAGTGCCTCCGAGTATGTTTTTGTGTGTTTATGTGTTTGGTTTGCTGTCGTGGTAGGTCTATGTGAGACTGGAATTGTAGTGAGTGTGGTTTCCTTCTCCTCCTGACTGGTTACGCCAGTACTGAGTTGAGAGAGCTTAGCCTCCAGTTTGGCTATATGGTTGCATCTCTCACATGTGTTGGAATTTGTTGGGAGGAGGAGAGGGTTGTCTGTGTAGATGAGGCAGTTGTAACATTGCCTCAAGATTCCCAGATTCACCAGCTGGACCGGAGAGGAGATTGTCAACTGACCTTTGGACATGCTAGAATAGTATTGGGAATTCCTTTATAATTGAATAAAGGGCCAATGGGGAACAATGTACTTAAGGGGAGTTTGTGAGGGTGTAGTGCTTTTAATTTTTTAGTGCTGACTTACATAATTGCTTTAGTGAGCAAGTGCCAGGTAACTTAAATGCAATGTGTTACAGGTAACTTAAATGCAAAAATGACAAACAGTAACTTTCTTTCAAGTGAAACAAGCAAATAAGTACAGTAAGCAATGCAGATATCACTAGGGATCCACAGAAGTGCTGAAAAGCTGCATTTTAGGTGGAATTAGCTTTTCAGGGAAATAACAAGCAAACAAACAACAAGCATACAAACAAAGCTAGATTCAGCAGGCCTGGATCTAGTCTATGCTACAGCAAACAAGGTGTACCAATTTCAGTAAGAAACAGTTCAAATATGCAGGCACTATAAGCCTTTAACCAGAAATTCCCAGCTCAGAAGGGCAGAGTCCAGCCTCTCCTCCCACAAGAGTGCAGACCACGAACCTTCTTAATGTAAAATAACTGGCCTGAAGCCCAAGTGCTTAAACCAGAACTAATACACTTTTAGAATAACAGACACTGAGCCCTCAATCAGCAGTTTCCAACTTAGAAGGATGTAAGCTACCTGTCCTGCCACCACAGTGCAGGCCACAAACCTTCCTAATGTAAAACAACTGGTCTGAAGCCCAAGTGCTTAATCCAAAAGACTTAGAATGATAGCTACACTTTAATCAAGTTACTACCAAGCAGTAATAAATACAGTTGAATACTTTAGAGCACTGATTCAGCTGGACCATTTTCAGGCTCAGCCCGAGTAGCCACCAGTATGGTGCACAAATGCAAAAGGAAAAATACCATTAAGCAGTGGCGGCTGGTGACTTCAAATCAAAGGGGGGCTGCAGGAGACAGCTGAATGTGTGTGGTCAATGGGAATGGGTGTGGCCAACTAGAAAGGGGAGGAGCTATGCTCAAAACCACAAAATCTGTAACTTTAATTAAATACGCTGCCCTGAGTGTCAAACCATCATTATGAGAGTGCAATCAAGACAAAATGAAGTGCAGAAGAAAAAAATATTTCAATCCATTGGCTGCATGACAGCTTACTTAATATCTAGATGGAAACAAAAAGGTTGTGAGGCATGAAAAAATAAATTACTTTTTAAATACATTACTGGAATGCCAGTCAAAATCAAGTATAAGAAAAACAAGCAGCACTCATCTCAAACCACTTCTCCTTGCACTCCAGTTCTAATTAAAATTTATATTCATCTTTATTAAAGTACCAAGTAACATGCTGAAAGTAGCAATCTCTGTGATACCCCCACTTCTAAAAATGTTTCTTATCCAAAAAAGACCTGCTGCCTGACAACAATTATCTACTTGTTTCATGGGGAAAACATGATCAAAGTAAAAAATGAAAAGCAAACAAGAAACAAGCTCAACATACATTGCTTAAAGGATTACTGCACAGGATATGGACCACACACGATAGATTGGCATTCTGTTTAGTTTGCAGGTAAAGCCTGTAATGAGCTTCTTAAAATAATGTAATCCTGTCCTTTATTACAAATACTGTCATATGCACTTCAGTACCCAAGGCTTATACGTTATCTAGTTATGCAAGTATTCTCTGCATGGCAACAACAGAAAGGCTTTCAATGTTGGCAATTCTTTAACAGTATGCTTATTAAAACTTACTTGCATCTTACAATCTCAGACAAGCTTACCTGATGGTCATTAAAGCATTGCTACTTAAACACAGAGAAACAGGCGCTTTCTGAATAATAATAAGCATAAATCAACAGTATAAAAATATGACAGAAACCAGAACATTCTGCAAAATCAAGGCCAGATGAAAAGCCACTGTAGTACTTGTGTCTACCTTGGATGGGGGAATAGTCTGCACATTTACACTGCATAACTGCTCCTTGCCTTGCTTGGACACATCCGGAGTCACTACATGGGGGAGTGGGGTGCAACAAGTTTGTCACAATTTGAACTGCCTCTGGCTGACTATGATGGCCCTGACACATTTGTCATACCTCTCAACCACAGAGCAAGAAATCTGGACAAAGCCATACATAGAAGTGGGACAAAGGCCCAAATGAAGGACAATTTTTAAATATTGCTCTTATAAACTTAGAAAGATAATAGAATAGTAGGTCTTGCATTAGTATGAATTTTATGAATGGTATGAAATCTGAAACTCAAATGTCTGTCATTATTTTCTAACTTCAGTCTTTAATGATTTGCCACTAATTTGTCAAAAAAACACAATTTTATGAAAAATGGACCAAAAATGTGATGCAAAAATATAAAATAGCCACACAATACAGCTGGGAACCTGTCAAAGAAGGGACATTTTTTAATATTAGTACTGCTAACTTGTGCAGCTGACAAAATAAAAGAATCTACATGCATTTCTGAAATAAAAGTAATCTATAACTGATTATTAGTTATTTATTAATTGTAAATCCTTCATGCTTTCTTCCAAAATTGCCATTTTGCGGAGGGAGTATTAGGGGAAGAGCAACACTTTGAGCCAAAATCAGGGACAGTTGAGAGGTTTGGATATGCCTAATTCTATAAAGCAATTTATTTGCATGTACTTCTCAACCTGTTAATGCAGGAAATCTGGACAAGGCCAAATATATTGGGGGAACATATAAGCAGTACTAAAAATTGCTCTTGTATAAACCGAGACAGTTGATAGAATAACAGGTCTTGCTTTAGCATGCATTTTTCTGTAGGTTATGAAGTCTGAAACTCAGTGTCTGTCATTATTTAGCGACTTCATTCCTAAATGATTTGACAGAAAACCACAAATGTTATGAGAAACAAACCAAAAATAAGAAGCAAAAATCTATTCATTCTGCAAAAATTTGGACATATGAGAGGTATAGTTCAGCCGGGGCTGTCTTTGAGTTTGCTGCCCTTCCGCCCTCACAAAATCATGGTCGAATGGAGCTTCCCCCCCTACAGCCATTCCAATGAACCATTACTTGGCTATTTCACCCCATTTACCATAAACACTAATATGCATACTGCTTTACTTCTGCGATGATTTGGGCTTCATTTGAAAGTTTTATTTTGCATTTTACAGCGCAAACACTAATAGATATCATATCTGCTAAACAAAGCAATGCAGTCTTGCAATGAAAACAGACTTAGCATTAAAATTTCTCTGCCCTTGAAAACTCACATTCACTGAAACAGCATTGAAACCCACATTCAAAGAAAATACATTTTGCCAGTGGCAGATAAAGATCAACTTTGGGTATGGGCTGTTTTCAAATCACAGGTCCATTGCACACGAAACATACACATGCTCTTTCATACACCTTCCTGATTGTATTAAATTATATTCCTTGTACAATACAGTACAGTTTTAAGGGATGTTTTAAATTTATTGTTTTGAAATTTTTCCAGTAAACAATGAAATAAAATGCATGCACCAGTAATGACAAAACTGCTCAATTCAGAACATTTCCATCATAAAAGTCTACTCAAACTTCTACTGTCCGCTAGTATCAGTACATATGCACAATCTCTGAAGAAGTAAAAGTCATCTAAATAATTCCACATTAAAGAGATCTGTAACTAATGAATAGGTTGCTGCTAGCAAACAACTTTGTATTTCATTGTTTCATCTACAAATAAAGTGTCTGTTGCCCTTGAGGAATAAATTGCCTATCTTACACTAAAAAAATGATAAGCTAGCAATATTGCAATAGGGAATGGATGGCAAACTGATAACAGGTTCATAGTTACGCGGTATCTTCACCAAAAAGGAGTGCAGCATCCAACCCCTTTGCAACACAGTACAGTACCAGCAATGCATCTATCTACTGTGGGAGTACAACCCACAGCCTTCTGCAAAAAAAAAACAAGTATACTACCTGTTGTGCTAGTATCAATGCAAGCAGGTGCAGCATAAGCAGCACTAAACTTTTGCTCCCCTGCAGCTCTCAGCTCCTTGTAAATTCTACTCACTCAGCTGTATCTCTGAACTTTGCAGCACAAAAAAATCTGGAAAAAGCCAAAGTTTATTTTGGGGGGGGGGGGGGGGGCAAAAGCCCAAAAACCAGGGACACATTTTAAACATTACTTGTATAATGTTGGAAAGTTGCTCGAATAAAATAATGTGTTACCACCATATATTTCATTGCCAATCCTTAAACCCAGGACCCTGTGCAAAACAATCATAGCAAGATACCACTATGCCAAATCAGCTGTTTTGCGAAAGAGGAAGACGGAAACTTAAATGGCCACCATTTAGTGAATTCAGTTCTCACCATAGCACAGCTGTCAACCTCTTAGCACAAAACACCTGAACAAAGCCAATAATGGGTGAATACAGCCCCCAAACATTCAATGAATTCAGTTCTCACCATAGCTCTCAACCTCTTAGCAAAAAACACCCGGACAAAGCTATTAATGGGGGAATACAGCCCCCAAACATATTCAGTTAATTCAGTTCTTACCATAGCTCTCAACCTCAGCACAAAAAACCTGGACGAAGCCAATAATGGGGGAATACAGTCCCAAAAATAGGGACACATTTCAAATATCCATCTTATACACTTAGAAAATTGCTAGAATAAAAGCTTTTGTGTTACCATGTACTTTCTGAATAATATGAAGTCTGATAATCAAATGAGTGCCATTTTTAACATTTGTTAACCAGGAAAGTCTGACTTGGAACAAAAGTGAATTTTTAGCAGAGGCCCAGGGAGAAACACTCCAGACAGACACATGTATTTGTAAGATGGGAGGACACTAGGGGAAAACCACACAAACACAGGCAGGGCATACAGACTCCACATAGAAGGTAAGGCATCCCAGCCAAGAATCAAATGTGTGAACCTGTAGCTGTTAGGCAATAATGCTACCACTGCACCAATGCACTACTGACTTTGCAAGGACACAAAAATATGGAATCCACAGATTTTATGAGGAACAGAACAAGTATGAGGGAAAATCTGCAATTTATTTACAAATGGTGGTGGGTAGGGAATTCAGGCTCTTGCCACCTTGGTACAGGGTTCAAGCCTGTTCTATACCCACCACCATACAGCATTTGGGGCATTTCACACACACAATCTCTGAGTATAGGCTGTCCCCCTCTGTTCACAAACTGCACCAGCCAGCTAAAATAAGCATCCACACCCAAGCAGAGAGTAAACTACAATAAGCAAGCCATAACAGCTGAGTATATTGGCTGTTAGCACTGCATAGACTTCTGGAGCATCAGCAATCTGCTGCCTTTTTCCTGAATCCAGACTGGGTAAGGCAGCAGTCCGGATTCACTTTCCGTGTGCAGGTTGGGAGGATTAAGACTGTACCATTGTGGTCCACAGCTGGGGGGCTGCAGTCCTGCGGTCCGATAGCACGAGCCACCACTGCCATTAAGCACTAATAGTTAAATTTCATATGCATTAGTAACAAGGGATCTCAAATGAAGAATTACTGCAGTATCAAATTATAGGTAATGCAGTGATCATCAAGGCAAGTAAATATTCAATAACAGTCAGTATTTATAGAATGTATAAAAATTATTAAATAAAAAAAGGGAGGAGGGGAGGGTAGAGAGAGAGAGTGAGAGTGAGTGAGGAAGTTGGGATAATGCTAGGAGAGAGGCGAGAGTAATGAGAGTAGAAAGGGAATTATTAAAGTTACTAAGTACTGTAGTACTGCCTGGGATTAAGAGCTAGAATGAAAGGTGAGAGGGCAGTACTTTTTGATATCAGGTAACTCCTCTAGACATACAAACATGTACATGTCCTGGGCTAGGCCTGAAAATGGTCCATGTGAATCTGGGTACCCAAGGTAACAATTTCAAATAAATTACTATTTTAAGGAGTCAAAGAAAAGTCATACTATAGATTTTGCATAATATCATCTATTTATACCCTCTGTCTTCGTAGGAGTGCTAAACTAACATATATGCATAGTACCTGGTTTGACTACTTTGGCACAATAAATATCACCACTAGGCTGTTATTATTATTATTATTATTATTATTATTAGTAGTAGTAGTAGTAGTAGTAGTAGTATTGCTATCATCATCATTGTTTTTGTTTATTATTATTATTATTACTATTATTGCTGTTCTAAAACCCGCGGTGTTGGTGCTGTTGCAGTAGCATTGTCGCCTCACAGTAAGATGCTGTCCAGTTTGATTCTCAGCTAGAGTGTCGTCTGCATGAATGGGAGTACCTTCGTTGAAGGTTGTGCATCAGGGCTGGTAACTCGGCACGTAAAATCAACCAGAACCACAGGGGTTAGAGCTTGCTGTGCATGTCAGTCTCTAAGCGGGGGTCATGAGCTGTGTCCCACAGGGCTCAGGGCCCCCCCTCTTCGGCATTTATTTTCTGAAGTGCGGGCAAACATAGGGGAGATGTGAATGATTTGGACCGCAACTGCAGATGACTGGCATTAATTGATCAGACACAGACACACTCATCCTCCTAGAGAGGTCTCATAGAAATGGATAACTGGTATGGCCATGGCCTAAAGCAAAAAAATGTAAAAATGCCATAGTCATAAAAATGGGGAACAAGGAAATCTCACTCAGGTGCAACTACCAATCATTAGCGGACCAGAGTTCTGCTGTGGCGACCCCTAACTGGGAAAAGCTGAAAGACACAAACTATTATTGCTGTTCTATAATTACTATTATTGCTGTTGTATTTAACTGAATTCCAAGTATCTCACTTAAACAGTCCTGGTTAGCAGCCAAAGGTCAAGCTAGCATACCTGAAGAAGCAGTGAATGAGGCAGGGAACATAAGTTAATCTTAGGAAAAAAATCTCTTTCAGGTTTTTGCCTTACATGCTGTTGCAGAGGAGGCTTTAGACATGTTTGCAATGCCCTTGTTCATGTTCCATTCATCTGGTTCATTTGCTGATTTACTTTAAACACCCCAATTTCCTTGTTCTCTGTTTAGCAAACCTGCAAAAAAATAAGAATCTAATTAAATATTATCTGCAGAGTGATTTCATGCAGAAATCCAATTTTTTGAACATAACTTAGCTACTCTTTTACCAACCATACTATAGTGAAAATGTTCACGTAGATTAGTGTCAATCAGATCCTAACTCAAATGTGTGCAAATTAAGCAAGTGTGATGTTTTTGTCAGCTATGTGACCTGTTAATTGTAACTCTCTAATGACTGCCATATCAAGAACATGAGCTAATGAATGAGGAATATAGCACTTTACTTGGCCATTTATTTAAATAAATAATTTATTTATTTATTTATTTTACATTTGTTAACCGGGATAGTCCGACTGGATATATGTCCATTTTCAGCGGAGGCCCGGGGAGAAAAGCTCCAACAAAAGCAACAAAAACATACAGAAAGACAAAAACAATGTACAAAAGTATTGGGTTGCTTGAGGAAGCGACTAAATACATTTTAGAACATGGAGTCAGAAGTTGACATTAATAATATTGTAATAGGAACCACAAGCTAACATCGTTAGTAAGTGAGAATGAAATGTATTAGTTAGAAGGAGGGAATTATGAATAAATACATTGTGTAGAGTGAGGATTAGCCAGGCTTGGCACAGTAGCAGGACCTTTTTGACCCCAAGTGTAGTTTGAGCTTGGCTTTGAAGTGATTCAGGGAAGAAATTGAGGTAATCTCAGGGGGTAAAAGGTTCCAGGTTCTACCTAGGGAGTTGGACAGGAGAGAGTCACCGACTAGGTTATTAGTTTTGTAAGTCTGGATGAGGACTTTGTTGGAAGAACGAAGTGGTCGTGGATTGTTGTGCAGGGTGACTAGGTGTTTGAGTGAAGGGGTGTTTTCAGGGGTGTATATGATTTTGTGGGCTATGATCAGTTGGTTGTATAGCACTAGACTAGGAAGTTCGAGCCAACCAAGCTGAGTTAGATTGATGCAGTGATGTGTTCTAAAAGGGAGCCCAGTGGCGAATCTGGCAATGTGATTGTAACAGGTAGTAAGTTTGTTTAGATTGGACTTACTGTTATTTAAAAGAAGAGGGGATGCATACAGGAGAGTAGAGAGAAGATGAGAACGGGCAATGGCTACCTTGGCTATGGGAGTTAGAAAGTTCTTTAATCTGTACAGTGGACCTAGTTTTTTATTGATGGTTGTGATCAATTGGTTAACGTGTAGGTCAAACTTTAAGTGGTTATCAATAGTGACACCTAGAAGTTTAGTAGATGGGTCAGGAGAGATAATTGTGCCATCTTTGGATTTGATTGTGAAGTTTATGGGAAGGGACTTTTGTGTTGGTAGGAATATAAGCATTTTAGTCTTTTTGGGGTTTAGAATCAGGCGGTGGTTGGATAGCCAGTTTTCTATCGTGTTGAAGGTTGATTGGGTACTTAGCTGTAACTCTGTAGGTGATGTAGCTGAGCAAATCAGTGTTGAGTCATCTGCGTATTGGATGCAGTTAACTTTAGGAATGGCAGTGTGAAGATCATTGATGAAGATGGAGAATAACAGAGTACCTAGTATGGACCCTTGTGGAACACCCAGGTTGTTTGGTAATAGGGTGGAAAGTTTAGAGTGCCAGAGTACGGCTTGTTGTCTATCACTTAGGTAGGACTCAAACCATTGAAGTGATTTTAGACCTAGACAGAGTGATTTTAGGGAGTGGATTAATAGTTGGTGATCCACCATATCAAAAGCTTTGGACAGGTCCAGGAATAGGGCTGAAGAGATATGGTTGTAATTACGATGAAAGTTAATGGTGTTAGAGAAGGCTAATAGGGCTGTAGTGGTGCTGTGGTGAGGTCTGAAGCCGTGTTGAGTGTCTGCCAGGAGATGGTTGTTTATTAAGTGGTGCATGAACTGTTTTTGGATACATTTTTCCATTATTTTGGCTAGGGGAGAGAGTATGGCTATTGGCCTATAGTTGGATAGTTCAGTAGAGCCTCCCCCTTTATGGAGAGGGATGACGTAAGATATTTTCCAGATATTAGGAATATTAGCTTCTATTAATGTGCAATTTACAAGTACTGTGATTGGATAGGCAATGGCGTCAGCAGATTTTTGTTGGTATTCAGCTGAAAGTTGGTCAGCTGCGAGTGTGGTAGGTTTTAGTTTTCTGAGTAAGGTATGGATAAATGATGTAGCAATTGGTTGGAAGCTAAATTGTGGAAGATTTTTAGAGGTGGAGCTGTTTGGGCTCTAGGGGCTAGGGGGCAAGTTGCTGGCTAGGGTGTGGATAGTCTCTGTGAAGAAGCGATTAAAACTGTCTGCAACTACTTCTAAGGTGGTGAGGGCCTCAGGTACAGGGGTAGTCTTTTTGCCAGGGTGTATTAGATTGTTTAGTCCAGCCCAGAACTTTTGAGGGTTATTTTGGTTAGAGGATTATAGATTACTGTAGTATTGTTTTTTGTCAAGTAGTGTAAGTTTTTAGTTTCATTCCTAAGTTGCCCGTATTCAATTTGATCCTGAGGGAGTTTAGTAGTTCGCCATAAAGCCCAAGCTTTGTCTCTGAGCTTAATTTTAAGCCTGGTCTCTTTTGAGAGCCACGGTGCAGTTTTTGGCTTGTTTTTTTTTAGATAAATAAATAAATACTATTCTAGACAAGTAGAGAAGCCATAGTAAAAGGGATACCAATGACATAACTACAACATTCCAGTATAGCAAAAAAAAAGAAAATAAATTGACCGCATTGCAAACAATAGAAAACAAAATATGTTGATTCATCTCCCTTGCATCAAGAGCAGAAAATCACTGCCTAGTGCTTAAAAAAAATAACTGGCTTCCAGTCCAGGAAAAATCTGGTCTTTTTCTTGGTACCCCCTTTTCAAGCTTCTAAATCAAAACTTCTTATACCTCGATGGAAGAGTCACAATAAGGGAACAAATATACAACATTTCTCTGTAACTTTATTAAAATATGCAGTCAAGACAGTTTCTCCATCTTAGGTCACAGACTCAGGGAACTCTTCCTCAGTCATTTAGATTCAGTGTCTCTTCCAAACTTCATAACAACAATTAAAAGCAATATCTAATTAAATAACCATAATGTATCTGCCTTTACAATAATAACACACTGCAAATGCTATCCAATACAACATCCAGTCTCATCTAACTCAATTTTATCACGTCATCCCAGACAGAACACATTTCAAGCCACAATTCCAGCTCTTACAGTCCCACTCTGCTACCTCCCAATTCCCCTTTTCACTTCCTTTTTAACTATGCCCTCAACTCAGCCACAGTTAAACACCCATTTGTATATGTTGTGTCCTTCGGCTTTTCCCAGTTAGGGGTCACCACAGCAGAACTCCAGTCCGCTAATGATTTGACAGTTGATTTTTACGTGCCAAGTTGCCAGCCCTGATGCACAACCTTCAATGAAGGTACGCCCATTCACGCATGTCTCCATGCAGAAGACGCTCTAGCTGAGAATCAAACTGGACAGCGTCTTACTGTGAGGCGACAACGCTACCGCACCACCACCATGGATAAACATCCATTTGTATATAAATGAATAAAAAGACTACTGTATGACTAAAATAGGAAGCATGTCATGTCACCAAAGCTAGTTTCAGTGAATGTAACTACATTGAAGCAAGTTGAGCAAAACTACATTCAGCGACAATGTATTTACATCCACCAGAACTCTCTCTCTCTCTATATATATATATATATATATATATATATATATATATATATATATATATATATATATATACTACAGGAATGGATCAGTGCTGTGTCTGGTCAATAGATTTAAATAAAATACAATAAAATAACAATAAATGTATTTAATGAACTAGTGTTACACTGTTATCAATTAAGGACCAGTATTGTTTGTTTGAGGAACTCCCTATACTTCCTAGAACACTGTTTGCTATTCTAGATAATTGTACATCCAGTTGACACACTGTTGCTGTTGTTACTGAATGCCCTTTTAATATATTTTGACTGAGTTCCCCTCACTACTTTATTTCTGAAATTAGTTGTTTCATGTAATATTCTATGTTTTAATTACTCACTCTACACTAATATCTTTTGCTGTGTTTTACTGTTTTTGTTTTTTTATTTTGTAAATTGAATATATTAATTGACAGATCTCTGGTTTCAGAGTTAAATAAGCAAACAAGTATATAGTCTGCAAGGCCAATCTGTTGCACACACACACACACACACACACACACACACACACACACACACACACACACACACACACACACACACACACACACATACATGTGTGTGTGTGTGTGTGTGTGTGTGTGTGTGTGTGTGTGTGTGTGTATGTATATATGGAACTCAGGCATTGGGTGGAAATGCTAGGTGGTTGACATCTATTTAATCTACCACATTTGGTCAACAAATGCAGATGGTTGACTGGTGTTCTAGATCGACCATCCCTGAGTAGGGGAATATTCCCATTCACTGGTGAATTCTGTGATCTCAAAGTTAGTTTCATAGGTTCATAGGTGTGTACTAGGCTAATGTCCCTGGAGCCTTTATAAGCCTAGCCCACAGAAGTGCCCTGGCATTGTGTTGTCCAGCATTAGTTCCCAGTGCCTCTATAAAGCAGAGCCACTGTAGTAATTCCTGGGGTGAACTTTCTATTTCCCATCCACTCATCAAGATTTCTCTTGAAGAGGGCCAGTGGGGTGCTTTGCTTGATATGAATGGGAAGTCTATTCCAGAGCATGAGCAATCTCTGGGTTATGAACCTGTCCCTCCAGCATGTTCTGTTGATTGTGGTAATGAGGTTGCGGTCTCTGGAGCGCGTGCTCTGGAGCGTGTGGTGCAGAGGGATTGGGATTTCTTCAGATGTAGCATTTCTAACAGTGCTGGGTCAGACATGGCTTTGTAAGTCAAGCAGAGATCGCCTCTTAGTAAATGATATGAGACAGAATAGCTGATGTTTTTTTAATCTCTCCATGTAGGACATGTGTTTAAGGCCTAGGATCCTCTTTGTGAGGTACTTTTGTGGCCTCTCCAGCTGTTGCAGGTGTCTAGTGAGGTACATGCTAAATGGGCCATTATACTGTATGATTGGTCTAATGAGGGAAGAGTAGGGAGAAATAATGACCTCTTTCTTCCTGGATGCAAAACCCAAGGTAATGAGATGTGCCACATAGAAGGACTTTCTGACCACAATGGTAATGTGGTGGTCGAAGGATAGGTTGCTGTCAACCTGTGCCCCCAGATCTCTTATAATGCATTTAGTGTTCAGTGGGCTCCCATTGATGTGGTAAGTAGTGGGAAATGAGTTTTAAGGGGATGACAAAGCATTTTTTGGCATTAAGCTTAAGGCCATGGTTTTGACACCAGTCAGTGGTCTCAGTGATGCCTTTCTTTAGGACGTCTGCATCACTTGGGGAGTTAATAATGGCTCCTAGCTTGCAGTCGTCTGTGAACTTGGTTAGCCAGAGTCCCTCCATTTTGGCCTGGTCTTCTGAGAAGTAGATGCCAAACAGGAGAGAACCCAAGACTGATCCCTGTGAGACTCTACTAGTGACTGGTCGGCAGTCTGACTTGAAGTCCACTAGTTTCACACTGTGGGTTCTATCTGTGAGACAATTTGCAATCCACCTAACAATACAGGGGTTGATGTCTAGTTTGGTGAGTTTATCAATAATTCCTGAGCGAGGAATGGTATTAAAGGCCATGGCGAGATCGAGGTAGGCTGTATGAACTCCCTTACCTTCATCCACAGCTCTGGTGACTGACTCAAAGAAGTCAACCAGGTTGAGCAGGCATGATCTACCTTTCAAAAAACCAGATTGCATGGGATCTAGAGTTTGGAGATTCCCTATATCCTTGTTAATTAGGTCCATGATGATGTGCTCCATATCTTTACATATCAGATTCATCAGGCTAATGGGGCAATAATTTCCAGGGTCTGTAGTCGCGCTTCCTTTATGGAGAGGTATGACTGTAGCAGTGTGCCATTCAGTAGGGACAAAGCCTGAGGTGAGGCTGCGAGTGAACAGGGCACCCAGATGTGGTGCCAGTTCACTTTGTAATTCCTGTAGCACACAGCCAGGGATACTGTCGGGTCCCATGGAAGCTGTATTCTTGGCCTTGGACAATGCAGCTTTAACCTGTACTGTGTGCCTGTTATTCTTCCGGTATAAAGATTGGCCCATTGGGGTGGGTAAGGTTGGCACTAAATCTGTCAGCCAGTATGTTGGCAATATCTGTTGGCTCAGTATAGGAGGTGCCATTGTGTAGTAACTCAGAGCAAACCTGGGTGTTGCCGTGTAGATTTTTGATATAACTATAGAAGGCTTTGTGGTTGTTTTTAGTGTCTGCCACAATTCTGCCTTTTTAGCTGGCTTTGGAGGTTTTGTTGAGGGATCTCAACTTTTTGTTGAGGCTAATAAGGGAGTTTTTCTAGTCTTGGGGCTTCACCTTTTTCTGCAACAGTTTCTTCCTTCTGTTGTAGAGTTTATTAATGGCAGGGAATCACCAGATTGGCTTCCTTTTTTTGGAGGAGAGTGTCTTGGTTCTGTTGGGTATAGCTAGTTCCATGCATTTATGTATGTGTTCATACAGTGCATTGGTGTATGATTTGGCAGTCATGCATCTATTTTCCATTTGTATATATGATTAGCAAATGTGTGGGGGTTGTGGGGTGGTGCAGCCCCCCCCCAAAAAAAAAACAATGTTATTTGCTTGCATTTATGGTTGACATTCTTGCCATCATTGTTGATTTGCTGACTAAAATAAATAATTCTATACATATATATATATATATATATATATATATATATATATATATATACATACATACATACACACACACACACACACACACACACACACACATATATATATATATATATATATATATATATATATATATATATATATATATTTATCTACATAGTGTAATGTTTGTAGTCACTGCTGACATATTCTTAATTCCAACCATCTTATATGTTATTTGCTGCCTTATCTCCATAATTTTTGATACTGCAGGTGTGACTTGCCATATATAATTTTAGAAATGCATACTGCAGGAGGAAACCTTCCATACTTCTCTTGGCATACACATATACAAATGTCTTTAGCTGAATATAAATGCATTGTGTGTTTAAACTACATTGAAGAACTATGGTTTTTGTTTGTGTCTTTCGGCTTTTCCAGGTTAGGGGTCGCCACAGCGGAACTCCGGTCTGCTAATGATTGGTAGTGGATTTTTACATACTGGGTTACCAGCCCTGATGCACAACCTTCAACAAAGGCACGCCCCATTCACGTATGCCTCCACACAGAAGACGCCCTAGCTGAGAATCGAATGGGATGTCTTGCTATGAGGCGACAACGCTACCGCAGCACCACCACCGCAGTTCATTGAAGAACTATGGTATGTCCCTTAATTCAAATAGGGCTGTGAAGATGAAACCGAGATATTACTAGTGTTCCTTTTTTTTGTTTCTTTTTTTCAAATCACCTCTTACAGGGGAATGTATCAAACGGATCTGTCACTGTTATTCAAAAGAAGGTATTGTTTGTCTTACGTAAACAAATTGATTTCAGGCATAACCCCTTCCTGCTGGGCATGTGAGAAACAGATGAAACAAAACATATGTTAGGGAGACCAGCAGTAAACTGGACATGTTCAGACATGTTACAACATCCTTTATTTCATTCATTTATATCCTGCTATACCATATTCAAGCCATATTCAAGCCATTTCACAGTCACAGTTATGGCAGTCTTTTCCTTGGCACCTACCAAAACTGTTGTAATACCAAATGCACTAAACTATGTAAAATCTTACCCAAAACGAATAAAAAAGTTGTACTTCTTTTTCCTTTTTTCTCTAGCTGTGTTGATTACTGGCTGTTCCAGTATTCAGAGACAGGGGCCAAAACTCCAATGTGCATCTTACACTGGAAGTCAAAATTGCATATTTCAAGATTGCTTATTTCTTTGTTTCCATACTATTGAGTTTTGACTTCCCACTCAGCATTGTACAGCTTAGAAAAATCTCATTTGTTATTACCCATGTATGCTAAAAGTATAGCGTTCTTCACAGAAACTGATCAGTGTTGAGTGTGTAAGATAATGCATAGATAACTGTTCAGTTTTTGAAATTCACTCTGTAAGGTAACATGGCATGCAACCAAATTTCCCAGCATGGATTTCTGTGGATACAGCAGCGTAACAATGGGGCAGCTACACTACTGGAACTTTTTCTGAATCACACTTGACACTCTGATTACCATAATTGGAGCCTTATATGCATGAGGCATGATCTGATATTAGACAGTCTACTTATGTAGTCTCTTTGCATACTGGCATCATCATCTCTTGATCATTTCTTTAATATCACTATATTTTTAATATTACACAATTAAAGATGTGTGGTTGTACATAGTGTACAAGGTGTCTCTAAATTTGAGCAATAGGTTTTAAACAAAAAAGTTACACAGCATTATGTGGTGCAAGTTTTCATTTAGTAGATTTTCAAAACAGGAACTGAGCAAGAAAATAAATGCATTCAAATTTGATAATCTTGTCATTTTAAAATGATTTTATTAGAGCTACAGTGGCTCCTTGCTGCTCTTTTTCAATATTGTGTATCCTATTTGTTGAAAACAAAACACTAACAATGGAATCACAACTTTAATGCATATGAAAAATGCCATTACTATGCTGTTGTCACAGTCACCTAAATTAGCTAATAAGTTTGGGCTCCTTTCTCTTCTCCTAGATGTTACCAATCATCATGAAGTAAATATTTATAATCACCCACATTACATTTTCACATGCAGTATCTTCAATAGAAGATGGCACAGATTTATCCTCTGGCAGACGCTCACTCTCACTGCTCTTAGTTTTTTCAGACTATAATTATTTCCATGGATTCAGGACGTATAACAGCTGCCCTCTTTGTGGATCTCAACCTAGTCCATCACAAGCTACTAAGTCATTTGACCTCTTTCTGCAGCCATTTAGTCTATTAGTTATCTTCCAAACCTGTCCTTTGTATTCAAAATCAAATCTAATCTCTAGCCTGCCTCTGTGGAAAAAGCCATGATTACAATCCAGCTGAATTGAGTTTGAATAATGGCTTGAGAGCTGGAAAAGATGGACAGGGGAGTATGGAAATGGAATAGCTTATACCTGCTCAATCATCCTGGTGGTGGTGGTGGGAGGGGGTAGGCTTTCCATATAACTGATTACTCCTGTTCAAGTGAAGGCTGTTGTATTGGTGCTGTATTTGGACTGTATATATGGGGACAGGCAGGTGTTTAAGGAAGGGTGTGAGAGGCCAATATGGCAACTCAGATGCTCACATCAGTCATCATGGCTCATGGTTTGAATTACGAAGTAGACGCCTCCAGAACCTGAAAACAGTGTGAAGTGGGTTGTTAATATGGGAAGGAGATGGCCTTGCAGTTCCATGGACAGGAATGAGACTATATTGATATCACAAATTCTGACCTGGAGGGAAGGTTAAACTTACCTTGCTAATGGGACAAAGGCACCATTCTTTCACAAGAAGCAGGCAGATGAGAGAGATACAGGTGAAGGCATAAAGCATGCTCATGGCTGCCTTGGTAGTGGCCCCTTCTGGATGGCTGTTGTGTCTGCAGTGGGGATACCTAGAATGAATGGGTTTGACTCCAATGGAGGCTTGGTGGTTGGCAGGCATGGTGAGCTAAAGTCAAGTAGAAAAAAAATCAGATCTAACCTCTTTTCTAAGATATCTGTTCTTTCTGTATTATCAAAAGGGTCAGTTCTAGGACTACTTCTCTTCTCTATCTTCACTAGTTTTATAATTTATCCATTTCTGACCTTCATGCTAATGGTCTTCTTAAACCATTAGTTCTTTAAGAATTAACCCCACCCCCATAGAGGACCTCAAAACTGTGTCTTGTTGGCTAAGAACCAAGGAAATGCTTCTCAGCTGTAATAAAACTACTTTCACAGTACTTTCAACTGACTGCACAAGACTGCACAACATAGACAGAGCTAGTAAACAGAAGTCTAATTAAAAATGTTCTGCCAAACAATGAAAAATAACAAGTGTAGTGCATACACATAATGGACGACTGGCTAATGCACTAAACAATTACAGATCCGTAGTTCTCATATCCAGTGGGAATAATAATGGAAAAGAGAATATATCAACTACTCATGTTGGATATGGATCAGAACCACATTCTTCTGCTATAGGTTCATCGTTTCATAGGAACTTACTAGACTATTGATCTTTAAGGACCTTTAGAATCCTTACCTACCCATTCCCATAAAGTTTTTAGATTTTATAGTTTAAGTATGAATTACCCAGAGATGAGCAGAACATTTACATGATGACATTACATCATATGGCTACTACACTAGTAACATTAGCATGTATGGAAAAATCTGACAAAGGTTAAAGCGTTTTGTAAAGGTATATGTGAAAAGTTCTGACACTGCAACTCATGGTCATCAGCTGTACAGGATGAGTGAAACTGGCTTTTGCTGGGATGAGCACCTTTCATTTCAGAGCTACCTTACTGAGTGATCACATTTAGTAAAACAGAAACTCAGAACATCCTAGTACAGTAGTAATGCAAGGTTCTATTGTGCTTCATCTTTTTACCACCTTTTGTAAGTAAGATGTACCACACTACTCTACCACAATATGCCACTAATTCCACTGTACTTTACTCTGCATGTGACCTGCATGACATCAGCATCAGGAGGCTTCCAACAAAATGACTAACCAACTAAAGTTTGCTGCTGAGCACTACAAAAAATAAATGAATGGCTATTTCAAACATGTCATCTGCTACCAGCCATCAAAACCTCAGACTCATTAATTTAGATGGTATGATGGCAGGCAATATAAGGGATTTTAGGTTCCAGAGCATATTTTGTTCACCATAACTAATAATTCAGGAACATTGCACAATAACAACTGAACATTTTTTTTTAACATAACCAAAATCTCATGAAGCGTTACCCAACAGTAACTCGCAAGATGAATCCTACCTGGAGCATTTTACAGAGTGAAGTATCCTAATAACCAAAGAGAGTAAGAAAATGATCACAGTCACTTCTATAGTTACAATATGGCTCTTGTGTGATGACAAAATATCACATTAGGCTTTGTATAGGGTTTATACTATAAAATCGTGATCGACACCTAAATGTCAAAGCTGTACTTCATTGAAACTCCAAATCATCAATTTCTTTCCAATGGAAAGAAATCAGTAAGCCAACAATGGACACCACATTAAAATAAACACTATTAAGTGGGGGGCTTCACACCCCACACCCCCCAAAATGGGGGGCTGTGCCCCCCACACCCTCCCTAACTAAATATACTAACTCCAAGATTGCACTACAGTCGGGAAAAGGGCAAATGTAACACAACAGCCAACTGATTTCTTTCCCTTGGAAAGAAATCGATGATTTGGCCATTTGATGAAGTGCAGCTTCGACATTTAGGTGTTGATAAAAGGTAAGTCGACATTTTGGTTGGTTGACTTTATAATATAGACCCTTTGTATAACATTAGGCCAACATATGAAGTACCACATGCTTTTTAACAAACTAGTTCTCACAAGACATCACTGCCTTGGCCTCAAAGGCCTTAAGTGACCAAAACTAAGTCAACTCGATTTGTAATGCTACTAACAGAAAAACATATATTTATAAATTGAACTATCTTCTTCGTTTGTACTGATGTAATCAAACAGAACCTTGTACTTTCCATCTAACAACTTGTCAGTATCCCAATAACTTATAATTAAGATGGTAATATATGCCTTACCACAGCTGCCACTTGTATATGAAATTCACTACCTGCCTACCTCTGCTCCCAATATGCAAGATTATATTCAGAATGACACTTTGGGTATTTTTATATAATGCAAATATGGCATATCACTTCAGTCCCTAGCGATCTAGTGAATTACCAGGGTGGCACAGTGGCACAGTGAATAGTGTTGTCACCTCACAGCAAAATGTTCCCCAGTTTAATTCTCAGCAGGGGTGTTTTCTGTGCAGAGTCTGCATGTCCTTCCTGTGCTTGTGTGGGTTTCCTCTGGGTGCTCCGGTTTCCTTCCACATTCCAAAGACATGCAGTAGGTGTATCCGACACTCTGAATTGGCCATAGGTAGGAGTGTGCATGTGAATGTGTGGTGACGAAGAACTACTGAGGCAGGGATAGTCACCAAACAGTTTAAACCCTGGCTCAAGATGATTGTCACTGTTAAAGTGACACCCCGACCCCATGTACAAAAATGTGAAAAAAGGGTTGTGGATGCATGGATGGATGGAAGGATGGATGATGTATAAATCTTGTTGTAACAGCCTTGTAAAATGAAGGTTCCTGCATAGAACCCTCACTGTTACAAGGTAAAAGTGACAGGTTGAAAGACTAAAAGAGAGAGAGAAGAAATCCTCTCAGATTAAATGGTGATTCGTACAGCATACCATTGAGTTTTCCTTAGTTTATTCTTCATATCTTGTCACATCAGATTGCTAGTGATGGGACTCATGGACTGAAAGTGATACTTTCCACTGATAATGTGTCAGCTGGAGTTAAAGGAACAACTGAAGGCTTCATGTGTTAATAAGAACTACGGCCAGGTCACTGATCATAACATCATATCATTATGTGTTCTCAGAATTGATTTCAGGAAATTTGCCTTTCAGTCTTTGCTCTTGAGGTGAATTTCTTGCTCTAATAATTAACTGGTTATGATCAGTGCCAGTGGCCTTATCATAATCCTCTGAATATTATAGTCACCATATAGTTTTTTTTTTGTTTATTGCTAATTGGTATGACTGGAACCATTTCCCAAGCCTTTCTTATAAATGGACTATGCCGAGTGGGACTCTGCAAGGCACCAAAAGGCAAATAAACGCATTTCTTCAAATACCTGTTTGGGAACTCCTCCTGGTGTATCCCCTCCCCTTGGGACCTGAGATCTGTAGGTAGAACCCTTGCTGAAGTCCCTTTGACCAGACAGAAAACCCATGGCAAGGCATTCAGGCTCTCTGTCCTGCTGAAATGAACTGTATTACCAGATGAGATGAGCAGCCAGTTCTTCACAATAAGCTTTAGGTGAAAATAAAGAAACAATTATTTGTAAAATGGTAATAGTAGTCATAAAGCACTTTTGTCAGACATGTCAATCCTGTTCATCCCAATACTGTTCCCCCAGTATATCTCCTTCCTCCACTTTCTCCTGCCTGTCATCCTTATCTCGTAACCTTCTTGTTTCTTTGCCTTTTGTACTCCCTGTGAAATCTGTTCATAGGTTCATAGGTTCATAGGTAGGTACTAGGCTACTGACCCTAGGGCCTATATAAGCCTAGCCAAAAGGTACCCTGGCTTTTGCCACCCAAGAAAATTATTTTCCTGAGCCACTCTCGAGCAGAGCCACAGAAGTGACCTCCGGGGTGAATTTCCTATCTCCCATCCAATCATCAAGATTTTTTTGAAGAGTGCTAATGAGGGCATTGTTTGATATAGATAGGTAGTTTGTTCCAGAGCATGGGAAGTCTCTGGGACAGGAATCTATCCCTCCAGCATGTTCTGTTTATTGTGGTGACAAGGTTTAGGTCCCAAGAGCGTGTAGCTCGGAAGGATTGGGATTTCTTTAAGTGGAGCATGTCTAAAAGCGCTGGGTTTGACATAGCTTTGTGTGTTAGGCAGAGATCACCTCTGAGTAGGCGATATGCAACAGAGTAAAGCTGCAGTTTTTTGAGACGGTCTGCATAGGGCATCTGTTTGAGGCTGGTAATCCTCTTTGTGAGGTATTTCTGCAGGCTTTCCAGCTGTTGTAGATGTCTTGTGAGGTACATACCAAAAGGGGCATTGTACTCTATAATGGGTCTAATGAGTGATGAGTAGAGGGGAACAATGACCTCTTTTTTCCTGGATGAGAAACCTTTTGTGATGAGGTGTGCCACATAGAAGGATTTCCTGACTACTGCGGCGATGTGATTATCAAAGGAGAGACTACTGTCCACCTGTGTCCCAAGGTCTCTCATCACACTTTAGGTGTTAAGTAGACTACCGCCTATGTAGTAGTTCATGGGCACAGAGTTTTTACCAAAAGGGATGACAATGCACTTTTTGGCATTGAGCTTGAGGCCCTGGCTTTGACACCAGGCAGCTGTCTCAGTGAGGCCCTTTTGTAGGATGTCCACATCTTTTTGAGTTTTGATTATGGCTCCTAGTTTGCAGTCATCTGCGAACTTCATTAGCCAAAGGCCTTCTGTGTTAGCCTGTACTTCAGAGAAGTAGATACCAAACAGGAGAGGACCCAGGACTGAACCCTGTGGTACTCCACTTGTCACTGGTCTGAAGTTGGATTTGGAGTCTGTTAGTTTCACAGTGTGGGTTCTGTCAGTGAGCCAGTTGGCAACCCATCTTGTGACATAGGGATTTATACCTAGTTTAGTGAGTTTATCTATAATTCCAGAGTGGGGGATGTTGTCGAAAGCCTTGGCGAGATCTAGATAGGCTGTGTGAACCACCTTACCCTCATCTACGGCTTTGGTGACTTCAAAGAAGTCTATCAGGTTTAGGAGACATGATCTGCCTTTTACAAACCCGAAGTGGGTGGGGTCCTGAGTATGGAGATTACCAATGTCATTGTTTATAAGTTCCATGATGATACGTTCCATAGCCTTGCAGTCCAGGCTCATTAGGCTAATGGGGCGGTAGTTTCCGGGGTCCGTGGTGGCTCCCCCTTTGTGGAGTGGGATAACCGTCACTGTGTGCCATTCAGTGGGCACATAGCCTGAGGTGAGGCTATGACTGAACATGGTACTTAGGTGGGATGCCAGTACGTTCTGTAGTTCATGTAGAACACAGCCTGGGATGTTGTCAGGTCCCATGGATGCTGTGTTCTTGGCTTTGGATAGTGTGTTTTTTACCTGTGCAGCTGTGATTACAGGAACTTTGCATTCTTCTGGTATAGAGATGGGCCTTTTAGGGGATGACAGGGGGGGGTAAAGTTATCACTGAACCTATCTGCCAGGATGTTGGCAATATCAATTGGTTCTGTATATTTAGTGCAATTGTGCTATAACTCAGAGCAGATGTGAATGCTGCAATTGAGGTTCTTGACATAGCTATAGGATGCTTTGTGGTTGTCTTTAGAGTCAGTGGCGATTTTGTTTTCGGAACTAGCTTTGGAGGATTTTATGAGGGATCTCAGCTTCTTACTGAGGCTGACCAGGGAGTTTCTCCAATCATGGGATTTTACTCTTTTTTGCAACAGTTTCTTTCTTCTGTTGTAGAGTTTGCTTATGGCAGGTGACCACCAGATTGGCTTCCTTTTTTGGCGGATAGCATCTTGGTTCTGTTAAGGATTGCACTATCCATGCACTCGTGTAAGTGCTTATAAAGTGCATTTGTGTAGGATTCAACAGTCATACCTCTATTGTCCGTCAGCATGGGTGTCCTGATGTTTGCCACTTCTATCTTAAGAAGCGTGAAGTTGGCTTTGGAGAAATTTTTTACTGTAGTTTCCCTAATGGGGGGTGGGGGAGGGATGTGGGTGTCTAGGGCGATTAGCTTGTGGTCGGATCTGACCAACGAGGAATTGACCTCTGGTGTGGAGCACTGGTTGCCCATGTTGGTAATAACTAGGTCTAAGATATTGCTGCCCCTGGTGGGGGTGTGGATAAGTTGATCAAAGGCATTGGAATTTATGAATTCCAGAAAAAGTTGAGCACAAGAGTTGGTACATGAGTAGTTTTCCCAGATAATGGTGGGGTAGTCGAAATCGCCCATTATTAGGGTGTTAGGTTGTACCCTAATATTTTCCAGTGTATCAAGAAATGAGGAGTGGGAATCCTGGGGCATGGTGGGGGATCTGTAGCAAGCTACAATTTGGATTGTGGTCTTGCCCAGAGTTAGTTGCACTTGGATAATCTTGGATGCATTATGCTGAGCAACTAGCCTGGAGGTGTGGATATCCTTAATGAATATGGGCACGCCTCCGCCTTTATTGTTTCGGTCCAGGTTAGGTGGCCGAAACATGTGGTATGAATTATAGCCTGGTAATGCATGGGTACTCTCTGGAGCCTTGAACCAGGTCTCTGTCACTGCACAGATGTCGATGTTCTCCATTTTAAGGAGTGCTTCGAGTGAGTGCATTTTGAGGTTTAGACTTCTAGCACTGAGTAGCAATACCCTCAGATTCTTCTTGCTTGTACCTGTTATGGTGGTGAACTTGTCATTTGAACCTTGCCTAAAAAAGGCACTATAGCGGTGGCTAGAGCCTTAGCCAGTATCTGGATTCCCAGAGGTGACAGGTGCAAGCCATCTCTGGCAAAGCATCGTGGTTTGTCGATCATGTCATCCCAGGCAGACAGATACTGGATCCCCTTAGAATGACACCAGAAGCTTAGCCAATTGTTGAAGTCAATCATTTTGTTCTTGTACTGTGGTATCATTCTGGGTGATGGCAGGATGCTACTCAGGGATAGGGTCATACCTGCCTGGCCTACAAGATCGGACATCTCCTCGATATCCCTTTTCATGTAGTCCAGGGAGGTACGTCTCAGGTCATTCACACCAACATGGATAATGACAGAGTCATATCTGTACTTGTTGTGGAGTGATCTGAGTGCATGCATTATGTGGCGGATCCTGGCACCCGATAGGCAGCTGACAGTAACTTTCTCCTTGTTTAGCCTGGTGAGTGGAACATCAGTGTGCCTGACTATAGAGTCACCTATGACTAGAGTGTTGGGTACGTTGTTATGCCTTATGGGCTGTGGTTGAGTGGCACACTGAGTTTGTGGGCTATGTATCATTTGGGTTGTGTTGGGAGGTGGCGGTTGCTTGTGTTTCTGCTTTGGAGGTCCCTGTTGCTTGGGCAGGTTTTTACTGAGAGCCTCCGCGAATGTAGATGTGTGTTTTGTGTTTCTACGTGTGTGTTCTGGTGGTGTAGGTTTTGAGGGACTATGTGCTGAGTGTGGTGTGGTGCAAGTGTTTACCTTCTCCTCTTGACTGTCTAATCCAATCTTAGGTGAAGAGAGCTTTGCTTCCAGTTTGGCTATATAAGTGCATCTTTCACAGGTTGCAGTGTTGGGTGGTAGGATGGGAGGGTTGTCTGTGTACATGAGGCAATTGCTGCATTGCCCCAAGCTGCCCAGATTCATCAGGTAGACAGGAGAAAACACCGGGAGCTGACCCTTAGACATACCTGGATAGGTGCTTATTTGTTAAGTACTAGAAACTGTTTTCCTCTAGACAGTGAGGAAAGTTGAGTGCTGTAGTAATTTGTAGCTTATTTAGTGCTTACAATAAGTTCTGAACAAGTGCTGAGCTCAAAAAACAGACTTGAGTACTGAAACTAAAAAACTGGCTAGTTCTAAGAAACAAAATTAAGCTAGAAGGCTTCCCTCCAACACAGAAAGGCTTGGGGGCTTAGAAGCCAACAAATAGTCCTGGACACAGCAAATCTGTATCCAGACTAGACTACCTACAGGAAAGGCAGGAAACAAGCTTAGAATTTTTTTTTTTTTTTTTAGTGGAAAGAGAGAAAGGAGGAGCAGAAACTAAGCTGATTGGCCTTCTCAAATGTTCTCCATGTATTAGGTAGAATGAGGTAATGACACTAGACTGCAAGGAGGGTCCCAGATCAATTTTACAGTAGGGGCGGGCAACTGCAAAGACACTGCAGAAATGTTTCTCACAGCAGAAAAGCAGCAGTGAGCCTTTAAATTAAAGTTTTAAACAGTTAAAGGAGCCTGTAGAGAAAGCTTTTAACTGCAAACAAGTTATCAGAATCAAACAACCCAGCAGATGCTTAATAAAAGTGGACAATTTCCAGTTAATACCTCACACACAGTGAAACTAGCTAGAAAAATATACAGTAGACAAAGTGCTATAAATAACTCGAAAAAATAAGCAAAAAAACAGGATACTTAAAGTTATATATTATAGATCCGAGTTTGCTCAGTGTCCTTCCTTCAATTAGCTCAGTGTGAAATGGCAGAAACACTCACAAACTTAACTTCTTAGGTAACAGAAAGTTGAAACCCGAGACAACGTTTAAAAAAAAAAGTTCAAAAGAACCAATGAGGTGCTTAGTCTAAGCTGTAGTCCAGGTGACCTCAGTCAGCCAATGACCTTATTTTGTGAGATGGGTGATATTTTATTTTGGCAGAAGGGTGTTTCAGATAGCTAAGGTAGGGTTAGAGATGCCCCATAGGAATTATATTATATTTAATCACAAGTTCAGTATTACTAAGTAATAGAAACATGATCCCTCAAATAACAAACAGTTGAAGTATCCTTTAAAAAGTAACTACTGAAAGCTTCCTGTCTCATACTACAAATCATACATGTAGGATGAAAGCCCCTATAGCCTTGTACAGTTTGGAGAGTGTGCCATTTCCTAATACTGCCTGACAGGATCCTATACCTCCCCCTTCCAAATAAAAGCCAATTTATCTTACTGGCACATTAGCTAGAACTACAACATTGTACTCCCCTATAGTTCACTGACAACTGAAACATAATGAATGTGCATTATTCTGATATCACAAATAGGCTTGTTCATCTAGTCTAATACGCACACACATCTGTGCCACCACTGGACTGACAGACTCTAGTTATGAATAGCTACTGTTCTTGTATGATAGTTATCTGTCTATTACTCTTAACAAGTTGGCATACCTTGCAGTTTTTTGCTAAACTGATATATGTACTACCTTCAGCTTGTCATACACTAATGACACTTTTATTTGTTCATTGAATGTTGTGTAAAGTCCAGCTTGTGACTGGAAAGGGCCACAGAGATTAGCCCACTTAGTATGTTAACAACTGAATGAATAAACACACATGAAATCAACTAAATAATTATTTAATTAATCAGGATGTGCAAAACTGGTTAGTACATTTAGAGATGTGAGGGGGTGGAGTGTTTGGGAATTTGACCCTTCTGCAATATTTTTTTCCTGTGGTTATGACTTTTGGATATAGCAGTCCTTGCACACAGATGAACGTATTGTTTAGAGAAGATGGGTGTCAGTGGGTAAGTTTGTTCTTTTCCCCACTTTTGTGTGTTTGGAGTTAGTATATCTAGAGATGTGGAGGTGAGGGGATGCATGGGGATTCCCCAATGCAAAAACATTTTTTTTCATTTTTTTTGATTGAAGGAAAATTTAGCTTAGGCATGGTATATAATATAATATGATATCATATAATATAATATAAATAGATATTTATGCATGTGTATATAGATAGATATAGGAGTAATGAAGTTAGACAACAGTATTTAAAGTCAACATCTATTTTGTCAACTCACTTCTTGTCAAAACAGATGGCCATCAGGTGTGCGGGACTGCACAATCCTTGGTGTTGGATACTTTCTTTTCTCAGCATTCTGCAGTCTCAGAGTTAGTATATGTTATTAGCAGAGGGTATGTTTAAGTTAGGGGTGTGTGGAGTCAATGGGAGTGTGCAAGGGGCATGCCCACTGCAAAAAAGCTTTTGGAGATATGTTTAGTATATGTGATATTTACAGTGAAATCAGCTTCAATGTGTTTATCGTTTAGAGCCAATAAGCTTTAGTTCAAATGAACCATTGATTTTTTTTTTAAATCAATGAGCTTTAGATCAAATTAACTATATATATATATATATATATATATATATATATATATATATATATATATATATATCCACTTTGTACCTCTTTGTATGCCACTAAGTATGACTCAAGCCACAGCATGTCCAAAGGAGGAAAAAGTCTTCCTTAAATACTAGTTAACATGTGTTTTCATAAGGGAGGGACTCAGTGGTATGTAGTCCTGGGCATACCTCTCAGCTGTCCACATTTCTACAGAGTATCAGAATTTTGCCTCATATTTTTGATTTGTTCCTCATCAAATTTGTGTTTTTCTGACAAATTAGTGAAGACTGAATTCACTAAGCTAAATGCCAAAAAGTGTATAGTCATACCCTTTGGCAAAAACAATGTGCCCACAAACTACCACATAGGCGGTAAACCATTAAGTACAGAGAAAGTAATTAGGGATCTGGGGACCCAAGTTGATAGCAATCTCTCCTTTGACAACCACATTGCCAAAGTGGTTAGAAAGACCTTCTACATGGCCCACCTCATCATGAAAGGATTCACATCTAGATCAAGAGAGGTAATCGTGCCCCTTTATTCATCCCTCATCAGGCCCATCATAGAATACAATGCCCCTTCTGGGATGTACCTTACCCGACACCTGCAGCAATTAAAAAGACCCCAAAAGTACCTCACCAAGAGGATCAAGGGACTCAAACAGATGCCATATGCTGCTCGGTTAAAAAAACTCCAGCTCTACTCAGTTGCATACCGCCTACTTCGAGGCGATCTATGCCTGACATATAAAGCTATGTCCAATCCAGAATTAATGGACATGCTCCACCTCAGTAAATCTAAATCCCTTAGAGCCACACGCTTGATGGACATGAACCTCAGCACAGAAATAAATAGGACTTGCTGGAGGGACAGATTCATAACCCAGAGGCTCCCTTCGCTCTGGAATAGAATTCCAATTCATGTTAGGCAGAGCACCTCACTGAATCTCTTCAAGAAGAATCTTGATGAGTGGATGGGGGATCGTAGGTTTGTCCCGGGGATTACTTCCGTGTCACTATTAGACAGAGGCACAGTAAACTAAACCGTAAAAAGGGCACAGTATACTCAAATCAAGGGGTGGCGTAAGTCAAACAAAATCGGGCTAGGCTTATAATTGCCCCAGGGCAGATAGCCTAGTATGAACCTATGAACCTATGAACCTATGAACTAAATAATGACATACATTTGAATTTCAGGGTTTATATCTTTCAGTAAATGCATGGTAAAACAAAACCTTTTATTTTAGCCTCTTTCTAAGTTTATAAGAGCAGTGCTTAAAATATGTCTGTATTTAAGGTTCTTTGTCTCCCCATTTTGTTTTTGGCTTGGTGCAGATTTGTTCTGCTAAGAGGTTGAGAGGTATGGTCCTGGGGCCTTCTTTGAGTTCAGAGGTACTGCATAGGGAACTTCCCTTCTTTCTCAGCTTGACATCATTACCCCCCCTTCTCTGTAGTTTCTTGTGTTTTTTTTCCCAGTTCCACAAGAATTTTCAGTTGATAAATAACAGTGCTAATTTGAGCTCATACCTACCCTTGTGGCATGAAAGGGTGGTGGCAGATTTGTGCAAAATACATGTTCATGCTGATGAAAATATAACCCACCAAATGTTAGGAAGGAAAAAGTCAGTGTTATAGCAATCACGTATTAACTTTGTCACTCACAACATGTACATTATATATAAGCATGACAATACATTAATCTTTTATCATAAAAGAAGCTAGTCTCTGAGCACAATGCTGTTTGTGCAGGGTGGAGATTTCTTAACATTTTGTATTAGATTGCTGTGGTGATCCATACACTGTTACATGCAATCACATTTTAGTTCTTTTCTGTGAAGAGGTATTAACTCACTTCACCTCCAACCTTGTGTCCTTAATGATTACGTTCAAACTGATGAAACAGAATGTTGTATGCACATTCTGCTTCTGCTTTGTTGGTGGTTAGTGGGTACTGTAGTCTTATTTTTACATAAATAAACTTGATTTTCTATGAAAAGATGCCCTCCACATCTTAATATGGGACAGTTATTGCCACTCTTATCTGTGACGTAATTGAGCATGGAAGTTTTAATTTCTTGACTTCTCTCAAATACATTAGTTTAAAATGTAATAATTATTTTTCACCAATGCTTGCCACACTCCATGATTTGCCCATCTTCTTTGCTAACAAACTATTAAAAGTAGGAATGGGCATGAGATGCTTAAACTGATTAGTACGGATTGTAACCAGCTATAGTTACAGACTCCAACAGCATTCACAAAGTCACATAACAGGCACTTACGCAACTGTAATATTTTGGTTGTGGGGTTGGCATAATGCTTAAGGTTTACCTCACATATAAAAGGTACAGGGTTTGATCCTTATCAAGGGAAATTGACTAGGCTAAAAATGGTCCACAAGGGCAGCTAGTTTAAGACTTACCTAATTTTCCCCCAGGGCTCGGTTCTTGTCCTGCCTCTTTTTGCCAACTATTTCTCTGAAATAGAAGAAAATGCTGAAGGGTTATGACTAACTAGTTTTGGGATTGCCAGCTGGGGGTTATCAATCGACTTCCCAGCAAACACTAGCATTCTTTAAGAAGGCCTATCTCTAACAAATGGTGCCAAAGCCATGGTCATAAGAAATGCATAGTTTTACCCTTTGGAAAGTCAACCATGCTGGCAAATTACCATGTTGACAATTTGACCCTAAGTGTCGACCCAGTGGACAGGGATCTGGGTACACAAGTAGACAGTAGCCTTACGTTTGACCACTACATGGCCATAGTGATGAGGAAATCCTTTTATGTTGTGCAGCTAATAAGTAAGGGTATGGCATCTAGGTCCAAAGAGGTCATTATCTCAATGTACTCTGCCCTTATCAGACCAATCATAGAGTACAATGCTCCCTTCCATATGCACGTGACCAAGTATATGCGGGAACTACAGTGTCCTTAGAGGTTACTTACAAAAAAAATACAAGGTGTAACAAACCTGCCTTATGCAGAGCACCTTAAAGCCTTTTCCATCTACTCAGTATCCTATAGATTGCTGAGGGGTGATCTATTCCTGGCTGACAAGGCATTCTCAATCCCCACATTTATGGATCTCCTGCATAGTCGTAAGTCAAACAGTACCAGAAATACTACATCTAGGGACATGAATTTGTCTGTGACTTAAACTGAACATACTGGAGAGACAGATATGTGACCCAGAGAATGCTCTTCCTATGGAACAGGCATCTCATCCATGTGAAGCTGAGTTTGTCTTTTACCCAGTTTAAGTGCAACATAGACCAGTGGTTAGGGAACAGGAAATTTACATGGAGCCTGGGACCCATGTCCGTTATGGACAGAGGCATCTTATAAATGACTGGCCCTCAATGTCCTATTTGGATACAGGACATCATTATTCTTTCAGGAAAACTTGGCTAGGCTTAGAAAGACGTCCTGGGTTGTTAGCCTAGTAACAATCTGTGAATTTGTGAATTGGGAATAGTTTCCCATCTCTACTTATTCATGACATGTGACTTATTTCATAGTGTCCACATTCTGACTTTCTTCATTTATTTTACCCACTGTATCAAGATGTCTGTCTAAAGTGAATAGCAAGTTCCCGATCCCCCAGCTTTACATCATCACCATGCTGCCCATGATGAGATGAGTCAAGGTAAATGTGTAAGCAGCATAATGCAAACTCACTGAAAAACAAGAGGTTTTACTTTAAATTTTGAAAGAAAACATAAATATTTTGTACTCTTTAGGACTTATACTACATGAAGACTATCCCTATCAGGACAGCAGCTTTTGCAGTAGTGTAGAAGGCAGTCTATACTTTTGATCTTTAAGAGCATATGGCAAATGTGCACCAGAACTAATATGGTAGAACTATGGTTTCACTTCAGAAAATCAATGTCAACTGTTACATTTTACCAGTTATGTGTAATTGCCATTATACATTTCAAAAATCAGCCAGGCACAAACTTTTATAGTTGAATAATAAAATACTGAAAATTATGCAACACTCACTACTAACTATATATAGAACACATATGCGATTGCACAGTGAAATTCAAATAAAATTGTTGAACATGCAGTTATTTAACAAGTATCTAGCTACCAATGGTTCAAATAAAAAGAAATAAAATAAAATAAATAAATGAATACATAAAGGTGTCTATTGCTAACTTATAAATTTCCTCAGCAGTTGAAGAAACATAGTCAAAATTATATACATGTGAGCTCACTGTTTTCCCTGGAAAACAGGATCTTATTCCTTCTGTCTTAATGTGCATCATGAGCTTCTTCAAAATGTATCTGTTCATTGATCCTCATTTTTTGTTCAAAACGTGGGAGTTTTCAAATTATTGTAAACCAGATCCTAATTTACATATTTAAATCAGACATTTGTAATCTCTGTGTCATATTTAACTGGCTTTTTGCAGTCTTCTAAGAACTGTCCCATCAAGTATCTGAGTTAATTAGAGATTAATATGTAGAAATTTACCAATTGTACTTGTGTGTTTAAATCTTTCTTAAAAATGACTTGCTTATATTTTTTCCAATATGTTCTTGTACCATATATAATACTGTAATTTTTTTTTGAGCTTTACTTCTTGAACCTTCACTGAAAATGTATATTTTTTCACCTAGTGAGTCTTTTCTGATATTCTGATATATCTCTATAATCTATATATCTGTATCTATAGCTATCTGGCTATATATATATATATATATATATATATATATATATATATATATATATATATATAGACAGCTAGCAAGCTGGATAGCTGGATAAGTAAGTTAATAAATAATCTTGTGTTTAAACCTTATCTTTATTATTACCTTTTATTTTTTACTGTGTATTTGTAAGTTGAATGTATGGGATGGCAAATGTCAGGATATACTGGTGTCTCTAATTATCACTTCTGACTGAGCTATGCAAAAAAAAATAAAAATAAATGAAATAAAAAAATACAAGAATAGTAATGATAATATACATAAAACAATAAAAATAATATCAAATGACTGTTTTGATATTAAATCAACAAGTATCAAGTCTGTAAAGTAATTTTCCCACTAATGGCTACTTCTATATATATATATATATATATATATATATATATATATATATATATACAGTCTATAATATTTAGTCTATACTGATATAAAACTTATGCTTGCTTTTTGTTTGCATCTTTAATTTTATTTGGATTCTTAGTATGTACACATCATGCAAGTAAACATCTTTTATCAATCCCCTTCCTACTGATCTTTCCATATGAATATAAATGCATTATGTCTGTAAATAGTATAAATTACATTTCAGATCATTGATATAGTTTCTAGTACAAATAGTCCTATGAAAATGAAACAACATGCGCATTATTATTGAAGTTTTCTTTTATTTTGTTAATTCAATTTGGCTGTTACAAAGGGATTTAGCAAAAGGCTTGTCACAGCTCATCACAACAGGATGTCATTCCTGCTAAGCAGGCAAAGTGGTTTCAAGCATATCCGCTTCCTGCAAAAAATGCAGGAAATAGATAAAGGAGGAAAGTTATGGAGGCCAGCAGTAAGCTGAACATGTTCAGACATGTCACTACAGCCTTCCTTTTCATTCAGTTATATCTTCCTATAGCATGTTCCTGTCATTTCATAGTCACAGTGGTAACAGTCTTTAGCTGGCTTCTGTTAAATTTGTCAGCATCATGAGTACACTGAACTATATAAAATCTTACTAAAAAGTTACTCGAAAAATAAATAAATAAATAAATAAATAAATGCATACATATATAAATACATACATACATACATTTGTAGAGCTTTGTTGGAGAGTTCTTTAGATTACTGGCCATTCTGATGTGAGATACAGGCTTGCTTGTATTGTCACATGAGCCAGAATTCAAAGATAGCATCCAAAAACATGCCATGCATGTTTGACTGAAAGTCTAAATTGCTTATTTCAAAAGTGCATATCTCTTCGCTTCCACACTGTGCAGCTTTCGTTTCCCACTTAGCATTATGTAGCTTATAATAATGGTATAGCTTCCGGGATGTTAACAGTGTAAAGTTTTACATAAAAATAGATCTCTGCTATGCAGATTACAAAGGACACTGCATAGATATATGTGCATCAGATTTTCAAATGCATGTCATAGGACAACATGGTACATACTCCCATTTTCCTGCATGCACTTGTATGGATATATCAGTGTAACACTGAAAAGCTGCAGTGAATCACTTGATGGACACTCTGGTTGCCATAATTTGATTTTCATTTGCATGAGGCATTATCTACTTATATTGTTCATATACACAATGGATGCAGTCCCTTGACCAGTGATTCTCTTTGTGAATCTCAGGTGCCTTGTAGACTACACAAGTCTTGGAGAGTCTGCAAGGGTGACTTTGAATCCCAGTTATGGTTGGGATTGCTGTTTGTAAAACAGAAAGGTTGTTCAGCTGTATATACTGCACTTTTAATAGTTCTCATCTGATGCTTTTCCAAGACAAGAGCTGCACACTTGACAAGTAAAAACATTCACATTTTGAGTCTCTTGACCTCTTACAATGGCTTATTTAGTGAAATATAGCCTCGCTAAACTGCCTGCTGCTGCTTCAGCTTTTTAATTTATCTGTTGAAAGGAACAGTTTTAACAAGGCAATCAGAATACCAGTGAGGGTTGGGGTTGGCATAATGGTTAAGGTGTTTATTTCATAGGCACGAAGTACAGGGTTTGATTCTTACCATTGAGATGAAAGATTTGGCTAGGCTGAAAATGATCCACAAGGACAGATAATATAGTACTAACCTATGAACCAGTGTCTTTATTTATCTGTTAATGTGTTTGTTTATTAAATGTCCATTCATTCAATCATTCATTTTACTAGAGGGATTTTACATTGTATGGAAGCATATTGATTTATATGGTTAACATTTGTTAACTAGGTAGGTGACTTGTCCAAAGACCCTTTTTAATCATGACCCAGAGCAGACAGGGTAAACAATACAAGTAAACATGCAATAGAATGTGTAACTAGCTGCACAGAAATGTGCACTACCTTTGGTAGTAACATATTAGTACTATAAATAACTCTACATTGAATTATCATTAAAAACATATCATTTTGAATTTTCAGGTAGGCGCAGTTCATTACAGATAGAGCAAATTAGCTTGCAGATGAATTTCAGAGAAGCATTTCAATGAATATAAAAGATTTATCAGAATTAAGTGAAAAGGTTTAATGCATAATTATACCTCAACGTACAGGGGATTTCTAGCCCACATCTCTGAAACACTTACAAGCATGCTGTTTTATTAGTTTTTTTTTTATTATTTTTAGTTTAAAACTAGTGCGTTCATTAACTTGTCTTATTTTTTCTGAGAGTTTTGTTCCAATTGGAAGGTACATTTTTAGACAACGCTTTTTCAGTAGTTCCATTTGTAATATATACATATAATGAATATTTATTTACTTCTGGGTTTTTTTTTACTTGTTTGTTTCATTTCATTTCATTTTGTTCACTAGGAAAGTCCATCTGGGTATATAACCCCTTTTCAGAGGAGACCCACGGGGAGGGGGCATCTCCAACATTTAACAGAATCTGGTTATAAACAGTTCAATAGCATGCAAACAAATGCTTAAAGTTACCATGTGTATAAATCAACATTTCACCAGTTTGAGAATAATGAAAACGAAAAGAAATTACAGATGTGTTACGCTATAGAAAATGAGAAAAAGAGAGCAGCATTGCAAGTACACAAATGCTAACTTGGTACATAAGAAATAGCCAAGCTTGCAATGGAAGTCTTATGATTTGGGGAATACAAACTCATTATGCAATAGTATGGCAAGGGTGTATGTCTGTGCCTCAGATATGTTTAGTTGTAATGACATCATCTGTCAGCTAGACTGGGACTGGAGGGTTGTCATCAGGGTTGGGAGCTGGAATAATGGTTAAGGTGTTTACCTCATAGACTCAAGCTACAGGGTTTCAGTCTCACCTTTCAAGGGAAAATAGCTAAGCTTAAAATGGCCTCCAAAGGCAACAAGCCTAGGACTTGCTTATAAAGTGTCAACCAGAAGGGACAATCATTCAAAAGGTGGGTGGATTTGGCATAATAGTTAAGGTTCTTGCCTCATAGAGATGGGGTATAAAGTTTGAGTCTGACTTCATGTAGGCTTAAAACAGACATTCAGGGCAGTTAACCTAGTATTCACCTATGAAAAGATTGAGGATGAACTTGTTTGTTTTCTTTCTTTTTTTTTTTTTTTGCTTGCCTGATAGTGAAATATTGTTCTACAGTTTTGATACATAAATTGAGAAGAGGGAGTCCACTAGGGAGCTGTGAGTTTTGTATGAGAGCTAGGTACTGGTTTTTAGACTGCAGTTCTCTGTGTGGACAGTATAATTCAATAACACTGACAATGAGTGAAACATTATGTGGCTGCTGCAGAGTTTCATAGGCTGTTTTATTTGTGGAACACACCAAATCCACTGGATACACCACACAGAGATGTCGACTGTTGTAGCAAACTTCTTTATTGAAAAAAAACACCACATTTTCGCGTCTTTCACGTGTAGCTTTCTTCAGGTTCTGTAAAATAAAAATAATTTTTGATTTTATTTAAACATTTTTTTTTCTCAAACTTAACTAATTGAAAGCAATTATTAACAATTTAAACATTCATCCTGAGCTGGTTTAAAGGGACAACATTTATTTGTATGTAAGTAAGCAAAGTTTTGAGTTTGTGCCAACTGAGTTTCACAAGAACAGAGCAAAAATGAGTTCTGTTTGGTGTATTAGTGGTATTAATTTATCAATCTTATTGTAAAATCATTCAATTTTAGAATATAGTAGTTTATAGAGTGCTTATAAGGGATTGTTGATCGTATTGTGAAATCATTCAATTTTAGAATATAATAGTTTATAGATTGTTTATAAGGGAAAGAACCCCTTTGACCTACACCTCTACTATAACTTTTATAATATCTCAGCTTTGGTAGCATTTATTTAATAATCTGACTTACATGTAATTCTTTTCTAAATGATTATATTGGGAAGTCTGCTTTGAATACTCAATTGCAATGTTTTCATTATAGTTTAATACTCATTTTATTTCTATTTTATATTTAATACAGAGTGTTTGCTGTACACACATATTGGGCATATTTATATTTTGCACCACCTGCTGGGGCTCAGCAAAAACAACTTCTGCTACTGTGCATGCAGTGAGCCAATGAGCTACACAATTATTTATTGTTTTTTGATGTTTCATGTGAACTTTTCAATATACAACCAATATACACTGTGAGCAGCGTTCTGTTTTTTCTAAAACTTAACTTGTTCACCCCCACCAACACGTTTCTTGTCTTGTGTCTTTCGGCTTATCCCGGTTAGGGGTCGCCACAGCGGAACTCCAGTCCTCTAATGTTTGGTAGTGGATTTTTATATGCTGAGTTACCAGCCCTGACGCACAACCTTCAACGAAGGCATGCCCATTCACGCATGCCTCCACACAGAAGACACTCTAGCTGAGAATTGAACAGAACAACATCTTGCTGTGAGGTGACAACGCTACCGCAGCACCACTACCACGGGATCCACCATCTTTAAAATACTTGGGCTGTTTCTTCTCAAATTTAATGGCTGCAGTGCTGCTTGCCAGGTTTCCCCTACCCTCATACTATCTTCCGTAGTCATTGCTCCCTTTCCCCTCCTGTCAGCCTCTCTTTTTGGTCAATAATATTTTGTTCATATTCCGTCATCCCTGCCTGTATGATAACTGTGTTTCCTTATTGTAACAGCACCATGTAGTAGTAATTAGTTCACCTGTTTTATTTATTTATTTATTTCAAAAGATTTGTATTGATTGTAACATCAAAAGTCATATGTCTCTCTCTCTCTCTCTATATCTGTCTGTCACACAAGCATGCTGACACACACACACACACACACACACACACACACACACACACACACACACACACACACACACACACACACACACACACACACACAGAAGTAAAGCACGTGTTATACATATTTGGAAGTAATTTTATGGTGCAATTCATGGTACTGTTTGCAATTCTTGTAAAAATTATAATACAAAGATTTTTATGTAAAAACATTTTACTAGCTATTGAACTACTAAATAACAATTTCTTTCCTTTTTAGCATTTAAATCTTACATCCTTGTTGTCTCTTCACTTTCCTCCTTAGTTACCAACTGCATCCTTTATACGTATTGGTTACAACTAGTACTCAGTTTCTTTCTCAGTTTTCTGCAGCAAAAATAATTACTGCTATCATTTATTTATTTATTTTACAATTGTTGACTGGGGAAGTCTGGATGGGAACAAAAAACGCTTTTCAGCAGAGGCCTGGGGAGAAAAGCTACAGTCTATGCAGTACAAATAAAATATTTTAAGTTATACAATGTCAGGCAGAATGCAATTAAAATACATTTTACAGTGTCAAAATAGGTAAGATAATAGCTATACTTAAAGTAGTAAAGTGTCTTATACTAACTATATTCCATACAGATATAGTTACATAACTATGCAGTAGGATAGATGTCACAATACAGAGTACTGAGTTATTTACAAAGGGTGGAAAGCAAATAGGTTGATTTAATTATGATATATTAATGAAATAATTTGTAAAAGACTTAAGCGAGACATAGGTGGAAGGTGGTTTAGGTGAAGACAGAATGATAGTTGGCAACAGAGCAGAGGAGAGCAGAGGTATAGCAGAAGAGGAGGAAGAAGGCATAGATGTTACACGTATCCTGGAGATGTGCAGCTACAGAGCCAGGATGTTGAGAGATGTTTTTTTTTCTTAGATGTGTTTTGAATGCCTACTGGTTTTCAGGAGGCCTGAGAGCATGTTGGAGGGCATTCCGGAGGGCAGCCACAGAGTGAGTATAAACAGGCTCACAATTCATTTTGGAATTTTGCGACGGAGAGCAGTTTGTCTTTAGGGTGAAGAGCTTTGGTAGGGTGGTAGTGCTGAAGCACGCCTTTTAGTGCCATATACTTAGGGTAGTATATTAGAGTATCAGTTAGTAGTAGTTGACTATAGTGGAGACGATGTGGGAGTTCAGTCCAGTTTAGTTGTTTAAGGGCAGAGGAGGCGATTTGCAACAAAGTGAGCTATTTTATTGTAACATTGTTTCAACTTTGCTTATGTGGATGTTTGTAGGTTAGTAAAGAGTGAGGAGGAATACAGCATGATAGGTAGGAGGTAGGTTTTAGCTATGGTTTCTCTAATTCTATCTGCTAGGTAGGGTTTGCTCTATACAAGAGGCCTAGCTTTTGGAATTTTTTTTTTAATAACAGTTTGGAAGTGTAGGTCAAATTTCAAGTTGTCATCAATTGTGACTCGAGTTTGGTGTTAGGGACTTGTTCAATCAGGGTGTTATTTAATGAATTGATTTTGGCAAGAGTTTTGCTTTGGAAGAATGTTTTTGAAATGAAAAATAGCAATTTTGCTTTTTGGAGATAAGTAGGAGTTGTGAGTTGTTTAGCCAGGATTCTATGGACATAAAGGATTATTGAGTAATTTCTTGAAGTTTTTGTAGGTTAAAGGATGTGCAGATGAGTGAGGAGTCATCTGCATATTGTACAAGCGTGGCGTGCTTGGAAGCAGTGTGTAGATCATTTACAAATATATATGGAACCCTGTGACACTCCTACAGTAATGGTAGAAATGAGGAGTATTCTGGCTGTCATTTGACTGCTTGGAATTAGGTAGGTGTTAAATCAGTAGAGGGAGGAGGGGGAGAGACCAAGGGAGGAGAGTTTTAGTAATAGTTTATGGTGAGAGAGGGGTCAAATGTTTTGGACAGAGCTAGGAATAAGGATGATGCCAGGTTTCCGGTACTTCTGTTTTTATTACTGGTACCAGCAAAGTGAAGTAGGGCAGTAGTGGTGCTATGGTAGGGAGAAAAAATATTTTGTGGAGGGGAGAGAAGCTTTTTTATGGTAAGGTATTGAAGTAATTGGAAATGGATACCCTTTTCTAAAATTTTACATAATGGTGACAGGATGGCAATTGGTCTGAAGTTGGAATAGACAGCAGAGGGTCATGCTTTATGAGGAGGAAGTATTGTATGCCTTATTCCAAATGGCTGGGACATAAGATTCTAGAATGGATTTGTTTATTAGTATAAATATTGGATATGACAGAGCTTCAGCTGCAATGTTTAGAAATTTATGTGAAAGGTTGTCTGCAGCAGAGCTTGTAGTTTTTAGTTTTAGGAGATATTTCTTACAGTTGTGGCAGGGACAGGTATGAGTAAGAATTCAGCCTCCATGGGGTTTTGTTGGTGGGGAGTTAGTGTGACTGTCAGACTCTTTGATAAGTGCAGCTACAGCTTGAAGGAAGTATGTGTTAAAGATATTAGTGACTGTAGATGTAAATGTCTTCTGGAGGCATATGTCTGCAAAGGTTCCCTATTAGATGAAGAAATGCTTAAAATGTCGAGTATGACATGCTCGGCAGCTTTTAAGTGAATGTTCATCTAAGGAAAACCTAAGAATGTCAAAACAAGGAGTTTCTAAAAGTTATAGTTGGCCAGCCATCAGGAAGCCAAAGGCTGACGACAGAACGTTCACCTTGTCTAGCCGTTCTTACAGTCCTCCACTGTGGTGCGGTCTCGTCATTCACCCTATGTAATGTTATGACAGTCCTCCACTGTGGTGCAATCTCGGAGTTGGTATATTTAAGTAGGAGGTGTGTGGGGGCACAGCTCCCCACATTGGGGAGTGTGGGGGGGCTTAGCCCCCCACTTTATTTTCTTTGTTGATTTGTTTTTGTTTTTGTTTGATTTTTTTTTGGGGGGGGGGGTTAATGGTATACAGTACATTTTTGCCATCAGCCATTGGCTTCCTGAAGGCAGACCAACTATAACTTTTTGAAACTCTTTGTTTCGACATTATGGGGTTTCGTTTAGATGAACTTTTGCTTAAAAGTTGTCGAGCATGTTGTACTCGACATTTTAAGTGTTCGTTCATCTAATATAGACCCATCTGCAAATATGTCTTGCATGTAGATTTGCATTTTGTATTTTACTGCTGCAGCATTTTTCTTAACTTGTAACATTCAATATTTACTCTTGTGCCTGTTACATGTTCTGAGTTTGTCACCCAACTATTTTTAATATTCTGAACAACGATAATAATTTCATAAGTGCTATTTATTTATGCCATTTTGGTTCAGACTGTTGCTTAAAAGGATCCACTTGGATCTGCCCACTGTCTCAGTTAATAGAGTAAATAAATAAATCCATCATTAGGATTATGTACAGAAACTGATAGTATGGCAGGGACACCGTAAGGCCCTGTTTTTGAAGAAAACTCATACAGCACTGCTCTAGCAAATGCCCGAAAGCCACCGCTTTGTGCTCTCACAGGAAATGACCATGCACATTTGTTATTTTATTTTACTAGGCAATTTGAAAACTGGGTAGGTGGGCTGATCAACTGAACCTTTTCAGCCATGACCCAGGTCAGGAGTACGATAAAGTTTATTTGTTATTAATATGAAAACAAAACACTGTGCAAGTTACATCAAATTGCTTATTAAACAATTCAGAACAGAGTATAATAATACGTACAAAATATACGTGCAACCTAGTAAAAACAGTGAGTAAACAACGCCAAGTATCAAGACAATATGGACGCACTATACAGCTGAGGCATTCTAGTAACAGTGAGTACATGCAGTTAGCTCAGTACAAAGAGTATCAACCTTACTGATATCTGTTATTGTGAGCATTGCCAGCTGAGCATCAGCAGAAATGCCTTATTTATTCGTAAGGAAGGTATTTTACAGTAAACTCTGAAAATACAATAATGTATTCTATGGGCTGAACAAGCCGACTCCTTTTGTATACTGACTGAGTAATACTAGAATTGGCAATGCATACATGTGGGGAAGAACTAGGCAGCACACAGACTGATAAGCCATTCAATCTTTTTAGCTTTCAGTCAGATGAAATAAAGGTACAAATGTTCCAGGGAACACAGCAGGAAGTGCTGCAAGCTGGGATATTTAATTTGTTTTCTTCTCCTTAATCACCCAACCCCCCCATAGCTAGGGTGGCCTGCCCCTTCCCCACTGCTTTTTTTGATGACACACCTCCCTGTTATCACCTGCTGAATTTATCAGCGTAACAAACACCCAGCAGAGTAAAGGAATGAGTGGCTGTCAAAACTTGATAGCAACTGGAATTTCCTGCCTGAGGAGAAAGGAAATTCCAGCACTGTTTGAGGAACATACAAAGGTCAACCTGACCAAATCAGATTGAATTTCTTGGCTTTAATGGTATCTAAGTTTCTAATTGATTATGTAATGTTCATCATCTTGTTTTTGCTGCAAAGGATCTTGTATCAGTACCTGCTAGCATATCACAGCTGTATAAGCAGAAGGGGAACTTTTCATTTAAGAGTATGAACCTTTACTACAACTGATATACAGAAATTAACATGTTAGACAAAAAGACCATTTGAAAGAATTGCAAATTACAGATATGAGAATATGTGTGGAAGTCCTCTTAGTGTTTTCATTTCTCAAAGCAAAAATGCATCCAGGATCAGGTTAGGTAAGCAATTAAGCACTTGGGAGGTTTGATGAATATAGGTCCTAATCTGATTAGGGTTTATTTTATTCATTTATTTATTGACAATTGATTATTGTGAAAGCCCGACTAGGTAGGAACCCATTTTCAGGGGAGGACAGTGGAAAAAAACTCAAAAGTATTGCAAAACATTTTAAGAATAATAATTTTGCAGTCTTTAAAAATAATACAAAAAAATTCAGATTAAATATTAATATAAGGTTGCCAGCCATCCTGTTATCAACGGGGCACTCACAGGTTGAGCTATCGTAGCCATCCTGTTGCCCACTATGCAAAGCACTGGGCCTTGAAAAATCCCACTTTTCAGTCACACTGGATCAATAGTGAGGCACACAGATGTCTAATTCACTAGGTTGAATAAGTAGAAGGTAACAGTCAACTGTATATCAGGTGCCAGAATCTGACACATAACACATGCATTCAGGTCACTCCACAACAAGTACATGTATGACTCTGTCATTGTCCATGTGGGTGTGAATGATCTGAGATGCACCTCCCTGGACTACATGAAAAGAGACATGGTGGAGCTCTTGGATTATGTGGCCCTGGCAGGTATGACCCTAACCCTGAGCAGTATCCTACTATCGCCCCAAATGATACCACAGTACAAACAAAAAATGATTGACTTCAACAATTGGCTAAGTTTCTGGTGTCATTCTAAGGGGGTCCAGTATCTGTCTGCTTGGGATGACATAATTGACAGACCTTGATGCTTTGTCAGAGATGGCCTACATCTGTCACCCCTGGGTTTCTGGGTACTGGCTAAGGCTCTTGACACCCCTATAGTGCCTTTTTAGGCGGTGTTCCAAAGACCAAATTACCACCGTAACAGCTATAAATAAATGCAATCTGAGGGTCATGCTGCTCAACACTAGACGTCTAAATCTCAAGATGCACTCGGTCGAAGCACTCCTCAAAATGCAGAACACTGACATTTGTGCTGTAATGGAGACCTGGTTTAAAGTAGCAGAAAGCACCCCTGCACTACAAGGCTATAACTCATTCCACCCCTTTTAGCCCCGAAACATGGACCGAAGCTCCAAAGGCAGTGGTGTCTCCATATTTATAAAGGATATGTACACCTCCAGACTAGTAGCCCAGCATAATGCATCTGAGATACTTCAAGTACAACTAACAGTGGGTAAAATGGCGATCCAGGTTATAGCCTGCTATAGGTCCCCAACTATGTCCCTAGACTCTCAACAAAATCAATTGACCCCAAATGCCAAAGGTATCCCAAAGCAGTACAACAAAGTAGAAAAGTCTTCAATGTGCACCAGCATGAGCTTGCACTGTGTCACAGTGATAAAAACACTCTTTATTTGAAGAAAAACAATAAAAATGTTAAAAACACACAAAATTCCCAGCTGAGATAAACACTTTTGGCTTCTTAAGCCTTCTTCAGATCATGTCACTAGACTCTCATTCCACGTTCCTAAGCACCCTGGAATCTATCAAGGTCCAACCCAAAACTCTCATACTAGGAGACTTCAACTACCCCTCCATCAACTGGGAAAACTACTCAAGAACCAATACACTGGCCCAACGCTTCCCGAAATTCATCAGTTCCAATGCCCTGGACCAGCTCATTCTGACCCCCACTAGAGGAAGCAACATCCTTGACCTGGTTATTACTAACATGGGCAACCGTTACTCTATACCAATAGTCAATCCCTCCCTGGTCAGATCTGACCATAAAATAATCACCATGGAAATCCACATCTCACCAACACTCCCCACAAAGGTAACCACCTTGAAAAAACTCTCCAAAGCTGACTTTTGCTTCCTAAAAACAGAGGTGGCTAACTTCACGGCACCCATGCCAATGGAAAATAGCTGCATGACTGCCAAATCATACACCAATGCACTGTACAAACATGTACATAAATGCATGGAACTAGCCATACCCAACAGAACCAAGACCCTCTCCTCCAAAAAAAGGAAGCCAATCTGGTGATCCCCTGCATTAATAAACTCTACAACAGAAGGAAGAAACTGTTGCAGAAAATGGTGAAGTCCCAAGACTGGAAAATCTCCCTTGTTAGCCTCAACAAAAAGTTGAGATCCCTGATCAAATTCTCCAAAGCAAGCTATGAAGGCAGAATTGCGGCAGGCACTAAAAACAATCACAAAGCCTTCTATAGTTATATCAAGAACCTCCATGGCAATACCCACATTTTCTCTGAGTTACTGCACAATGGTATTTCCTATACTGAGCCAACAGATATTGCCAACATACTGGCCGACAGATTCAGTGCCAACTTTACCCCTCCCCCCAAAGGACCAATCACAATACCGGAAGAATGCCAGGCACCCAGCATTACTGCAGCACAGGTTAAAGCTGCATTGTCAAAGGCCAAGAATACAGCTTCCATGGGACTTGATAATATCCTTGGCTGTGTTCTACATGAACTACAATGTGAACTGGCACCACATCTGTGTGCCCTGTTCAGTCACAGCCTCACCTCAGGCTTTGTACCTACCGAATGGTGCATTGCTACAGTCATCCCTCTCCATAAAGGGGGAGCCACTACAGACCCTGGGAATTATCGCCCCATTAAACCGATGAGTCTGATATGTAAAGCTATGGAGTGCATCATCATCGACCTGATTAACAAAGATATAAGAAATCTCCAAACTCTAGACCCCACGCAATTTGGCTTTGCGAAAGGGAGATCATGCCTGCTCAACCTGGTTGACTTCTTTGAGTCAGTCACCAGGGCTGTGGATGAAGGTAAGGCAGTGTATACAGCCTACCTTGATCTGGCCCAGGCCTTTGATACCATTCCTCACTTGGAAATTATTGATAAACTCACCAAACTAGGCATCAACCCCTAAATCACTAGGTGGGTTGCAAATTGGCACACAGATAGAACACACAGTGTGAAAGTAGCAAACTGCAAGTCAGACTGCAGACCAGTCATGAGTGGAGTCCTCCAGAGATCAGTCCTGGGTCCTCTCCTGTTTGGAATCTACTTCTCAGACGTCCAGGCAAACATAAAGGGACTCTGGCTGACCAAGTTCGCAGACGACTGCAAGTTGGAAGCCATTATTAACTCCCCAAGTGATGCAGACATCCTACAGAAGGCCTCACTGAGACCAATGACTGGTGTTGAAACCATGGCCTTAAGCTTAATGTCAAAAAATACGTCATCATCCCCTTTAGTAAAACTCAGTGCCCACTAATTACCAAATTGATGGGAGCCCACTGAACACTGAAGGTGTTATAAGAGATCTGGGATGCAGGTTGACAGCAGCCTCTCCTTTGACCCCCACATTGCCACTGTGGTCAGAAGGTCCTTCTATGTGGCACATGTCATTACCAAGGGTTTTGCATCCAGGAAGAAAGAGGTCATCATCTCTGTCTACTCCTCCCTCATTAAACCAATCACTGAGTATAATGCCCCATTTGGCATGTATCTCACTAGACACCTGCAATAGCTGGAGAGGCCACAGAAGTACCTCATGAAGAGGATCCTAGGCATTAAACACATGTCATACATGGACAGACTCAAAAGACTCCAGCTATTCTCTGTCTCATATTGCCTACTTAGAGGCGATCTCTGCTTGACTTACAAAGCCTTGTCTGACCCAGCTCTGTTAGAAATGCTACATCTAATGAAATCTCAATCCCTACAGACTACACGCTCCAGAGACCTCAACCTTATTACCACAATCAACAGAACATGCTAGAGGGACAGGTTCATAACCCAGAGACTGCCCATGCTCTAGAATAGATTTCCCATACATGTCAAGCAGATCACCTCACTGGCCCTCTTCAAGAGAAATTTTGATGCATGGATGGGAAATAAAAAGTTCACCCCGGGGATCACTCCAGTGGCTCTACTTGATAAAGGCACTGGGAACTAACATCAGGCGGCATGATGCCAGTGCACTTCTATGGGCTAGACTTGTAAAGGCTCCAGGGCTATTAGCCTAGTATACACCTATGAACCTATGTAAAAGCCAGAATTACTTCTGGCTTTTCCACAGTAATTCGGTTATGATACTAAGTCAGACCTGCAGGCAGAGCTATTCCTTGTTAGGTCCAGGTGCTCTAAATTGTGCAGCAACTGGCTGCAATTCATAAAGTGGGTGGGGATTAGGGCAGGAAGAGTCCTACAAAGATCATGCCTATAAAGCATTTTTTTTTATTAGTGCTTCCACAGCCACTATTACTAAGACTAAAATTTGTCTTATTTTTTCTAACAGACAGAGACAGCCAGCCACTCCTGCAGCCAGAGGGAGAGCCAGCCATCTAGCTACCCCAGCAGCTAGAGCCAGCCAGCCATCCAGCCACTACAGCAGCTAGCCAGCCAGTCAGTCAGCCAGCTAGCCACTCCAACAGTCAGACAGCCAGTCCAGCAGGGAAGCCAGCCAACCCAGCAAACACTGTGATTGTAGTGTAAGTAAGTACAGATAGTATTTTATGGCTCTACCTTTTTAAAGTGGGATATTGTGTTTTATTTCAGTCTGTAACTTTTTGACACTTAGAGGTAAATAGGGCGCACTGTACAGTATTTAAATCTGTGTACTGGTTATTTTGAGATTTGCAAGCAGTACTTTTTAATGGTATAAAAAGCATGTACGTATATATGTATGTATGTGTATATATAAGTATATATATATATATATATATATATATATATATATATGTGTGTGTGTGTGTGTGTGTGTGTGTGTGTGTGTGTGTGTATGTCCCTATCAGAAGCTTGAGTTTTCAGAAACTTGAAATTGATATGGTTGAGACCATGACCAAGTTTCTGAAAACTTAAAGCTTTTGAATGGAGACTGCAGTACAGTGAGGTTTGGGAATTTACCCTTTACCTCACTGGAGTGCAATCTCAGAGTTGGTATATATAGTATGCATGGGGTGCAGGGAGGCTTGTCCCCATGCAAAAATGTAGAAAAAAGGTAGATTTTGTTGTTTTTTGAAGTTTGAGTTTTCGGAAAGTCAATCATATCATCTCGACAATATGAATTTCTGAAAACTCAAGCTTCTGATATAGACTTAGATATAGATAGAAAGATAAATAGATATATAGATAGATAGGTATATACACAGATAGATATAGATAAAATTATCTGTTGGCAATTTTAGTGGTAGGTTGGCATAATGGTTAAAGTGTTTACCTTACAGCCACAAGGTGCAAAGTTTGATTTGCACATGGGGTAGCTTAAAATAGCTCACAATGGCAGTTAACCTATGTGTGTGTATAGATATATATATATATATATATATATATATATATATATATATATATATATATATATATATATATATAAAATCTGTAGTGGTTTTGGGATGATTTGGAAGCAGTTGGTTTTAAAGGTTAAAATGTATGTATAGAAGTTTTTTTTTTTTTAATTTCTGGAAAGCCAATCTTCATGGATAAATGTAGTGCATTTGATATGTTTCTAATGTTATTATGGCTGTTTCAGAGTACTTTGCATTTACAGATGGAAATGTTTCAGGACAGTTTACACTTTTTGGATGGAAATGGGGCAATCTTCATAGATAAATGTAGTGTACTTGATATGTTTCTAATGTTATTGTGGCTGTTTCAAGGTACTTTGCATTTACAGATGGAAATGTTTCAGGACAGTTTATGCTTTTTGGATGGAAATGCGTGTAATGTATTTTTTAATGCCATCTTCAAGAAGTTAAGATGTACTGCTTTGGGTATTTTTTATAATGGTTGTTCAGTGATGACTTGCAAGAATGACTTTTAAAAGAAAAAATATGTGTGTGTGTGTGTGTGTGTGTGTGTGTGTGTGTGTGTGTGTGTGTGTGTGTGTGTGTAAAACTTTACTTTTTGAGGAGACATGTTCATAGGTAAACGTCGCACATTTGATATTCCACTACGTACATGTTGTCATGTTGCCATGGCTGTTTCAAAACAGTTTTCTTTGTATTTTATTTTTAATGCTGTCTTCAATATGTTTAAAATGTACTGCTTTGAGTATAGTGTGAATATGGCTTTGCTACTGTTGGGCCTGTTCTTTGTTGCATGTATTGCAGGGTATTTGTAAATTGTTGTATTCACAAGTTAAAGGGGTCTTTTGGGGTCTGCTGTGCATTGTAATTGATTTTAGAGGAACTGTTTGGTTTACTTACTGTTGCAGTTAAGTAATATGTCCCTATGCAGGCATAATCCCAAATTTTGGAAAAGCATAAATCCTAATCTAGTTTTTTAAACTTAACAGTGCCAAGAACATATGCATTGCTGTGCTATATATTCCCCCAGGACAGAACATTCCAGTACTTGAAAACATACTATACTGGATAACAGATACAATCACAAATTAAATTATCCTCCTGGGTGATGTAAACATTGACTGGCAGTCTGTATCTGCAAATTCAGCAGTCAACAGCATGAACCTCTTTGGATTCCCTCAAATTATTAGTACACCAACAAGATATGGGAAAAATAACTCACAACAATCTATCGTGGATTGGATTCTGGTTACCAACCAATCTAATTTTACCTCCTGAGGTACTCTCCCTGGCAAGCTAAGTGACCACCTGCTAGCTCATACCCACTGGAGTATTATATAACTGTCAAAGGGATATAAGCTCAAAACTACCGTTAATCTCTCCACATTCTCCAAGGAGTCTCTTATTGAAGCTCTGAAAGCAGTTAACTGGTCCATCCTAAAAAGTCTTCTCTTAAGTGATGCAGTTGAATACTTCAGTGCAGCATTTCTACATATTCTTAACACCTTAGCCCTACATCGTACAAGAAGAATTAAAAATAGCCATACCCAGGGCTCACCAACCAATGCAATCTCCTTATGAAGGACAGAGACAAAGCATGGATTAACTGGCAAAAGAATAAAATGACAAAATTTGGCAACTATTCAGACAGCTATGAAACCACACAAAGGAACAAGTTAATAGTGATAGAAAGTCTTTTTTACTCAGCTGCAAGATAGCCATAAAATCAACCCTAAAAAAATTCTAGTCTTCTATATTCTCCCTCATCAGCCCAGGCACAAAAAGGATCCCAGCCCATATCCAGACATTCCTCCTCTTCAAACAGCTACCTGTTTCAATGCATACTTCACAGAATGCATAGCCAACTTAACGTCAGACTCACCTAACACACCTCCTCCCACACAGCCAACTTCTCCTACCTTGGATCCTAGCAGATTTTCTCCATAAAACTCACCTATCTGAAACCTCTGCAATACACATGCAGACAACCCCACCCACTTTACTTTTCAACCAGTTTCTATAACTCTCTTTTACATAAACTAAAACCTTCCCCCGGAATACCTAAATCTTGCTGCAGATGTAAATAGCATACCCAGGCAGCATTCTTGTTAATAGATCACTAACAGAATCCTGTGTCCCTAACTTGTGGAAAATGGCACATATTACCCCTTACATAAAGGAGGTAATTCCACTGACATTACAAATTTGCGTCCCATAGCCACCCTGTACACTCTCTCTAAAATTCTTGAAAGACGTATTCATCAGCAATATCTCCAGTATCTCTTACAAAATAAGCTAATCACCACTATGCAACATGGATTTTAGCCAGACAACAGCACCTCTACTGCATACTATCATTTACAGACACTGTCAATAAAGCTTGCAACTCTAATACACTTGCATCTGCAGGATTTCTATCAAAAGCCTTTGACATGGTCTCTAACATTAAACTGTTCAATCAACTTTTCCACCCTGGGTCCTGCATCTCCATCTATTCAGTGGTTCAATAGCTGTCTTGCTAACAGGCAACAAGCTGCAAAATGGAAACGTCCCATCTCTGCATACCCTCCCACTTCCACAAGAGTCACACAGGGATCCATCTTTGGCCCTCTACTATTCAATATTTTTATCAATAAGCTACATTCATCTTCTTGTGAAGGCACATTGATTCAATATGCAGATGACTCTACCATCATCTGCTCTTCAAATACCTGAACTCACCTCCAGGAAATCACTCAACAAGCTGTCATCTCCATAAAAACCTAGCTTACAACAGCATAACTCCTATTCACCCCCTGAAAAAAACAAACCCCATCCTCTTTACCACAAAAACTCACACCCCTAAAAAAGCATCTTTCAAAATCTTTTCAGCAAATGGCACTGAAATTGAATTAGTTTCTTATACCAAACTATTAGAAGTCATAATAGATGATACTCTTAAATTTGACCTCCACAACTAAAGCAATTGCAAGAAAACCTATCAAAAACTAAGCATGCTATACAGAAACAAACATTTTCTGAACACACCCACAAAAATTACTCTAGCCAAAACCTACTTGCTGCTGTCCCTACTCTGTGGAGCACTAATTCTAACCAATTTGCAATCCTCCATATAAAACAAACTTGAAAGCTGCTACAACAAAATTGCCAAGTTTGCTCCTAAATCATCCTCCTTTACCTATCATTGTAAAGCTCTGCATACCCTCACCCAGCTGGAACCCCCCTCCACCGTACATTCAGCTTATAGCAGTACATAAAATCATACACAAAGCATTAGCCTGACAAGCTACCATCCACTTTAATCAACATATATTTTCCAAAAAGAACTCTGAGATCAGAAGACAAACAACTTCTCACCATAAATAAACCAAATAGCTCCCATGGGCAAAGATTATAGCCATACTCAGTGGCAAAAAAAAAAAAATGGAACCCCTTACCTCTAACTACCACAACTATTTCTAGCCTACCCACTTTTAAATGCTCTCTAAAAGAATGCCATACAAAATCTTGCACCTGCTCCTGTGCCAATCCTGACTGAAATTACTCAGTATATTTCACTCACCCCTTTCAACCTAGATCATACTTCACAACCCTCTCCAGCCTCCTACTCCACTCCTTTTTTTGTTTTTCACCTTACCTTCTACACTTCATCTCTGCAGACCTTTTCTCTACCTCTTTCTCTTTTCTCCCTACTCATTTTATCTACCTGAAGACACCCTTCCCAATACTCTTCTTATAATCTCCTTCTCTCCATCCTTCTTCCTTCTCTAATTATAAAATGAGCACTGCCTCTTATACTAAGACATCACTCAATTTCCCCTCATTGTCTCTAATCATGTAATTTTTATTATCTCTTATTAGAATTGTCTCAGGTCTCATTTATCACATACTAATCTATGTAACAAATGATATGACGAGTTTTTCCTCACATATTTTCTCCAACTCATGTTATTTTTTTTCATTGCACTTTACTATGTAACATATGTTCTATAGTTTTCTCATTATAACATTTTTTCCTCTCATGTTTTGTAGTGTGACATGATACTTTGTGATTTAAAATATTTGCACTTGATGTTTTGTAATATAACATGATACTTTGTGATTTAAACTATCTGTACCTGATTTTTGAAAGATTGTAAAGCTCATTTAAATCATGAAAGATCATTTAAACAAATGAGAAATTATACAAAAAAAGCCATTCTCTTGGACAAAAAAAAACTTTTACTGTCATCTCCAGCAAACAAACCAAAGTAATCCACAAAAGTTCTGGGCCAGTATTAACAAACTACATCACCCTGGTCACTCCACCACACCACCCCCTATAGGAGCCAACCCCAAAGATCCCAAACAAACAGCAAACACCTTTAATGCCTTCTTCGCAGAGGCCATCCAATCACTGGCCAATCAAATAACAATTCAGAATTCTAATCACCCAAATTCTGTAACAAATTCACTCCCTATATTCCACTGGCAACCAGTCCCAACTCACCTTATCTGTAATCTTCTTTAAAAACTTAAACCATCAACCCCATCAGCCGGTAACCTACCAGCAGAATATCTCCAAAAAGCTGCCAAAGCTATAGCCTACCCAATATCAATCCTGATAAATAGAACCTTACAAGAGGGAAATATTCCTACTATCTGGAAAATCTCACACATCATCCCCCTACCCAAAGGTGGCAATTCTAACAAATATTCCAACTACCGCCCAATAGCATTACGTTCTCCTTTAGCTAAAATAATGGAAAGATGTATCCTTAAACAACTACTAGATCACTTACTGCAAAACAATCTACTTGCAAATTGCCACCATGGCTTTAGACCATTTCATAGTACTACCAGTGCTCTCCTATCCTTCTCTGATAGTATCAATCATAACAAAAATAACAACACCCTCTCCTTAGCACACTTTGTTGACTTTTCCAAAGCTTTTGACATGGTAAACCATCATTTACTTATAAATGTACTAAGATCTCTTTCCCTAAATTCACTGGTTATTCAGTGGTTTCAATCGTACCTTAACAGACAACAAGCAGTGCTTTGGGACAATAACCTATCTTTACATCTCCCTGTTACACTAGGAGTCCCTCAGGGCTCAATTCTTGGTCCCCTCCTATTCTCAATCTATATAAATGACCTTCATCTAGCAATTACTCAAGCTACCTGTATTCAATATGCAGATGATTCTACATGCCTCCTCCTGAACCCCAAAAAGACAAAACTATTGCTCTTCACACATACCCGCAAGTCCAGACCAATCAACTTCTCAGTCCTATCCAATAACGGTACCATTATATCTCCAGACCTAACCAGTAAACTTCTAGGTATAACAATAGACAACAACCTTACCTATGAAACTCACATTAACAATACTATAAAAACTGTAAACAGGAAACTGGGCTCCCTGTATAGGATAAAGCCATTCCTTACTCCGCAAGCCAGAACTTCTATTGCCCTTACCCATTTAATCTCCACACTCCTCTAGGCTTCATGCATATATACAAATCTGACTAAAAACAACCTCAACAAGCTGTCAAACTCTTATAATAACATAGCTAGATTTGCCACAGCCTCCTCTTTCAGAACCCACCACTGTCATAATCTGAAACAACTAGGCTGGCTTGAGCTACAAAACCAACTCCATTATAACCAACTTATCATTGCCCACAAAACCTTCTTCCAACCAACTAAAACTCCAATGCTATCAAACCTTTTTACCCCATATAAAAACCTTAATAACTTATGCTCATCCAAGAAATTACTAGTATCCATAAGTAAATCCAACAATATCTCTGGTGACTCTCTGTTCTGTAATGCTGTTGGAAAATACTGGAACCAACTTCCAAATGAACTGACATCACTGTCCTCTTTAACACTGTTTAAACAAAAACTGAAACTTTACCTTAAAACACACTGGTTATGCCCCTGTACAAACCCAGACTAATCTAAATGGCATAACACACTGGTTATGCTCCTGTACAAACCCAGACTAATCTAAAATGGCATTGCTATCATCATCCCTGCTGACCCAGTATTTCCCAACCATTACTTTTACTTTCATGGACTAATCCAAATCTGTTCCTTACTCTATCCACAAAAAAAAAAAAAGTTTATTTTTTTTTCTTCCTTCCTTGAGAATAGAGTTACTAGAAAATTTATATAATGTTCTGTAATGATTTTTGTATTCAACGATTGAAATGTAATGTAATAATCTGCTATTATGTTTTGTACATGCATTTATATGTTAACCATTTTATGTTTATGTTTATCTTTTTGTTAATCTTTTCAAGTGGAGCTTATCTCCCCAGGCCTCTGCTGAAAATGGATATGTATCCAGTTAGATTACAAATGTAAAATAGAAAATAAATAAATAAATAAATTATGATTGTGGAGCTTTTCTTTCTGGACCTCTGCAGAAAATGGGCACTTTCTGGCTCAGTCAGACTTTCAAATGTCAAATAAAACAGAATAAAATAAATAAATAAAAACAAACATGAGAAATTAAATGTAAGTTAGTGCAATACAAACAGGAATTGCAATAAGAAATGAGAGAAAAGCAGGCTTTTGGTATATTTAGAGAGAAAGCTAGGGCAGAGAAATTGATGGAAGTGTAGAAGTGAGTGAAGAAGGGATAGTAAGGAGATATAAGGTATGAATAGGTATTTTCCCACATTTAGGGATATAGTTTATCCTGGTGTTGGGCAAGAACCCAGCTAGCCTTTGGCTAGGAGGTTTTTCAAAATGTTTTTGAAGGATGGGAGGGAGGGTATTGACCTGATGGCAAGAGATAAGGACTTCCAGGCCTTAGCAACATGGTACCAGTACAGGCAATGCCCAGCAAATATGATAAGTTTGTGGACTGACATGAGTTTTGGTCATTGGATCATAATAACCAATTAGGAACATAGTTGTGTAGAATGTTATTTCGTGCTGTACAGGCAGATGGATTCTGGATAATTTTATAGATGATAAGAAGCTGTGTATATGTTAGTTGATGGGGTAGTTCTAACCAATTTAAGCTTTTTAGTGCTATACAGTGGTGGGTTTTGAAAGGATATTGGCTGCAAATTTGTTATAGCATTGTTCAATTTTTGATTTTTGTGATGCTTGACAGTTAGTAAGGATCGGAGTGTCATAAAGAAGTGCGGGGAGGAGATAACTAGTGGCAAGTGTAGCTTTAAGCATGTCAGTGAGAAAGTTTTTGTCACTATAAAGCATCAGTAGTTTTTGATGAGTTTTTCTTATGCAATTTTGTATATGCAGGTTGAATTTAAGATTATCATCCACTATTATCCCTAATAATTTGCTATGAGAAGTGACTTCAATGGTTGTACTATCAAGACAGAGGACTTTGAAGTTTGTTTTTTCATTGGAGAGGGCTTTGGGAAAAAAGTAGCAATTTGTTTTTTTAGGGTTGAGCATGAGTTGTGAGTTACAATTTCAGTTCCTGTTAAAGCTTCCCGAGTAATTTTTTTGGGGGGTTTCTTCATTGCCAGATGTGCAAATGAATGTGAAGTCATCTGTGTACAGTATTTGGGAGGCCTGTTGTATAGATCTGTGGAGGGTGTTGGTGACCCATTTAGGCCAAATTATAATAGAGAGTAGTCAGTTTATAGCAATGCAAAATAATTACCAGAGAGGTATTACACAGAATGGGTTTTCTTTCATTGCCTGAAAACAGAAACCTGTTAGCTAGGAAGATTAAGTAACTGGCATAGGGTCTATATTACATAGTAGAAGTATGACAACTTCGAACGTTATATGGTCGAGACCATATGTTCAAAGTTGTCATACTTCAAATTAAAACAAATAATAAAAAACAGGAATAACTTCCTGACAGTTGTAAGCAAGGGGGCCAAGCCCCCCTGCAGATCTCAAACCCTCCCCTCTTTAAATATACCAACTCCGAGACTGCACTACAGCAGCCCTTTATTTTCTTTTTTGTTATTTTATTTATTTTTTTTACGTCTTCAAAATTCTGTAAGTTCGAACATATAGGTTCGAAAATATGGTGTTCGAACTTACAGAATTTTGACAACGTGATATAGACCCACTGGCACACACAGTGTAATCTATTGGTCAAGAGGAAGGACAGTGGCCAGCACATTAAGTGGTTCTTAGAGTGCAAGGACAACTCTGTTTGGGGGGGGGGTGTATTAAAAACTAATTTCCAGCACAGGCAGGCATGTATTTGACTAGATGAAGTTAATACGCAAGGTTCTTCAAGTTAAATTTGCTTACATTATACAAAGACAAAATTCATATTGAAAATGTTTGGGAGTTAGTCCTTGTGGCAGAGGTATATCAAAAGGGTGTTTATATATATATATATATATATATATATATATATATATATATATATATATATATATATATATATATATATATATATATATATATATATATATAAACATAAACATCAAATTAATGAGCTACATCCCTGAAACATTAAAAGATTATGCTGTGCAAATTAAAACATTTTACAAATTATGTAGTTAATAAATGCAGATTCTTTTTATCAGAATGGTAATGCTATTTTACATGAATTGATAGGTTTAGTTTAGCTGCCGCACCCCTCTTTACTATCTATACTCAGCGCCAGATCCAGCACTAGGTGACCAAGGCACTCGCTTAGGGCCCACTGACTGTGAGGAGACCCACTTGCCAGAGTACTGCCACATTTACGTTTTTAAGTAAAAAAAATGTGTTTGCTTAAGATAAGGACATTTTTCTTTAAGAATATTCTCTGCATCTGGTTAGACACACCTGTTGCATTCATGCATGCAGCATAGCCCTCCTGTTGTTTACTTCTTCCATTCTGTGAATGTGGAATTTAAACATTCCTTTACTGTGCTTGCTACCACAGAATGTTGAATGTAGACATGCTCAACCAGACCTATTCTACACAAGAACGGACAGACAAGTAAGGTGTGTGTGTATGTGTGTGTGTGTGTGTGTGTGTGTGTGTGTGTGTGTGTGTGTGTGTGTGTGTGTGTGTGTGTGTGTGTGTGTGTGTGTGTGTGTGTGTGTGTGTGTGTGTGTGTGTGTGTGTGTGTGTGTGTGTGTGTGTGTGTGTGTGTGTGTGTGTGTGTGTGTAAAATGTCTCCTTTCTTAATTTCTGCAATTCTTTTGGGTTTCTAATACCATGACAGGAATGGACCCCATTCCTAAGCCAAAGTATGATTAAACTTCATGACATTAGTATTGTTTCAGTCTTTGATGTCTGCCAGAAGTGCTCTTCACAGCACTCGCAGTGTGCCCAATAATGACTCCTTCTGTAATTCATATGGGGTTACATGTATTGGTAACATATCTAAATATGACTGTAGATTCCTTTTTATAAGCCTAGCTTAAAAGGTGGGTGGCCAACTGGCTCACCAATAAGAACCACAAAGTCAAAATAGGTGCCACCACCTCTAACAGCAGACCTGCCATTAGTGATGTTCCCCAGGGATCTGTCCTGGGACCCCTGTTGTTTGGCATCTACTTCTCAGAGGTCCTGGCAAAGACAAAAGGCCTGTAGCTGACCAAGTTTATGGATGACTGTAAGTGTGGTGCTGTCATTGACACCCCAAATGATGTTAACATACTACAAGAGGGTCTTTCAGCAATAAATGACTGGTGCCAAAGTCATGGCCATAAGTTAAATGCAAAAAAATGCATCATCATACCATTCGGCAAACACACAGCCCCTACTGATTACCACATCAATGGCAACCCCGTAAACACACAACCTGTGTTGAGAGACCTGGGTACACAGGTTGACAACAATCTCACGTTTGACCATCATATAACGGCAGTGGTTACAAAAGCCTTTTACTCTGTTCATCTCATAAGTAAAGGGATTACATCCAGAAAAAAACTAGGTTATTTCCTCTCTGTACTCCTCCCTCATTACGCCAGTAATTGAGTACAATGTGCCATTTGGTATGTACCTCTCGAAACACCTGCCCAACTGGAAAGGCCTCAGAAATACCTCACAAAGAGAATCCATGGTCTCCAACTACTGTACTATGTGGACAGGCAGAAATCACTATCACTCTACTTGGTATCAAACAGATTGCTCAGAGGTGATCTGTGTCTTGCCTACAAGGCAATCTCAGACCCTGCTCTACTAGAGATGCTCCATATCCATAAGTCTAAATCCTCATGCATTATCCAATCAAAAGGCTTAAATCTAATATGTGACATTAAGAAACATCTGCTGGAGAGACAGGTTTGTCTCCCAGAGGCTGTCCTGTCTCTGGAATAGACTCCACTTACATGACAAATTACATTGCTGACCCTCTTCAAGGGCAACCTTGATGAGTGGATGGGAAACCACAAATTTGTCCCAGGGGTTCCACCTGTGTCCCTCACTGACAAGGCAACAGGTGCTGATTGAGGTTTCTTTTTTGAGGATAAAGTCTTCTCTAGACTTGTAAGGGCCCCAGGACAAGTAGCCTAGTTATTTCCTATGATCCTATGATAAGACACGTTGCTCCTACTACTATTGGAACTGTCTGCCCCAATTAGGGATAGCAGGTGGTTATTTAATTTGCTCAAGTTCAAACCTTGTACCTTACTTGCAGGAAACAAGTGCCTGAATCCAGTAACCCAACTACCAAGCTGTTAATAAACTGAGTTTCAATTTCATTTTTAAGGAAGTGAGTTTCAGGTGCATTTTCAAGGAATTGAGGTTCAGGTACATTTTTCAAGGAACCGTGAGCTTCAAGGTAAGACAAGTTTACTGCTGCTCATGCTCTGTTTACAATGTGCAACTATTTTGTTTAGCAAATTGGATCACTGTTGTGCTATAGAGTTTAAAAGTATTCTTAGTATCACAACAGGTAGCATACTTGCTTTTGATGCAGAAGGCTGTGGGTTCTACTCCCACACCATGTAGTTGGATTGCTGATACTGTGTTGTACTTTAAGGGGGGTGGGGTGCTGCAGTCCTGGATCTGTCATTCATTTGATAAAGTGCATAGTAACTATGAATCTGTTATTAGTTTGCCATCTATTACCTATTACAATGTTACTAGCTTACCATTTTTTAATGTAACATAGAAAATGTATTATTCAAAGTTAGCAAGTTTTTTTGCTAGCAGCAACCTCTTCATTAGTTACAGGCCTCTTTAATATGGAATTATTCAGATGATTTTTACTTTTGCAGAGATTGTGTATATTGACTGATGGTGGATTGTAATAACAGAAGTTTGAATGGGGTGGCTTTTATAGTTGAAATGTTCTGAATTGGGCAATGTTGTCATTATTGGTTCATACAATTTGTTTCATTGCTTTCTGGAAAAATGTTCAAAACTACAAATTTAAAACATGCTCTAACAAGTGGGACTGTATTATACAAGGAATATAATTTAATACAATCAGGAAGGTGAATCAAAGATTACATGCATGTATGTATGGTCCTAAAAATGTGTGCAAGGTTCCTATGATTTGAAATCAGGCCAAAGGTAAACTTTATTCACCACTGGCCAGATGCATTTTCTTTGAATGTGGGTTTCACTGCTGTTTCAATGAATGTGAGTTTCAAGGAAAGAGAAGTTTTAATGCTAAGTCTGTTTTCACTGTGAGACCATATTGCTTTGTTTAGCAAATGTCTATCAGTATTCATGCTATAAATTTGAAATAAAGGTTTTAAATTAAATCCAAATATCTGTAATCATTGTGGAAGTAAAGCAGAAAACAGTATGCACACTGGGTTTGGACAATGTTTATGATAACGGAGGAGAAATAGCAAAGTAATGGGACACTGGAATGTCTGTGTGGGGTATGTATAGGGGAGGCCCAATCAATTACCCTGCCCAAAGCCCCATTTGACCATGACCCAGCTCTCTCTACACTACTTTCATACTCTTAACTGTTCTGCTCCCTCCCTGACCACCACTACCACAATTCTCTTTATTCTAACCTTTTTTTGCAACCTAAATATCCTTTTATTTTCCACTACTTCTAAATATCCTCCCAGCAATGAAAATCCTCTGTCTTATACTGCACTTCTCAGCTTATATTTCTTTGACTGCCACTATTTCCACATATCCTCCTATTTGCTGTATAACATGATGACTTATACTACATCACGATGCATTCAGAAATAACCAATGTATTTTTTATTATGTTTCTTCTCATTTATAAAAGTGTATACTTGTACTACTATAAGCTAACTGTGTAAATCCTGTATCTCTATGTACCTGTATAAGTGACTTAGCCTTTTGTAAAAGTTGTATAGTTGTCTCTGTATACTTGATGGTGCTCTTCTCCCAGGGCCACTACTGAAAAGGGGTCAGTTTTAGTGCCCAGTCAGACAATCCTGGTAAACAAATGCTCATAAATAAAATAAATAAATAAATATTTTTCTATTTAGCACAGATTAGAGATAAACTGTGAGCAAGGCTAACACATAATGCAACCTGTTTTTAAATAATGTAATAATCCCTTACATTTTGTATGGCTCAGCAGGGTACATAGTCAGCCCAGAGCTGTCTCACATCCAAACAACATACAGCAGTATGTGTGATATAGGGAAATATTGCCAGCCCAGCTATTTGGAATTTTGTGAATAATTATATGTCATTTGTGAATATTTATATATTTTATACAGAACTGTATGTTATGCACTGAGCTAAAATGTAACCACAGCATGCCCTGCTGACTCAGACCAGAAATGCATATAAACTATATATTTGTGCAAATGTATCTTTTAACAGTAGAAACTAGAACATAAAAGGGTTAACTTGTAAAACTTGAAGAAAATAAGTTGAAATTAAATTGTTTTATGACTGTGCTATAAAAGTTGGCTTTGATGCAGCAAGGAGACAGGATGTCTAGAACTAGGGTGCCTTCTGCATTATTTTGTAAGTGTTTTATTGTTTTATGTCTTCTAACAACTGCAAACATCTAAAGGCTATATATTTTTCACAAGGATATGTCAAATGCTACAATGGGGGGGGTTAGCTTGGGAACTTAAGTCAGGTGACAAAAAGTGATGTCATCCAAGCTAACCCAGCAGTAATATTTGATATTAATTTAAGAACTCTCTCAGAGAGAGACTGAGCATTTTGTATTTTATCTTTGACCTGGAAGCATCCAGTCATCATCACCATCTGCACTTGCCTTGCTCTGTAAGTTCTTAGGGCATAGTAATTCTTTTTAGACTGAGATAGGTATATAGTAAAGATTAGTTCAGATGTTTTCTTTCTTTATTTGAGACTGTCCTGCAGTGTTGTTTTAAATATTTCCTGTGATTTTGAACTTTGAAGCTACTGTGTTGATTTACTGAGTATTGCCTTGTTCTTTTATTATTTATTATTAAATATATTTAAAACCCATCTTTGTGGCTGATATTTGTGAGACATATTTAAGCTCTTAGTGTACTTGCATATATATTTGGTGACACTGTATAGGTCATTTGGATAATAGTAACATTACACAGTAGGATTGAACACTCTTTGTAAGGGTCTTATAGTAGTTGATAAGTAGAGGTAGGTGGCAGTGGAAACTATCTTATAGTCTGGGCAGAAGGGGGCATAGCAAGTAAACCTGTGCCAGCCTTCCCCAGGTGTGTGTGTTCGCATAAAAATCAGATCTAAAAGTGTGTGTGTTAGCTACTTGGGCAGGGATACAAAGCACTGGTTGGACAGAGACAGTTCTGGAGGTCTTGGTTTGGCCCCTCAGCTGAGATCTTAACCCTATAAGTTGTGCCAGTGGAGAGTCTTACTGGGGATCTGAAGAAAGAGGGAGAAACCAGCCTCAGACTAACTGTGATCTCTGTGTGCTCTTAAGGGAAATTGCACTTTACTGTATGTGTACTTGCCATCCTCCTCATTGTGTACATCCCCCGCTGTTGCTAGTGGTGAGGATTGAGGCTCCTTGATTACTGGGCCCGTGCAGTGGCATCACAGTATGTAGCAGGCCTTATAGGCATAATGTAGGGATATAAACATTTGCTCAAAGCTCCAATGCTGAAAGCTTTAAAGTTGCAAAGATAACTGCCATTTCACACTAAGAACCTGCCACAGAGATAAGACATATAATTTAATTTTTGAAAATATTAAACAATTCCTTTTTCTCAGTCAAGTGGTGATCTTAGAAATGGTTATGTTATACAGAAGAGGATGCATAGGTCTCATGGGGGGGGGGTCTTAAACTCATGCATTGACCCTCTTCATATAAGTAATCATTCACTGCCCATTGCTCCAGATACTATGAAATTATAAGGTTATATTGCAAAGAATGCCCCATATCATACTTTAAGGGGCAAGGAGACTCTGTTTATAAGCCATGCATACTTGGTAGTCAGCTCGATTACTTTTGAGGTATGCAAACTTTGAAAATGCATATTAGCTACAATCAGGTTGTATTCAGTTTCATGTTGCACTTATTATTTTTTTATTTTAAGTTGGCATGTGTGCTAGACCTTCATTGCCCCTTTCAGATGTATCGATTTATTTATTTTCTTTATTTACTTATTATGTTGTTGACTAGGAATGTCTAACTGAGAAGTCCTATTATCAACGATTTGTGGGAAAGAAGAGCTCTGAGATATAGAAGAGCTCTTAGACATATCAGCTAAAGAACAAACATTTACTTAATTTATTTGTCATTTGTTAATTTATTAAGTGGGCTGGTCTATGATGGACCCTTTTCAAGTGTACAACCTGGGTTATGGCGATAATACGGTCTACATTTTTATTCATACACAGCATACACCCATATAAAAGAAACAAGACTATGCAGTGAGACACAGAGAGAAGATGCAAACCACTCAGACAGTAACAGGACGGAATCCTTAACCTTGTACGTGTAATGTAGAGATGTTACCAACAAGTCACGAAATTGCTTAAAATGAATCAACATAATTGCAGAGAAAGTCACAATTTACAGGGAATTGTACATAACATCAATAGTGAAAAGAAAAGTTTTAATGTGTTACACATTAATTGTACAGGAAAACCAACATTCAGCTCAGTTGTCTTGCATTACAAATAAATCTATGTAAAACAGCCCCAGCCCTGAGGTGCAGAGAGCTAAAGCCCTTACTATGTGTCATAAGACCTGAGTGCAGTTAGTGGCACAAGTTCTAGATGGACTAAAGTGGAAAGCATGGGAGAGAGCAGCTGATGCCTGTTCACCCAATCTGGGAGAGGGAGATAATAAGATTCACTGCACTGCTGACCTCTACAGGAGTGTGGAGAAATGACAACTATTAGGTCAGAGTGGCTGTGTGCTGCACATAAGCCATGGAGATGTATGCATGCATGTATGTGGTAGCATGGATGAGATCTTTGTAGAGCAGTTGCGCTTTATCACGGGCCACTAGTGTGTGTAGGGGTCACCTTTGTAGGGAGCTACATGGGGGAATGTATGGCTTGGGAGGGCTTACGCTTGTCAGGGTATAAATGGGGTATTGTGCTCTAGCCTACCGGTTATCACCTATGTTTGTAATGAATGAGTTCTTAAGGTACGGATAAGGGAGCCACTGGATGATGTGGTAGAGGCCAAAGAAAAAAAAATATGTTTAAAATAAGTACTAGTAACTTAGAATAAAATAACTTTGTTCATTTGCACATTCCATCAATACAGGAACACAAGTCACTAATCTGGACAAACCTCACCACAATAAAATAACTTTGCTTTTTTATTCAGTGTTGCCATTAACATACATCTGGTGCTGGGGAAATGTTTTGCTTTAGGTGTTCCTATCAGTTATGGAGTGGACTCAGTAGCCACTGGATTAATGACATTCATTTACACTGACTGTTTCTGAATCTCATTACCTGGTCCTGTCATAGCGGATATCTCCTATATTTGCCACATTGGAATAGCATCAGATAATGCACAGAGTACTCACCCTCTGGTATGATATCATATAGGGTGGAAGAGGGACTGGGATTTAAAACTGTGGAAGCATTGCAGAGTGATGAAGGCCCTCTTTGATGTTTCTCAATTCTATTTTGTTTTTTATTTGCAACATTTACTTTAAAAGCATAACTAGCAAATAAATTATTCACTCAGAAACATTGCAACAATATAATCAGAAAGAAGTAATGACAGGAATAAAAATATAAACCATTGTTAGAAACCATTTCAATCAGAAAAACAAATCATAATGATCAGATCTAAATGCATTGGCATAAGTGATTCACAGTAGAGTATTGTTTCCAAATTTTGTTAACTAACTGTTAAGTAAATGTAATAGCATTTGGTTTTAAATCAAATAAGTTTATAGGTTCATAGGTAGGTACTAGGCTATCGGCCCAAGGGCCTAAGTAAGCCTAGCCAACAAGGTTCCCTGGCTTACACCACCCAAGAAAGTTAATTTCCTGTGCCCCTGTTGAGTAGAGCCACAGAAGTAATCCCCGGGGTGTATTTCCTATTTCCCATCCACTCATCAAGATTTTTCTTGAACAGTGCTAATGAGGAACTTTGCTTGACATAGATGGGTAGCTTGTTCCAGAGTATAGGAAGTCTCTGGGACAGGAATCTATCCCTCCAGCATGTCCTGTTTATTGTGGTGACAAGGTATAGATCCCTAGAGCATGTAGCTCAGAGGGATTGGGATTTCTTTATGTGTAGCATGTCCAACAGCTCTGGGTTTAACATATCTTTATATGTTAGGCAGAGATCTCCTCAGAGTAGGCGATATGCTACATTGTAAAGCTGGAGTATTTTGAGACGGTCAGTGTAGGGCATCTGTTTGAGGCCAGTAATCCTCTTTATGATGTACTTCTGTGGCCTTTCCAGCTGCTGCAGATGTCTTGTGAGGTACATTCCAAAAGGGGTGTTGTACTCTATAATGGGTCTAATGAGTGCCAAGTAGAGGGGAACAATTACCTCTTTTTTCCTGGATGAGAACCCTTTTGTGATGAGGTGTGCCACATAGAAGGATTTCCTGACTACTGTGGCGATGTGATTATTAAAGGAGAGACTACTGTCCACCTGGGTCCCAAGGTCTCTTATCACAGATTTGGCATTAAGTAGACTGCTGTTTATGTGGTAGTTCATGGGTACAGAGTTTTTACCAAAGGGGATAACAAAACACTTTTTGGCATTGAGCTTGAGGCCATGCCTCTGACACCAGGCATCTGTCTCAGTGAGGCCCTTCTGTAGGATGTCCACATCATTTGGGGACTCGACTATGGCTCCTAGTTTGCAGTCATCTGTGAACTTCATTAGCCAGAGACCTTCTGTGTTAGCCTGTACTTCAGAGAAGTAGATACCAAACAGGAGAGGTCCCAGGACTGAACCATGTGGTACTCCACTTGTCACTGGTTTGAAGTCAGATTTAGAGTCTGCAACTTTTACAGTGTCGGTTCTGTCAGTGAACCAGTTGGCAACCCATCTTGTGATGTAGGGATTTATACCTAGTTTAATGAGTTTAGCTATAATTCCAGAATGGGGGATGGTGCCAAAAGCCTTGGTGAGGTCAAGATAGGCTGTGTGAACCACCTTACCCTCGTCTACGGCTTTGGTGACTGTCTCAAAGACATGGATCAGATTCAGAAGGCATGATCTGCCTTTCACTAACCCGAACTGGGTGGGGTCCAGAGTTTGGAGGTTACCAATGTCTTTGTTTATGAGCTCCATGATGATACATTCCATTACCTTGCAGACCAGGCTCGTCAGGCTAATAGGGCAATAGTTCCCAGGATTAGTGGTGGCTCCTCCTTTGTGGAGTGGGACAACTGTTGCTGTGTGCCATTCAGTGTGCACAAAGCCTGACGTGAGACTATAATTGAACATGGTGCTTAGGTGGTGAGCCAGTTAGTTCTGAAGTTCATGTAAAACGCAACCTGAGATTTTGTCCAGTCCCATGGATGTTGTATTTTTGGTTTTAGAGAGTGCAGCTTTTATCTGATTACAGGGACTCTGCATTCTTTCTGTATAGATATGGGCTCTTTAGGGGGGGGTGGTAACGTTAGCACTGAACCTATCTGCCAGGATGTTGGCACTATCAGTTGGTTCTGTAATTTTCATGCCGTTGTGCTGTAACTCAGAGCAGATCTGGGTGTTGCCATTAAGATTCTTGACATAGCTATAGAATGCTTTGTGGTTGCCCTTAGAATCAGTGGTGATTTTGTTTTCATAGCTAGCTTTGGAGGATCTTATAAGGGATCTCAGCTTCTTACTGAGGCTGACCAGGGATCTCCTCCACTTATAGGAATTTACTCTCTTTTGCAACAGTTTCTTCCTTCTGTTGTAAAGTTTGTTTATGGCAGGAGAGCACCAGACTGGCTTCCTTTTTTTTGGAGGATAGCATCTTGGTTCTGTTTGGGATAGCACAATCCATGCACTCATGTAAGTGCTTATAGAGTACATTTGTGTAGGATTCAGCAGTCGTAACTGTATTGTCCATCTGCATGGGTGTCATGAAGTTCGCCACTTCTGTCTTATGAAGCATGAAGTTGGCTTTGGAGAAAATTTTTATTGTTGTTTCCTTAATGGTGGGTGGGGGTGGGATGTGGGTATCTAGGGTGATTAGCTTATGGTCGAATCTGACCAATGAGGAGTTGACTTCAGGTGTGGAACACAGGTCACTCATGTTGGTAATGACTAGGTCTAGGATATTGTTGCCCCTGGTGGGGGTGTAGATAAGTTGATCCTGGGCACTGGAATTTATGAATTCCAGAAAGCATTGAGTGAAGGAGTTGGAACATGAGTAGTTTTCCCAGTTAATGGTGGGGTAGTTGAAATCACCCATTATTAGGGTGTTTGGTTGAACCCTAATATTTTCCAGGATATCAAGAAAAGAGAAGTGGGAATCCTGGGGCATGGTGGGGGATCTGTAGCAAGCTACAATTTGGATTGCAGTTTTGCCCAGAGTTAGTTGCACTTGGATAACCTTGGATGCATTATGCTACGCAACTAGCCTGGAGGTGTGGATATCCTTAATGAATATGGACACACCTCCAACTTTGGTGTTCTGGTCCAGGTTAGATGCCTGAAAATTGTGGTATGAGTTATAGCCTGGTAATGCAGGGATGCTCTCTAGAGCCTTGAACCGGGTCTCAGTCACTGCACAGATATTGATGTTCTCCATTTTAAGGAGTGCCTCGAGTGAGTGCATTTTGAGATTTAGACTTCTAGCATTGAGTAGCATTACCCTCAGTTTTTGCTTGCCTATTCCTGTAACAGTGGTGAATTTGTCATTTGAACCTTGCCTAAAAAAGGCACTATAGGGGCGGCAAGACCCTTAGCCAGTATCCGGAATCTCAGGGGTGACAGGTGCAGGCCATCTCTGGCAAAGCATCGTGGTCTGTCGACCATGTCGTCCCAGGCAGACAGATACTGGATCCCCTTAGAATGACACCAGAAGCTTAGCCAATTGTTGAAGTCAATCATTTTGTCCTTGTACTGCAATATCATTCTGGGCAATGGCAGAAGCTACTCAGAGGTAGGGTAATACCTGCTTAGGCTACAAGATTGGAGAGCTCTTCCATGTCACTTTTCATGTAGTCCAGGGAGGTACGTCTTAGGTCATTCACACCAACATGGACAATGAAAGAGTCATATCTGTACTTGTTGTGGAGTGACCTGAGTGCATGGGTTATGTGGCAGATCCTGGCACCAGACAGGCAGCTGACAGTAACCTTCTCCTTGTTTAGCCTGATGAGTGGTACATCAGTGTGCCTGACTATAGAGTCACCTGCGACTAGTGTGTTGAGTACGTTGTTTTGCCTTATGGGCTGTGGTTTATTGGCGCACTGAGTCTGTGTGCTTTGTGTCATTTGGGGGGGTGGAGGTTGCTTGCGTTTCTGCTTTGGAGGTCTCTTTTGCTTGTGGTGCAAGTGTTTACCTTCTCCTCTTGACTGTCAAGTTCAGTCTTGGTTGGAGAGAGCTTTACCTCCAGTTTGGCTAGATCAGTGCATCTCTCACAGGTTGTGGTGTTGGGTGGTAGGAGGAGAGGGTTGTCTGTGTACATGAGGCAATTGCTACATGGCCCCACGATACCCAGATTCATCAGAGAGACAGGAGAGAACACTGGGAGCTGAACCTTGGACATGTCTGAATAAAACACTACTTTCCTCTAGACAAGTGAGGAAAGTGAATATAAGAGCTGATTTTCTCTAGGTAAAGAGGAAGGCTGAGTGCTGTAGTAATTTGTAGCTTATTTAGTGCTAACAAGTGCTGAACAAGTGCTGAGCACGAATAAGCAAATTCAAGTGCTAAAACTAAGAATCTGTACCTAGATCTTGTGGTAGATAGGCTACCTAGTGCTTACCACTTCCACTGATAAGCTAGAATGCTTCCCTCCAACACAGAAAGGCTTGGGGAGCTCAGAAGCTTACAAACAGTCCTGGATACAGCAAATCTGTATCTGGACTAGACTAGTTACATGAAAGGTGGGAAACAAGCACAAATGTGGGCTTTTAAACCAGAAAGTTGAAAGAGATGGAAAAACTGCCAAAACAGCCAATAAACTACAATTTCTGGGCCAGAAACCACTCTTGTGATAGATACACTACCTAGTGCTTACCACTCCCACTGAACCTATAATTTAGCCAAACACACTCTTGCTAGGCTTATAAATGCCCTAGGGCAGATAGCCTAGTATGAACATATGAACCTATAAGCTAGAAAGCTTCCCTCCAACACAGAAAGGCTTGGGGGGCTCAGAAGCTTACAAGTAGTCCTGGATACAGCAAATCTGTATCTGGACTAGACTAGTTACAGGAAAGGTGGGATATATATATAAAGTTAATCTCATGGAATAGTTGTAATTTCATCTATAACCACTTCTCAATCATAGACCATTCCCTACTAAGCATAAATTTATGCTACATTCCTTCCTAGAAAATACCGAGGACTTTATTGGAATCTCATAATAATATAATACAATATTTTCTACGCTCTTGTTTTCAGATACATGGAGATGGGGAAATAGTGTTATTAGCTATTGGCACAATAAATAAAGAGATGGGATTAGTTTGCTTATTGATCATTATAGCAATTCATTGCATATAAATTAGTTATGACCTTTATATTATTTGTATAATATATGGTTGGTCATTATGATATTTTAAACTCAATTTGACAAAAGTTAAAATGAAACAATTACATTTGACATATTTTAATTTGTTTCTTGAATGAGTACATACAATTGTAATGGATGTATTTTACTTCATAATTGTTTTTTTAATCACATATACTACCATAGAATGTTAAAATATGCAACAACAGATATATTTAAGTGGGGAGGAGATGAGTGTTGTTACTAGTTTGATGGTTAATGTGGGTGACAGATGTCACTTAAATTAGGAGTTTTTAACTCCAGGGGGTATTAGAAAGTGTCTATGTTATTAGTAAATGTTACACGTTTCTGTTAATAGTTAATATGATGTTCACCAAGTCTTACAAAAGTTGAATTTGATATAAACCAATTTCACTGGATACAAGTTTTATATGTTTCATGTGTAAATTATAATTGTATTCCTAATAGTCAATTTTTATTGACTTATAAAATATGGGGAAAAAATGAAAATTAATCAACAACAGATATTCAGAATATTAACGTTTTAGGACATCTTTAAAGTGTATATCATTAAACATTAATTGATTAAATAATCCTAGCAAGAGAAGATCTTTAAATAAATATCTTCAATTACATAATTCTCAATTAATATTTCTCCAAGAAACTCATCTACTAACTGAAGATATCACAAAATTGGAATCCAAATCTTACAAACTTTTGATTAGCTCAGAACATACACACAAAAAGAGAAGGGTGACCATACTATGGAAAAATACATCACCTATGCCTAAAATAATTGACACTTACAAAGATAACAAAGGGATGTTATCTTCAGTTGTTATAGAATTTAATAAGAAAATTTTGACTTTAATAAATATATACTGGATTCCTGGCATTGGACCTACAACAGTGAAACAACATATATAGCATATAGTTCAGTTTTCTAAGGGTAGTATTATTTTTGCTGGAGATTTTAATTGTATTTTGGACATAAAAGACTCTAGTACCAATGGTAAAAGGAAAATTCCAGCAATAGCTAAATTATTGAATGAGTTTTCAGATTCATACATGAAGGATATTAACAACTTTACAGCTGCTAAGTCACTACTCTATACATTCTACTCACATAGACATAATTCATATTCAAGAATAGATAGGGCATTCATTTCTAATAACTTAACTGATTTCTTATTAAACTCAAAAGTGATTTCATGTCCCCTTTCGGACCATAATTCCATAACATTTAATTTTTTACTAAACTCCACATTTAATGTTCAAATTAAAAGGATACTAGTGTACATAACTAAACTAAAAGACTTCATTGATTTCTTTACTACAGAAGTACAACATTGTATTGAACTTAATAATACACAGGGAACCTCTGAGGTATACATTTGGGATGCTTTAGAAGCTTACCTGTATGGTAAGATTATTGACTGGTATAAAAAGAAAATAATTTCATGGGATAAAGACCTTCAAGATATACAAACAAAGTTAGATGCTTTAAGACTTGATGCTTCAAGAAACCCAGACATGAAAGATAGAATGAATATATGGAAATTTTAAACCATAAAGTCATTATTAATCTTGAAAAATATAAACTTCTAACTTTTTCTATAAATCCTAGATCTATGAGTATACTAGCTAACAAGACTAAAAGATTAAATAAACATAATCATATTAAAGAAATCTATTCTCCAACAATAAAATGGTATCTGATTTACCAAATATATTAAGTGAGTTTAGAGAATTATTTTTTAAAACTAAATCAACCCAATTATATGATTAATAGTATAAAAAATACTCAAACTTTTATAAATAATAGTATAAAGAACAGACTATCAGAAACACAAATAAAATTAATAGATAAACAAATATCTTTTAAAGACATAAAAGATCAAATCACTAAACTTAAGCAAAATAAAGCTCCTGGTAATGATGGTATCATTTCTGGAATGTACAAGTTTTTGCTTGCCAAAGCATTAACTGTTACACACAGTATTAACTATAGCTCAAAATGATAACATTATACCCCCTTCTTGGAAGTGTACATTTATTTCTACCATGCTAAAGTCTGATAAAAACCCTGCAAAATGTGCTTCATATAGGCCCATTTCATTATTAAACACGGACTATAAAATGTTCATGTCTATTTATGCTGATAGACTCAATTTTTTTTTTACCATCCCTGGTAGACATGGATCAACCAGGTTTTATAATTTAATAGAACTTCCTATAATAACATCAAAAGAACAATAACTTTAATTGAATCAGTAAAAATCTTAAATAATAATTTCACTCTTGTTAGTTTAGATATTAACTGTGCCTTTGACTCAATTAATTGTGACTATCTTTTTATCTTACTGAAGGAGTTAAACTTTTCTAATAGCTTTATTAATCTTATAGCTCAATTAAATAATGAAAGTCAAGCCTACATAAAAATAGGTACAAATATATCCCAGAACATATCCATTGTAAAAAGAACCAGGCAAATTTGCCCTTTATCTCCTCTTTTATTCACGTTAATTATGGAACCTTGGGCAAACTTAATAAGGGATAACAATAGTATACAAGGTTATAGATTAAACCTTAATGAAACATCAAAAATCCAAATGTTTGCTGATGATGTATTAATCACTCTTGGTGGTATTAACCCCATCTTGCAAGAATTGTTTAAAAACATGGATATATTTCAAAAAAGTTCTGGTCTTAACCTTAATAACAATAAAATGCAATTCTCCTAATTGGTTCCAAAAGTTATAATATACAAGATCAATATAAAAAATATATACCTCAATCTCAACAAATAACATATTTAGGTATAATTATAACAACTAATATTAAAAACATATTACACCTAAATTATAATAAAAGTATTATAACCATAGATACTCTAATAAGTAAATGGAACAAAATTCTATTTACAGTGGATAAAAAACTTTCCATTATAAAGATGATTTTGCTTCCAAAGATCTTATATATAATACAATATATTTCAATTCCCCCATAGGCTCTTTTATTAAAAAATTTAACACACTGACTAAAATCTTTTTGTGGCATCCGATAAAGCCTAAAATTGTATTGTCCTATCATATGTATAGCTGGGAAAATGGAGGTATCTCTTTACCAAATCTAGAACTTTATTCAATTTCATCAGTTATTAAAACAATTGATTATCTTATAGATGGAGAGTATTTTGCAAAATGGAAAGAAATTATATTAAATTTGTCCCAAAATACCAAAATAAAGATAATAACCATTTACTACAGTTAATAAATAATTCTTTTATATAGAATTTGAGAGATTACTTTTCCAGTTATCCCACTCAAATGTTTAAATTTACTTATGTAACTTAAATTCTAAATGCCTTTAGAAGCTATATATTTAGGTTTAAAATCTTTGAAAATTGGTTGTTTCTCATCTTCCCTATTGCCTATACACAACGGATAATTCTCTTTGCAGATTATTCTAAAATGTTGCTATTTAAGCAAAAACAATTAATGTTTTGGCATCAAATTCTAAATAAAAATGAGGCCAAATCTATTAATGCTCTTGTAGATGAATATAATCTTAACACTTTACTTTGTTCAGATTTGCAAGAGTTTAGAAAATATATTCTAGATAAGCTAATTTTAATCCCCTGAAATGCTAAGAATTCAATACCCAAACGTATTCAATATTTGATTTTATATACTTATAATACTTTACCAGTTAAAGATAGTATATCATTTATTTATAGAGCAATTAAACAAGATCTAGATGTATATTCAGATAACTATTGGAATTCATTTTCTGTAATTAATCATTTTATTCCCACAGAAAAAGACAAAGTTAATTTCCTTCAGCCAGCCAGCAAAACCACTTCTTCCATTAAATGGAGAATCCTCACATGGAGATTTTTACATAAATCTTTTTTCACTTCACAGAAAGTGAGTAAGATAACTAAACAAGATATTTTTTGCTGAAGATGTAATGCATTAACAAATGCCGATTAGAACCATATATTTTATGACTGTGCACTATTAAAGAGATTTTGAGAAGAAGTTAACATTTGTTTACAGGCAATTTTTACAAACAATTTTGTGCTTACAAAATCACTTGTATTACTCAATATACCTGTTCCAGACTGTATAAATAAAAACAAATATTCTTTGCTCTGGTCTATACTGTCCATTGCCAGGACAACAATTACAAAAACTGGAATTCCTCATCTGTTCCCTCATCTAAAGAGTTTAAAGGTCTTCTCTTGGAAATATCTAAGTTAGAAATGTTAACTATCAAATCTAAATCTACGAGGAATACAAATTTATATTACAAATGGGAAAATATACATGAATTATTAGTTAAAAAACTGGATAAATGATTAATGCAGTAATCTTTCTTTTTTTTAATCCTTTATTCTTTTTCTTTATTTTTCTTCTGCAAAAATTAACTTAATTAATCTTGTTGTTTGATATATAGTGAACATCATTGTATATAGTTTTCTGTGTTATTATAGTTATTGTATTAATATTTTCTTTTTTAAATATTGTACTTTAAAAATTCAACTTATTCAATCTTTTTCAAAATATCTGTTCATTACATTAATGTTTTCAATAAAGCTGTTAAAAAAAGACTTCACTACTCTATCTTTGTTCAAGATCTGACGTTGTTGTCATCCTCTAAATGAGAAAGCTATAAACCTAAGCAAAAGTGATAGATTGTTAAGATAAATGTTTAAGAAGAGAGGTCGCCCAGGCAAAGTTCTCACTTCTAAAATACAAGTTGAAAAGGACTGGATTATTAAATATAGACCAGTTATACTAGGTAATGGTAAGGAATCTCCATTTAGTAGTACAAGTGAAGCTAAAGCTATGACAGTGGTTCTTCTGGACACAGTAGAGAGTTGTGCCATAAAACATATAATAAGCAGTTACTGGAGAATAACCAGTGTTCATGGCATAATCAAAAGTTAAGTTTGGGAAAATGTTAGGTTCATAGGTTCATGGGTTCATACTAGGCTATCTGACCAAGGACATTTATAAGCCTAGCCAGAGTGTGTTTGGCTTTCGCCACCCATTTTAAATGAATTTTGCTATGCCCTTTTTCGAGGTTAGTATACTGTGTTGCTGTCTAACAGTGACACAGAAGTGATACCCGGGGTAAACCTATGATCTCCCATCCACTCATCAAGATTCCTCTTGAAGAGAGTCAATGAGGGACTCTGCCTAACCTGGACTGGGATTTTATTCCAGAGTGAAGGGAGCCTCTGGGTTATGAATCTGTCCCTCCAGCATGTCCTATTTATTTCAGTGCTGAGGTTCAAGTCTCTTGAGCACGTAGCTCGATGGGATTTGGATTTTCTGAGGTGCAGCATGTCTATTAATTCCGGGTTGGACATGGCTTTATACGTCAGGCACAGATCGCCTCTGAGCAGGTGTTATGCCACTGAGTAGAGCTGGAGTTTCTTTAACTGGGCAGCATATGGCATCTGTTTGAGCCCTTTGATCCTCTTGGTGAGGTACTTTTGGGGTCTTTCCAGTTGCTGCAGGTGTCTGGTAAGGTACATCCCAAGAGGGGCATTGTACTCAATTATGGGCCTGATGAGGGATGAGTAAAGAGGCACAATGACCTCCCCTGATCTAGATGTGAATCCCTTCATGATTAGGTGGGCTATATAAAATGTTTTTCTAACCACTTTGGCCACGTGGTTTTCAAATGAGAGATTGCTATCAACTTGGGTCCCCAGGTCCCTAATTACTTCTTCCGTACTTAATGAATTACCACCTATGTGGTAATTTGTGGGCACTTTGTTTTTGCCAAAGGGGATGACTATACACTTTTTGGTGTTTAGCTTGAGGCCATGGCTCTGGCACCAGTTGTCTGTTTCTATGAGGCCCTTTTGGAGAATGCTTGTGTCGGCTGGAGAGTCAATTATGGCGCCTAGTTTGCAGTCATCTGCGAACTTGGTCAGCCACAGTCCTTCCATGTTGGCCTGTACCTCCAAGAAATATATACTGAACAAGAGAGGTCCCAGGACTGAGCCTTGTGGGATGCCACTTGTAACTGGTTTGGAGTCTGACATGGCTCCAGCAATTCTAACCATGTGGGTTCTGTCCTTGAGCCAGTTTGCAACCCATCTAGTGACATAGGGGTTTATATTTAAGATGGTGAGCTTATCTATAATGCCCGAGTGGGGTATTGTATCGAAGGCTTTTGCGAGGTCCAGGTAGGCTGTATGGACCACCTTCCCCTCGTCAGTGGCCTTGGTGACTGTTTCAAAGAAATTAACCAGGTTTAAGAGGCAGCATCTGCCCTTAACAAAGCCAAACTGGGTAGGATCCAGTGTCTGTAGGTCTCCAATATCTTTATTTATGTGGTCCATGATGATCCTTTCCATAGCTTTGCAGACCAAGCTAGTCAGGCTTATGGGGCGATAGTTTCCAGGATCCATTGAGGCACCACCTTTGTTGAGAGTGACCACTGTTGCTGTACGCCACTCTTTGGGTACATATCCTGTAGTAAGGCTGAGATTGAACAGTAGTTTTATGTTTGGGTTTAGCTCTTCTTGGAGTTCATGTAGGACGCAGCCCGGGACACCGTCTGGTCCCATTGATGCTGAGTTTTTTTCTTTGGAGAGGGCGGCTCTTACCTGAGCATCTGCGATTTCAGGGGGGGCAGCACTCTGCTGGGATAGATATTTGCCCTTTTGGTGGGGAGGGAAGGAGAAGTTTGCGCTGAACCTGTCAGCTAGGATGTTGGCAATGTCTGTGGGTTCGGTGTATTTTTTGTCATTTTGGACTAATTCTGAGCATATCTGGGAATTCCCACCCAGGTTCCTAACATAAGTAACAAAAGCCTTGTGATTATCCTTAGTGTCCTGTGGAATGTTTCTCTTGAAGCTGGCCTTAGACGATTTTATGAGTGCCCGTAGTTTTTTGCTAATACTGATCAGAGATGCCTTTCCTTTTTGGGATTTTGCTCTATCATGTAGTAGCTTCCTCCTTCTATTCTATAGTTTGTTCATGGCTGGGGTCCACCAGACAGGACGCCTGCCTTTGGAGGATTGGGTCTTGGTTTTATTTGGGATTGCATGATCCATGCATTCCTGAAGGTGTTCATAGAATGCGTTTATAAAGGATTCTGCAGTCTGGGCCGTATTTTCCACAGACCCGGGGGCTTTGAAGGATTCCACCTCGGTTTTGAGGAGTGTGAAATTTGCTTTAGAGAAGTTTTTCACTGTGGTTTTCTGGGCAGGGGGTGGGGTCAGGATGTGAATATCCAGTGAGATTAGTTTATGGTCTGATCTTACCAGTGAAGGATACACTTCTGGTCTGGAGCATAGAGCCCCCATGTTGGTGATGATCAGGTCCAGTATGTTTTCCCCTCTTGTGGGAGTGGTAACAAGTTGTTCCATAGCATTTGAGTTTATAAATTTTAAGAACCTTTGGGTTAGGGTGTTGGAGCTATAGTAATGCTTCCAGTCTATGTTTGGGTAGTTGAAGTCGCCCAATATAATGGTGTTTGGAGAGACCTTCATATTTTCCAGTGTTCTCAGGAAGGCCGAGTGGGGTTCCTGGGTTTTGGAGGGTGGTCTGTAGCAGGCTATAAACTGGAAGGCAGTTTTACCCACTGTTAGTTGCACATGGATAGCCTCTGATGCTTCGTGCTGTGCCACCAACCTGGAGGTGTGGGTATCTTTGACAAATTTTGATACTCCCCCTCCTTTTGTGGTTCAGTCCAAGTTTTGGGGCCGAAAAGCATGGTATGAGGTATAATCTGGTAGTGCTGGGGTGCTCTCAGGAGCCTTGAACCAGGTTTCTGTTACTGCACAGATATCGATGTTCTCCATGCTAAGGAGAGTTTCGAGTGCATGTATCTTGAGGTTTAGACTTCTGGCATTGAGTAGCATTAATTTTAGTTTCTTATCCCTTGTGATACCTATGGAGGTGGGTTTGTCTTTTGAGCCTTGTCTAAAAAAGGCACTATAGGGGTGGCAAGAGCATTTGCCAATATCACGTTGCATGTGAACAAATTATATAAGTTTTAAGGAATATTTCACAAAGGTGTTCCTATGACACCCAGGACTGAAAGGTAAATTTGTATCCCTGTGGCATAAATTGCATAGCAGGATGTGTTTATATCACTATGCTTTTGAGCATTAATAATGAGAATATCATGTGTATGTATTTAATTATTAGTGGATGTGCACACAGCCTGATTAAATCTTTTGTCTAACATGAAAGGAGTCACGTTCTGAGTTTCTATTTCATTGAAAGTTCCCTGGTATCATTAGTTTTTTTTCAAATGCCAGCTTTTAGCTGAAGTTTATTCTGATACATAAGCAGCACATTTTGTAAGTTTAAAATTAGCTTAACTAAAAGAGCAGAGCATTGAGTAATTCTCTCAGATAAAGTCAATAGCTTTAAATCAGTAGCCCTGGCAGACATGTTTTGTCAGATGACATGATATCAACATTCATTCATCGTATCTTGGGTAAAAGTTCATTAAACTAAAAATGAACAAATGCCATCAAACTAGAAAAACAATTGCAGGTTTAAGAAAACGGGTCAAAATATAGCATGGGAGCTCCAAGATAAATTATAATTTAAAGTTATAAGAAGTTAACATAAAGGTAAAAATACATTCCTAAAAATCTGGAAAACTGCCCTTATTAAACCATTTCAGAAAACAAGCAACCCACTCTCCACCACAAACTTTTGCTCCATCTCTATACTTCCCACACTTATTGAAGTCTTTGAGAAACTAAACTGCAGCCAGTTATGAAATTATGTCATCAAGCAGCAGCACCCACTCAGTTCAAGCCAACAAAAGTAATTTGAGATCAATGCAATATCCTGTTAAATAAATTCAAATAAATAAATAAATCAGTAAAACATTTTGCTTTCAGTATTACCCACTCATATATCAAATGAAGAGATCAGTATTTTCCAAATTTGCAAATATTCCTCTGATACGGCACCATTTGTTTATTGTTGCATCTACTTGAAACCTGGGGATCTCAGCAGGTTTTTCAAACACATCTTGTTTGCAAACGTAGACAATGACATATGCATTCTCAGTAGAGGAGACCTACATTGCAGAAGGTTTTTAAATATCTCTAAGATGCATGCTGAAATTTTTTCTCCTGCCTCTCTTATCATTGTTTCTGGTCAATGGGAATTTATTGCATCTTATATTCATTACATACTAATCCAATATGCATTTCTAGACTGCAAAACATATGCACATTGAAAGACTATTTAAATCATGGCAGACAGTGGTTAATTCTCTAGATATTACAACTGCAAAAAGTTATTTCTAATACTCCAGTCTGCTAAACTGTGAAAGCTGCTGTTTGTTGAGCTACCATTCTCTGTTTGAAAAGCAGATACACTACTTTGGATTGGTTGTCAACTGTAGTTATAATTCAGTTGGCCATTCCTGTTGCATATTACCCTGTCTTCTTTCTGTCTTTATTACAACACAGTGCTCTCTACCTCCTCCATTTCAAGGAAGGTCCTCACACACATCAGAAAGAAAATTTGATATATGCCACATAAATGAATTTAACTTTAAGTGTAGGCAGTCTATGTATTTTTAACACTGTCAAAAAAATCCTTTATATATGGTAACAAATGAATAATCCTACTCATGGAATCCTCATTTGTATTGGCAATGCAACATTTCCCATGCCAAAGAGATGTCACTTCTTTTGTGACATAGGAAGAGAACCTTTCTATGATTAATATATCCTACCCAGTCATCTGCAGACAATGTAAAAGAATGTAAACCTGATAGAATCTCTCAATGTGGATTCCAGCTTCCTCCATGCCTGCCCACAGCACTAAATGCCACTGGATGAATTTTACTGATTTATTTTCCTCTTTCTTCTCAGGAAAGCCAGATAAATGGATATTTTTGAGGCATGTCCTGTCCTCATTATCTACCAGGCTGAGTTCCAATCCCTCCAGTTTAGTTCCATTTCTGGATCCCACAGTTTTCCATCTCTTTTATTAAAGTTTGCAACAATGCAATTTCTTTTGAGTGATTGGTTAGGAATCTCTCCTTCTCTTGTGTAGAGGTCAGTGAAAATTCTGTATATGTGTCCATCCTAGCCACTAATCTGTTTAACACAGCTGTAGTTTGGTCCAGAGACAGAGTAACAGTAATGTGGAATTCACTGTCTGACAGGTGGGACTGACACATCTTATATCATGTCATTTGCCTTCTTGGATTCTCCTTGCTTCATCACTACATGGCACAAGAACTGCAGGCTGCTGTCTGGGCTGCTGAACTTCCTTCTTGCCCGATTTAGCTGGTACATTGGCATTTCCAAGTTCAAGTGCTAAAACCTTCCCTGCTTGTTTCAGAGTATAAATGTAATGTCTAGCTACTGCTGACTGGGCTGGTGAACTAAAATTTTAATTCAAGGAGAGCAGAGTGCATGGCACATGTTCTACCATTATCCTGTTTCCATCAGAAATCTACTCTATTTTTAATCCCAGTATGTATGTTGCTTTGTAAACAAATTCATTATTAATCAATAGCCTAGTTAATCAAAATCCTTCACCCGTATGCATACCAAGAGGACTTCTTTTTTCTGTGTATCTATTTGCCTGTTCTACCTTAATCAGAGGTTATTTCCAGCATTGTATGATACACATTGACTATTCTGCTGAGCTGTGCATTGTCATTGTATGGATTAAAAACATAATTATCTTCAGAGTACATGTTGCATTTTATTTTGTTTTTATTTCACATCACTTGTTTGCAGCTGAATAAGGGCTACTGGGTCCAGTCTACCTATCTTAAGTAAATAAAATAAAAATAAAATGAAGAGTGTCAAAAATGAAGGGACAATAGTAAACAGTATTACTTCTTCTTTTGGCTTTTCCCAGTTAGAGGTCACCACAGCAGATCACCTGTCTGCTCATGATGGCAGTGGAGTTTTATGGTGTCAAGTTGACAGCCCAGCGCCCAACCTTCCACAGAAGGCACACATGCACACATTCACACCTAGGGCCAATTTAGAGTGTCCAATCCACCTACAACATGTTTTTGGGATGTGGGAGGAAACCGGAACACCCAGAGGAAACCCACACGACCACAGGGAGGACATGCAGACTCCACACAGAAGGCACTACAGCCAAGGATCAAACTGGAGAACCTCTAGCTGTGAGGCAGCAACGCTAACCGCTGCACCACTGTGGCCACCCACTAAACAGTATTACTGAGATTACTTTAAGAGATGAAAACCTGTTGCTGTATTTTTTTTTTGTTTATAGATTTTTATTGATTTGACATGCAAACAATAAATATAAAAAGGAAAAATTTCAATATTACATAGAATGTCACATTGTGCCAAAAGCACATTAAATCATCAGAATAATCTAATGCAGTTAACAGATTAACTATCCTTGTATTTCAATAACAACATTTCAAGATTATCCCAGCAACTATATCTCTTAATATTATTTACAGATCATATTCTAAGTACCTTTTTCAGCTTTACATAAAATTGCAGGTAAATTTAAAAAAAAATTCTTTAAATATAGGAACTGAATTCATTTTCCAATTTTTGTAATAATTTTCCTAGCTACTGCAAGAAGACTTCAAAAATGTTTTGTTGTCTAGCTTTTACAAGCAATGGAACTACAGCATTAATTAGTATTGTTGATCTAGTCAAAATACAATTATCTGACCACAGCCCTTTAAAGAAATTGCTTATTTAATTTTTCACAGTCCATAAGCATATGTGTCCAGTCAACTTTCACTTCCTTACTGCATCTCCAGCAGATCAAAGAAGTTGCTTTAGTGAATTTGGAGATTTTATATTGGGTGACAAATATTCTATGTATACATTTCCACATAAAAACTTTCCAATATAAACTTGAAGAGGTTTGACTAATTCATTTAAGCAGTTCAATCTTATTCTTATCATTAATTGAGTCATTTAATCCACTAGTATTTAAAAAATTCCAAGAAATTCCAACAACATAATTATTGTTTATAGGTAATAGATATAACTTTTCTAATTAACTTCTATAACTCAGACAAACTTCCTTTGCAGGTTGATTTACTTTCAATAATAGCAACAATATATTTATATAATGGGGTTTTGCTCCTTTGCACTCATATTATTTACAATGTTATATCATTTATTTATAATAGTATTAGTTTATTAACAGATTCATCTAAATTATTTTTTTTCATTAAACTTTCTGATGTCTTAGCTTTCCCTCTTTCAAAATAATCATACCATAATACTACCACATTTCTTTTTAACATAGTCATTTCAATAATATTTTAAAATTCTACAAGTTTAGAGGTATATACAATGGTAAACCACAAGAATTTTCATTTTGAAATTAGTAGGATTTTATAAATATTTTCTTAACTGTTTTTAGATTAATTTCATATATGAGGAATCCAAATATTGAAATTAACTTCTTTCTAAATTATGTTTCATTAACCAGATGAAAGAATTGTTAAATTGCTCCAATTTATCATGTTTAATACACTTATATGAATTCAGTATAAGCTATTCATGTATGGTCTTCTATGGACTAGTACAGGTTGAATCTAACCAGAGTATAATATAATTAAAGTTTTCTGCAATGGAATATGATTCTAAAGCAGAAAAGCTAATGCCACCATACTCCCAGAGTCTAATATGATTTCTATAGGCATGCTTTGGCTTTTTAGGATACCATAAGAATGAAGTCAATATTTTTTCATTTTCTTTAATAATTTTTTGTCAGATATTAAAGCTGTTGAGTAAAATATATAAATAATTGTAGGTAGTATAATCATTTAATAAGAACTAGCTATCTTCAAAAGTAAAAAAAATATATTTTTTAATAAGGAGTAACACTTCTTCAATTATTTTTCAAAATTGTGATTGATAATCTTACCAACATTTTGGTAAATTGTTATTCCTAAATATTTTAATTCTTGCTGTTCCCAGTTATATTTATATTTTAACTTGCCATCTAGTTGTTGATTCATCACCATAGTTTCAGTTTTACTGTTATTAAACTTCAATAATGAAATTTTCTTGAAACTTTTCAATTTCTTCATTTATTTCTTTGAGTTGTTTAGATCTCCTATAGGTAATAAGACATCATCTGCAAAAAGCTGTATTTTAGATTGAAAAATCTTATTTATTAAAAAAAAAACATTGATTTTACCATTGCTACTTATGCTGTTATCTAATGGTTCAATGACTAATGCAAATAATAAAGGAGACAATGGACACCCTTGTTTTGTACCTTTGTTTAAGGTAAACCCTTGAGAAATGTAAGTTACAATTTTAATATATGCTTTAGAATCTCTATATAAATATCTTAATATTCCTGTAAATTGTTCTGGAAACACAAATACTTCTAAGGTTTTGAACAAATAATTACAATCAACAGAATTGAAAGCTGTTTCAATATCTAGGCTAATTAAAGTTGTTTTTAATTCAAACCACATGTTAATGTATAGACAATAATCCCATTTGATCCTTACTAATTAATTTATCTACCATATCTAGCTAGAATATTACCTTATTCAGCAGATGCTAGTCTTTTTAGTACAATTATTGTAGCTACTTCCCAGATAGAAGTGAAGAAATGTACTGCTACATTGTTTCAAGTTATTTAGCTGCTAGAAGGTTTAGTAGGACTGGTTTCTCAGTGCTTTTTTTACAACATTTCAGTGGTGCTCCAAACTGCTGTTCAGCTGCTAGAAAGTGATGTAATACAGAAGGTCTGTTTTTTCAGTTCAATTGCTAGGAAATGGTGTAGTACAGTAGATCTGTTTTTTCAGTTAATTCTCTGCATTATAAAAATGGCTTGCTGTAACACATTACTAATTGCCTTTAGAGTGCACAACGTTACCTAGCCAGCTAGTGTATCATACCCCTTCTGTAGTGCCTACTACATCATGAGGCTTGCAGATACCTCTGTGTGATACCTAATTGCAACCAGAACAACTGATTTATCTGTCCTCATCATAGTGCTTCCTACTTCAATATCCACTCCTACGGCCTCCATTAAATAGGGTTTTCAACTATCTACAGCCAAATTAAGCCAAATAGAACATATTAGCCTGTCTGTGATTTATGCTGGTAAACGCTAATCTAACAGCTGTTGTACTTGCTAGCAAAACATGCATTTTCATTGTCAACTACCTCCCCTAACTGCCCACACTGCATCAATAAGCACAGCTATGCATGAACTGCAACATTAACTCTGTTTTTATATTCATTTCCAACAACAGCGTACTGCACTCCTCAAGTACGGGCAGCATACCAGAAAACTTGCAAACGCACCCATTAGTGCCATATGGTGGCCGAAAATATTATGGCTACTAAATGTAAGATGTGATAACCCCACAATGCTTTAAATGTCTTTAGCCTACAACCACCCTGGAGTATGATAGATTATTTAGCACTGGCTACAGATATCCCTTTGCTAGTCCCTACCAACCAAATATAGTTACAGATAGACTGTGTAAAGCCATACACTGCCTATTTACCTCTTGTTTACTTCCTCAATTTTTCTTTTTTGTTATGTATTCCATTAGAGTGCACCCAACATCGTGTTGGCAGCCCAGTTCTTTCCCATAAAGAACAGATCAATGGGAACTATCTACCTAACTTCAAAGGGTCAGAGAACTACCCAAGCTCCCTAATGGGTTCCTGCTTGTAGTTCGCAAGACATTTCCCTGTGAGCTACATCGCCGAAACCAAATGGCTGCAGCAGCACTTTGCCATAGAGCAATATAGCTGAATAGCATAGCCACTGCAGCTGTAACCTATGCACAGAAATATTTCCACTGGTGGTGATCCTTACAGATAGCTGCCCGGCTGTATTCTAGCAGGGACAGCCATACTAGATGTGTACCATGTTCCATATTCTTATGTAAAGAATGCATTTATTTTATTATTTATTTATTTTATTGCCACACGTCTGACAATAAAATAAATAAATAAAATAAATGCATTCTTTACATGAGAATACAGAACATGGTACACATCTAGTACTGCTGTCCCTGCTAGAATACAGCCAGGTGGTTGAAGGATCTTTACAGGCAAGTTCCACCAACAACAGTCACCACACACACATCTAGTTCTCTCCCAATACCTCAAACAGCCTCTTGCCCAACACACTGATTTTTTTGTGACCACTGACCTGCACTACTGGTGCATCCCCGCTCCATTTGCACTTGCTACCACTCGGGCTCACTATGCTCCCCTACACTGCCCCCAATTCCCACCCGTCCCCACTACTCACAAATTTAGCTCATCACATCACCTGACCTGTCAACCACATCCACCAACCACTCACAACCACACACACAACTTTTCCACACTCTGAAATATACTCCACCCCACAGTCACAAACATAACACACAGTACTCCCCTCTCCAATCCACACCCACTCTATACTCCTACACCCACACCCTCATAATTCTAGCACTATACTCAATACCAATCCTACCAATCCCTCCCCATAGGCACATATCACCAAGCTGCAACCCATACTACTTCTACTATGTCCTGTTCACCTCACTCCCAGTCATACAATACTCCATTACAACTACTGTCCCTACTCATATGCCTCTCCACAACCACCATTATCACCTCATATCTCCACTTAACCATCACACATAATTACCCAAAGTCCCTCACCCTACCCCTTACCACTTCAAACCTCTGAAAACCACCAATCACAGTCTTATCCAGTAACAGCCAAAACATCTTTCAAATCGCCTCCCCAATCCACTAGCCCCACATTCCAAAAAACAGCCATGCCTCCAATTCTACAACCTAATGATGTTGTACCTTAAAACAATTACAACATAAGAGTGCAACTACTTCTAGGAAGAGATATTCACCCCAACCTTGGCCCACCAGCAATTATTAACAACACACTAAACTGCCAGCTACCACTTAAATAAGCATAAACCCAATGGCCTACTAATACTCAATTTAAATATTCGCAGTATTATGAACAAATTAGAAGAGCTGCACTCAGCCATCAACCTATACAACCCTGATATAATACTTGTAACTGAGACATGGCTTAAGTCACATGTCAAGGACAACTCCATAACCCCTCCTGGATATAACATTCTAAGAGTAGACAGACTCCACAAAAAAGGTGGAGGCATACCCCTAGTTTACAAAATCAACTTAAAACTCCAACTACTCCAACAAGAACTTCATAATTCCAAAAACGCCAAAACCATATGTGCCAAAATCCTCTTAAATTAGCACAAGCACCTAATATGCTTGGAGTCTATATACCTCCAGGTGACAACCTAACCACATTAGAGTCAATACTCCATTGGGCCTCCCACACCTTTCCAAAGAAACCATAGTCCTAGGTGATGTTCATAGGTTCATAGTTGTGTACTAGGCTTATGGCCTTGGAGCCTTTACAAGCCTAGCCCATAGAAGTGCCCTGGCATCCTGCCACTTGACATTAGTTCCCAGTGCCTGCATCAAGTATTGCCACTGCTGTGGTCCCCGGGGTGAGCTTTCTATTACCCACCCACTCATCAAGATTTCTCTTGAAGAGGGTCAGCGAGGTGCTCTGCTTGATATGTATGGGAAGTCTATCCCAGAGCATGGACAGTCTCTGGGTGAAAAACCTATCCCTCCAGCATGTTCTGTTAATTGTGGTAATGAGGTTGAGGTCTCTGGAGCATGTGGTGCAGAGGGATTGGGATTTCTTTAGATGTAGCATTTCTAATACAGCTGGGTCAGACATGGCTTTGTAAGTCAAGCAGAGATCACCTCTAAGTAGGCGATATGAGACAGAGAATAGTTGGAGTCTTTTGAGTCTGTCCATGTAGGACATGTGTTTAATGCCTATGATCTTCTTCATGAAGTACTTCTGTGGCCTCTCCAGCTGTTACAGGTGTCTAGTGAGGTACATGCCAAAGGGGGCATTATACTCAATGATTGGTCTAATGAGGGAAGAGTAGAGAGAGACCATGACCTCTTTCTTCCTGGATGCAAAACCCTTGGTAATGAGATGTGCTGCAAAGAAGGACTTTCTGACCACAGTGGCAACGTGGTGGTCAAAGGAGATGTTGCTGTCTACCTGCGTCCCCAGATCTCTTATAATGCCTTCAGTGTTCAGTGGGCTCCCATTGATGTGGTAATTAGTGAGAACTGAGTTTTTTACCAAAGGGGATAATGGCACATTTTCTGGCATTAAGCTTAAGGCCATGGTTTCAACACCCGTCATTGGTCTCAGTGAAACCTTTCTGTAGGATGTCTGCATCATTTAGGGAGTTAATAATGGCTCCCAGCTTGCAGTCATCTGTGAACTTGGTCAGCCAGAATCTCTTTGTGTTGGCCTGGACTTCTAAGAAGTAGATGCTGAACAGGAGAGGACCCAGGACTGATACCTGGTAGGTATGACCCTGACCCTGAGCAGTATCCTTCCTTCACCAAGAATGATGCCACAACATAGAGGCAAGATGATCAGCTTTAACAATTGGCTTAATTTCTGGTGTCATTCAAAGGGGATCCAGTGTCTGTCTGCCTGGGATGACATGCTTGACAAGCCACGCTGCTTCGCAAGGGACAGCTTGCACCTGTCACCCCTGGGATTCCAGATATTGGCTAAGGCTCTTGCCACCCCCATAGTGCCTTTTTTAGGCAAGGCTCAAATTCTAAACCTACCACCCTAGAAAACAAAAATGGGAAGAAACTAAGGGTAATGCTGCTCAATGCCAGAAGTCTAAATCTCGGCCCTTCTCATTATGGAGAACATCGATGTCTGTGCTGTGACTGAAACCTGGTTCAAGGCTCCTGAAAGCACCCGGCACTATCAGGTTTTACCTCATATCATGCCCGCCCAAAACCCGGACCACACCACAAAAGGAGGGGTGTATCCATATTCATCAAGGATACCCACACCTCCAGGTTGGTAAACAATCCAGGTGCAATTTGCTACAGGCCACCCTCTCAAACTCAGGAACCCCACACAGCCTTCCTGAAGACACTGGAGGGTATAAATGTATCTCCAAACACCATTATATTGGGTGACTTCAACTACCCAAATATAGACTGGGATCATTACTCAATCCACAACTTTCTACCCCAAAGGTTCCTGGAGTTCATAAATTCAAATGCCATGGAACAACTAGTCACCATTCCCACAAGAGGAAAATATACTAGATCTCATCATCACAAACATGGGGACAAAATGCTCCACACCTCATTGGTGAGATCAGATCACAAACTTATCTCACTGGAAATCCACATCCCGCCCCACCCCAAACAAAAGACCACAGTGAAGAACTTCTCTAAAAAAAACTTCACCTACTCAAGACTGGTGTGGTATCCTTAATGCCTTCTACGAACACCTCCAGGACTGCATGGATCAGGCAATCTCTAATAAAACCAAGACTCTTTCCACCAAGGGCAAACACCCAGTCTGGTGGACCCCAGCCATAAACAAACTTTACAATAAGAGGAGAAAGCTGTTACATGATAGAGCAAAATCCATAAAAGGAAGACAATGATCATTATTAGTAAAAAATCACTCATAAAATCATCCAAGGCCAAATTTGAGAGAAAAATTGCAATAGATTCAAAAGACAATCATAACGCCTACTTCAGCTATGTTAGAAACCTGGGTGGAAACTCCCAGATATAATTAGTCCAAAATGATACAAAACTCACTGAACCCACAGACATTGCCAACATACTAGCAGACAGGTTCAGTGCGAGATAACTATCCCAGGTAGCCTCCCAGACATCTCTAATAAAACACAGCATCAATGGGACCGGATGGTGTGAACTAAACCTGCATATAAGGCAGCTGTTTAATCTTAGCCTTACCACAGGATACTGCACCAAGGAGGTGGCGTACGGCTGTGGTCCCCACTCCACAAAGGCAGTACCTCTACAGACCCTAACAAGCCTGGTCTGCAAAGCTATGGAGAGGATCATAATGGAACTCATAAACAAAGACATAGGGACTTGCAGACATTGGACCCGACCCAGTTTGGCTTTGTCAAGGGCAGATCATGCCTTTTGAACTTGGTCGACTTCTTGAAACAGTCACCAAGGCCATTGATGAGGAAAGGCAGTCCATACAGCCTACCTTGACCTTGCAAAACCAAACTTACCAGCTTAAATGTAAACCCATATGTCACAAGATGGGTTGCAAACTGGCTAAAGGACAGAACCTACAGGGTTAGAGTTGCTGTTCAGTCCTTGGCCCCTGTTGTTCGGCATCCACTTCCCAGAAGTACAGGCAAACGTAGGAGGACTATGGCTGACAAAGTTTGGAGATGACTGCAAACTGACACAGATATCCTTCAGAGGGTCTCGTCTCAGATAACTGGTGCCAGAGCCATGGCCTAAAGGTAAATGCCAAAAATGTATAGTCATAAAAACAAGGTAACCCCAAGCTACCATATAGGTGGCAGTCCATTAAGCACTGAAGAGGTTATCAGGACCTGGGGACCCAGGTTGACAGTGGCCTTTCTTTTGACTCACATTGCTAAAGTGGTTAGAAAGACCTTCTACATTGCCCACCTGATCATGAAGGGATTCACATCCAGATCAAGTGAGGTCATTGTTCCCTGTACTCTTCACTTATCAGACCAATGATCAAGTACAATGCCCCATTTGGGATGTATCTCACCTGACACCTGCAGCAATTGGAGAGACCCCAAAAGTTCCTCACCAAAAGGATAAAGGGACTCCAAAATCTGTCATATGCTGCCAGACTGAAGAAACTCCAGCTCTATTCAGTCTGCTCAGAGGTGACCTGTGCCTGACATACAAGGCCATGTCCAACCCGAATTAATGGACATGCTCCACCTCAAAAATCCAAATCTACCAGATCCACTAGAGTTTAAATAGGACATGCTGGAGGGATAGATTTGTCACCCAGAGACTCCCTATGCTGTGGAATAAAATCCCAGTCCATGTGAGGCAGAGCACCTCGATGGCTCTGTTCAAGAGAAATCTTAACCGGTGGATGGGAGATCGTAGGTTTACCCCGGGAATCATCTCTGTGTCACTGCTGGACAGAGGCACAACAAACTAATGGGCACAGTATTTTTTAACATAAGGGGTGGCGTAGTAAACGCTTATAAATGCCTTAGGGCAGATAGCCTAGTATAAACCTATGAAACCTATGAAACCTGTGAGACTCCACTCATGACTCGTCAGCAGTCTGACTTGGAAGCCGCTACTTTCACACTGTGTGCTCTATCTGTGATCCAGTTTGCAGCCTACCTAGTGATATAGGGGCTGATGTCTAGTTTGGTGAATTTATCAATAATTTCCTGGTGAGGAATGGTATCAAAGGCCTTGTCCAGATTGAGGTAGGCTGTATGCACTGCCTTACCTTCATCCACAGCCCTGGTGACTGACTCAAAGAAGTCAACCAGGTTGAGAAGGCATGATCTCCCTTTCACAAAGCCAAATTGCATAGGTCTAGAGTTTGGAGATTTCTTATATCTTTGTTAATCAGGTCCATGATAATGTGCTCATAGCTTTACATATCAGACTCATCAGGCTAATTGGGCGATAATTTCCAGGGTCTGTAGTCGCTCCCCCTTTATGGAGATGGATGACTGCAGCAGTTCACTATTCCATAGGGGCAAAGCCTAAAGTGAGGCTGTGACTGAACAGGGCACACAGATGTGGTGCCAGTTTACTTTGTAGTTCATTGAGAACACAACCAGGGATATTATAGGTCTATATTAGAACATCAATATTTCAGAACATCGAATGTTCTAATATTGAACCCTATTCAGTGAATGCTGAAAATAGCGAAGCTGCAGAAAACCAATTTTTTTCCCAGGGAAAGAATTTGGTTGTCCGTTTCTGTCACTTCGCTATTTTCAGTGCTGTGGTGGAACGTTACGGGTCGGGTTCAGGTAAGTGTACGATTGTGTGGACATGAGGGTTAGGGCGGGTTAGGTGAATTAGGGTTAGGGCGTGAGTCAGGTAAGTGTGCGTTTGTGTGGACTTGAGGGTTAAGGCGGGGTAGGTGAGTTAGGGTTAGGGCATGGGTGAGGTGAGTGTGCGATAGTGATGGACCCTAGGGTTAAAGTTTGGGTTAAGGTAAGTGGATAGTTAGTGGTGTATGTACAGTTTAGTGTAGGGTTAGATGTAAGATATTAGGTGTATGTGTGTGGATTGCTGTTTGTTTGGTGTGCTTGTGTTGTGTGTATGTGTTTCAGAACAGCAAATTGTTTTCCTAGGAAAAAATTAGTTGTTCTGAATGTTCAATGTTGTCAGCGTTCGCTGAAGTGCGTTCAATATTAGAACATTCGAAGTCCTGACACTTTGATGTTCTAATATAGACCCGATATTATTGGGTCCCATGGAAGCTGTATTCTTGGTTTTGGACAATGCAGCTTTAACCTGTGCTGCAGTAATGCTGGGTGCCTGGCATTCTTCCGATATTGTGATTGGTCCTTTTGGGGGGAGAGAGGGGTAAAGTTGGCACTGAATCTGTCAACCAGTATGTTAGCAATATCTGTTGGCTGAGTATTGGAGGTACCATTGTGCAGTAGCTCAGAGCAAATATGGGTATTGCCATGGAGGTTCTTCATATTGCTATAGAAGGCTTTGTGATTATTTTTAGTGTCTGCCGCAATTCTGCCTTCATAACTGGCTTTAGAGGATTTGATGAGGGATCTCAACTTTTTGTTGAGGCTAATAAGGGAGTTTTTCCAGTCTTGGGGCTTCACCTTTTTCTGCAACAGTTTCTTCCTTCTGTTGCAGAGTTTATTAATGTTAGGGGACCACCAGATTGGCTTCCTTTTTTTGGAGGAGAGGGTGTTGGTTCTGTTGGTTGTCTAGTTCCATGCATTTGTATACATGTTTGTACAGTGCATTGGTGTATGATTTGGCAGTCATGCAGCTATTTTTATTGGCATGGGTGCTGTGAAGTTGTCCACCTCTGTTTTTAGCAGTCCAAAGTCAGGTTTGTAGAAGTTTTTCAAGGTGGTTACCTTTGCGGGGAGTGTGGGTGAGATGTGGATTTCCATGCTGATTAGTTTATGGTTGGATCTGACCAGGGAGGGATTGACTATTGGTGTAGAGGAACAATTACCCATGTTAGTAATAACCAGGTCAAGGATGTTGCTTCCTCTAGTGGGGGTCAGAATGAGCTGGTCCAGGGCATTGAAATTGATGAATTCCAGGGAGCATTGGGCCAGAGTATTGGTGTTTGAGTAGTTTTCCCAGTTGATGGAGGGGTAGTTCAAGTCTCCTAGTAAGAGAGTGTTGGGTTGAACCTTGATGGATATTGACTGGAACTCTATCCACTCTCCAACACTCACCAATCACATAAACCTATATACTTTTATCCAACTCATTCAAGCATCCACACACATCAATAAGTCCTCTAAAAGGGAATCCATACCGGACTGGATGCTCACAAATTAGTCCAACACCGTCCTTCAATGTGGAACACTGCCCAACTCTCTAAGTGACCACAATCCCACTTTCATCCTCAGACATAAACTCAGATCAGTTAACTCCCCTCCCTACTACAAACCCATGCCCACAAAAACTTCCTCACAGACCACTTCTTAGAAGCCTTAGAATCCTGTAACTAGTCTTCCATCAAAATGCTCCCACTAGACAACGCAGTAGAATACTTCAACTTCACATTCCTAGACATCCTCAACCATTTAGCCTCAATAAAAACAATTAGAATGTACAACAACCCTGCATCATGGCTAGAAAGTACCACAAGACCTCTACTAAAAGAGAGGGATAAGGCTTGGAAAACCTGGCATCAACACAAAAAACTCATAACTAGACAAGCCTACCTTGAACTTAGAAACAAAGCTAAGAAACAAGTTAAGACTGACAAACAAAATCACTACACTTCCCTACAAAGAAAACATAGTAACAACCCTCAAAAATTCTGTGCTGCAATGAACCACATTCTCCCAACCAGTAAAGCAATGGCTCCCCCACCTAATATAGACAGTTCAAACACACTTATAGCCTCCAGTTTCAAATACTTTACTTCTTCTATACTTAAACTAATAAAGAATACAAACCCCATTAACCTCCCCAACCTCCTACACAACAGACTAACTCTACCCTGTCATTACTCAAGCAAGTACCAATATATATCATCCAAAACTTCTTAGCAAAACTTAAACCATCTATCCTTGCTGCCGACAACCTTCCTGCTAAATACCTCCAACTGAGGGTGGCCTAATGGTTAAGGTGTTTGCCTTACAAACACAAGATGCAGGGTTTGAGCCTCACAAGGGATAATTGGCTAGGCTTACAATGGCTTACAAGGGCAGTTAGTCTAGTACTAACCTATGAACCTATGAACATTTTCAGCCATAGCCCACCCCATCACACTGCTAATAAATAGATCTGTTACTGAAAACACCATCCCAACCTTGTGGGAAACCTCTTTCATTATCCCCCTTCACAAGGGAGGTCCATCCACTGATTTCATCAACTATTGACCCATTGCAATCCTCTCACCACTATCCAAAATCCTAGAAAGATGCATTCACCAGCAACTACTCACTCACCTCCTCTCTAACAACCTTTTTTCCAACTCACAACATGGCTTCTGCCCATCCCACATCACCATCACAGCCCTAATTAACTTCACCAACATCATAAAGACATACAGGAACCAATGTAATCTTGTCTCTGCCACTTTTCTAGACTTATTCAAAGCTTTTGATACAGTTTCTCACAATAAACTCCTAACATGCCTCTCAGATCTCAACCTTGATAACCCCACCCTACATTCGTTTAAAAGCTGTCTAGAGAACCACCATCAATCTGTCAAATGGATTAACTCTCTGTCCTCCCCACCCCTGGTCATAGTCTGCATACCCCAAGGCTCCATCCTCATCCCCCTCTTGTTTAACATCTTCACAAATCAACTCCACTTCGCAACTACAAATGCCAAAATAGGCCAATACACCGATGATATAACTCTGATCTGCTCCGTATCCAACATACAACTTCTCCAACAAAAAACCCAACAATCCTTCACTGAAGTAGAATATTGGCTAAACAACTCCCAGTTAATATTAAACCCAAAGAAAACACAGCTTATGCTGTTCCATACTACAACAACCCAAGATACTACCTTTTCCATATCCTCAGCTAACAACACTCTCATCACTCCAGTCGCAGAAGCTAAGTTACTAGGATTCACCATTGACCAACAACTAATGTACAACAAGCATATATCCCTCACTGTCTCCAAAGTCCACAAAAAGCTAGGGACCCTCTATCGCTGTAAACAATACTTAACTTCTGAAGCTAGAATCGCCATAGCCAGAACTCATCTGCTAGCAACTATACTATATGCATGTCCAGTATTAATAAACCTAAATAAAACTGACCTTACTAAACTCTCCACAGGCTATAACAAAAATCTCCAGACTTGCTGCCAACATCAGATCACGCTCCCACCAATGCCAATCCCTAAATAAACTACACTGGTTAGAATTCCCAAATCTACTATGATACCACCAACTCAACCTGGCACATCAAATCTTATAATACCCTGGAAAAAACCCTACCCTGTCTGGCCTTATAACCTTCTACAATTCAAATAGACAGTCACATTCTACTAACAAAGCTCTAATAGAAAATATCCAGTGTAAAAAATAGCTCAGGCAAATCTGTCTTCACTAACGTAGTTGCAAAAATCTGGAATACCCTACATCCTGACCTCAGACTACAAAACTGTGCAGCGACCTTCAAAACCCAATTAAAATCCTATTTATGCATCAACCATTTATGTATCTGCAAAGGACCTCCCTGAACTCCCATCCTGTTGAAAGAGGGTGCCCCCCTATGCTTTAGTCAAACACATGATACTGTATTACACCCACTCTCTTTGTACATACTGTAAATATTGTTTGCATGCCTATACTATACTAAAATTCTGCATGTCTATAAACTATGTGAGCACATGGCTGTACTTATCTCTGTATTTTTAGCAGAGTCTATATTAGAACACTGAAGTTTTAAAACTTCAAATGTTCTAATATCGACCTCTATTCAGTGAATGCTTAAAATATCGAACATGCAGAACAGCAAATTTTTTCCCAGGGAAAAATGTGCTGTTCCAAAACACATGCACACAACACAAGCACACCAAAAAAACAGCAATCTACACACATACACTTAAAATCCTACATCTAACCCTACACTAAACTGTACATACACTACTATCTATCCACTTACCTTAACCCAAACCCTAACCCTAAGGTCCATCACTATCACACACTCACCTCATCTGCGCCCTAACCCTAACTCACCTACCCCGCCCTAACCCTAACATCCATCACAATCGCACACTTACCTGACCCGAGCCCTAACCCTAACTCACCTAATCCGTGCCCTAACCCTCACGTCCACACAATCGCACACTTACCTGAACCTGACCCGTAACTTTCCACCAAAGTGCTGAAAATAGTGAAGCCACAGAAATGGCCAACCAAATTCTTTCCCAGGGAAAACATTTGGTGTTCTGCAGCTTCACTATTTTCAACATTCGCTGAATAGGGTCAATATTAGAACATTCGAAGTTTCAAGACTTCAATGTTCTAATATAGGCCCTTTTTAGCATGTTAACCTTTCTACATTTTGTACCTTGATTGTTAGTATATATATATATATATATATTCTTCATACTCTGTAACTTTTTTCTGGAGCTTTTCTCCCCAGATCTCCACTGAAAATGGACACTAGCTATCCAGCCGGACCATCCTGGTAAACAAATGTTAAATAAATAAATAAATAAATAAATAAAATATCTCTTAGTTTTATAGTGCAAATGGAAGTAAATATTTTATGATCTACATTCAGTAGAGAAATAGGTCTGTATCACAAACTAAATGTTTATCCTTTCCTTGTTTAAGTATAGGCTATATTATAGAGAAGTTCCATAAAGGAGGGATTATTTTTATCATTCTGGATTATCATGAAAACTTTCTTCAATAATTTTAAAATATTTAATGGAAGTAGGTTATATAATTCCATACTCAAGCCATCTAATCCCGGGGCTTTACTATTTTTACCTTTCTTTCATACATCTTATTTAGTAGTGAAATTTGTGGGTCATTGAGTTTATTGGTAATATTCTTCTTTAAACACTTAACAATTTTGCAATCATTAAAATTTGTTATCTTCATTAAGATCCTGAAGAATTTTTAAAAATATTAGACATTTTCTCTATATATGAAGTCATTTTTTTTAGTATGGGGATTTATAATATTGATTTGAATTTTTTTACTTAACATCTTACTTCTATTAGCTATTCTGTGAAATTGTTTTGGAGTCTCTACATAGCTTTGCAGTTTTAATTTTCTAAGATATCTCTTCTTTATGTGTTAAAATCATTTGATATTTTGCCATTATTTTTTTTAATAATTTCAGTATTATCTAACTTGCACTTTTGTTGTTCAAATCTCACTTTATGTTTATTATTCTGTATTTTTAATAACTCTCTGTCCCACTCTTTTATTTTGTTAATAGACCACCTTCCCTTTCTATATTTAATGTGCATTTTTAAAGAATTCCAAAATATGATTTTATTAACCCGGCCATTATCATTTACAAAAAGAAAGTCCTTTAAGGTAACTTTTAAATTCTTTTAATTTCATCATATATACTGTAATTCTGTAAATAACTTGAAATTTTCTTAAATCCATTGTTACAGGAATATTTAATATATTATGATCAGATAAAGGGCATCAAATCATTTTAAAATAATTATCTTTATCAATTAGATCTATGTAAGCATAAATCCTATCAATTCAAGTTTGTGTCCCATATATATAACAATAATGAGTGAAGAATGATGATTTATCTTCTGCTTTTGTTACTAAATTAATTCATTATTATTTTTATTCTATTTATTTAAAGATTTAGGTGGTGCTAAAACTTTAGCTTTCTTCTGCTTCTTGTATCTTCAATACTAGACATACAGTTAAAATCTCCAGCTAATATTAAACTACCCTTCTAGTGATTCTGAAAAAAAAATTAAGTGACATTTTGCAACTCTTATACCTATTCCAGGGATCCGGTAAAAGTTAGCTAATGTACAGAGATTCGTATTAAACTGAATTACTACAACTGTGTACATTCCTTTTGGATCATTAATAGATTTTATAACCCTAGACATTGCAGTAGACTTTTTCCATTGTATGGCAGTTACTCTCCTTGAGGCAGATGATAATACCTCATAGCCTATGTTATTTATATAATGCATATCTTTATCTACCAAATGAGTGTTTTGCAAAAATATAATATCTCCTTTATTGATTTTTAAATAATTCATTAATGCTTTCCTTTCCTTTTCTTGACATTATGTAATCAATTTATATTGACAGATACCAAATTAAAGTTAGCCGTACCTTATATTTGGAATAAATTTGTTTACTAAGACATATGATACATTCAGCCTCCAAAGTACTTTTGTTATGAGTAGTACTCTAATGTTTCCTTTCTCTACACAAAAGTACTAAAGCTCCTAAGTAATAAATGTATATATATAACCATATATATTACTAATAAAATGCTACCAACCCAAAAATTCATTAAAGCTACTGTAACTTACAAATGATTGCTATAATAGTACATATACGTTAAAAAGACTACAGATTTAATTAAATATTTTGCCATTTTGACTTATTTTATTTATCAAGTCCTTAAAGATTAATAATCCATCTAAATTAATCTCAAGGGGTATGCAATCTGATAAATAATATAAAGTATTTCAAGTTATGTAATAGTAATATAATTATTAACCATACATTTCTAGACTATTTGACCATTTAAATACTAATATTATCAAATCTTTAGAATTAAAAGTAAAACAGAATAGCATAGGAAGAAGGAAGTCATCAGCAAGACTTTGGAGATGATAAGCAATGTAATTTTACCAGATAGTATGCAATTACAAAGTTAATGCATTTGCACATTTGTCATATTTAATGATATATATACATATTCTATAATGCTAACAAAAACTATGTTGGTTTTAATAATATTTGTATATCACTCTCAGTATGATGAATATCAAAACATCTAGGACTCATTTTACTCAATAAAGTAATTCTTAAATATATATACATTACTGCATTTGTTGTCATAAATCTGCTGTTTAACAGGATCAGCTTATAATGCACTTAAATGCTTCATTACATTTATTTTGAAATGTGTTCTCCTCTCCCAGTTCCAAACATCTTAGCAAATCCACCTTAATCTCCAACAGAAATGAAAGAACTGGCTCGGTAATATAAGCATGCATACTCTTGCTCTAACTTGCAAAATGATTTAGCACAAATAATCTTGATAAACCCAGTGTTGTGTGATGTATAAGGGATCTTTAAGTTTATGTAACTATATTTATTTTAGATTTCAAATTTCAAGATGTTTTCAGATGTCATGTTATGCAACTTACTAAGTAAATTATGTGAGTGTATACATATATATTTCAATGTGCAGGCATAATTTATTGCATTTCTTCTCTGCAAGACTCTTATTTGCCCTCTGGTATTCTACCCCATTTAATATAACCTGCATTTCTGCAGTCCCCATCATAGAGTGATTTGATTGTCAGTTCTCACTTCCCCTCAATATTAATTAATAAAGTAACATTATCAGAGTTTGCAGAAGGATCATACACTTCTGACTCACTAAAGTTGCTCTTTTAATAACATTGCATTAGGAATTTTACTTCCCCCAAGCATTTGAGTATTATTCAAATAGAACTTGCCCATTTTATTATTTCTAATACCGTAACTAATCTTAAATATAACTATTCTAATTTGTGTTTCAGTTCCTAGCTTTAATATTTAACTACAACATAGAAGGATGACAATTCATTACAAACACACTAGCTGCCAATCCCATGCCTTCTCCAAGTTTCGCATCCTAGTCCTTATAGACTATCTTAGTCATCGACAACATGTTTAACTCACTTTTTCCCACTAATATATACAGTTGGGGCTGATAACACTATAGCTTAATCAATTATCATTCAGTATAGTGTAAATATACCACACATTGGAAAAAAATGCATAACATTACTAAAACTCTTATTTTGAATATATGTTCTATATATACATTTGATGTGCATTTCAATTCCCTTTTCTTTGTTGCCTCAGCCATGATTCATTCAATTTCTTTTGTCATGAATGTCGCACTGCATCTTTGAACTCTTCAGAGACCCAGATTATCACCAAGCAGCTTGAGGAGGAGCAGGAAGCAAAAAAGTAAGAATCAAGTTGTTTTTGCATAACTAAAGCATTCATTTGTCTCAGGCTTATATTTAAGTCCTAACTGTGTCATATGCAACCTGTGAAAGAAATGTGTTAAAAAGGAAGAAACAAAACACAGTTGCTAATACTTTAACACTGTTATTCACCATATTGTTTAGATCTGATGTTCATTTAACCCCATAAGGTACAAAATTAATAGAAACAAATAGAATTCTTATCTTATATGAGGTTAAAGTTTCCAAGTCATATAAACTGTAGCTCATTGACATTCTAACAAAACAAATATATCCTTTATCATTTAGCTATGTATCTATATGTTTGGTTCAAATAAAATATATTTAAACATTTTACTCTCTCTCTCTCTCTCTCTCTCTATATATATATATAGTAGCATTAAATATTAATATTCTCAAACATGCAGTATGCTTATATTTAAAGTGCATAAACATATCTCCATTTGACTTAAAGCATATAATCCTAAATACATTCTTTACATCTTTACATAAGGGATAAATCTATTGCTTCAAAAAGCAAGAATCATGTAATCAGAAAATAAAAGTTACTTGTTATTTTTTAACTTTAGAAGTAGTTTTCTATGTATCCAACTCCCTCTGTTTCTTGAGGGATGATATGTTCCTATCCATTTCTTCAGTGGTGTTGAGAATGGTATTTTTATTAACAAATGCAGACACCTCTCCCAATTTGTCAGATATTTTGATTCCTTTAGGAATGAAGATTTTTATCCTCACAGGAAACAGTATAGTAGCTTTAACATTATTCTTTTTAAATTCTTTAAAGGAAAACTCTACCTTAGAACTAAAAAAAATGTATTTTTACTCTATCTCTGTTTTCTGAGTTATTTTAACATCTCAAAATCACTACGACTGCTTCTTATAAAATGTTAATGTTTTCTGCACATTGGCTGTCAATGGGCTAGACATATCAATGTGATTTTATTTTTCTTCAAGCCTTTCTCTTACCCATAATGCATTTCAAGTTTGTTTTATATGAATCATGCTAGACATAAGGAAGTAGTGGTGTATTCCCATTCCATTGGCATATAATGGGATTAGTGTCAGTCACTGTCATCTTATATACTATCTGTAACAAGACTGCTTCTTTTATTTCTTGAGTGGCACTCATTTGTGTATGTGTCTCAGGGCTTGTTTTTTAGTATACTAAGGAATTATACAGCTGCAACCAAAACAGTTCCTAAACTGCAAGGCATTGTTCAAAGTATCTTTTTGTAATCCAAGATGAATTGACAGCCCCTGCCCTTATACTTTAGTAAATGTGCTGTTACTTTACAAGAATTACTAGAAAAAAATGTTTTCTGACTTTTCCCTAAATGTCACCGACATCTTTGATACTATGTTCAACTCATAAGTAGTATAAACAACAAACATTTAAACTTTAAAGCTTATCATTTCAATACTGTGATGCTGCTTATGTAAATTTGTCAAAACAGATGACAACTTCCATTGAACCATCGACTGATCTAATTGCTCTCTTTTGCTATGAAAGGCATGGCTCCATTAGAAGCAGCTGTTAATCTGTGTAAGTTTTCTTTCTCTCTGTGCAGTAAAGACAATGGAAAACAGTTTTACACTTCTCTGCCTTGTTTACAGCAGCCTGAGCTCCTGACTACAAAATGTTCTGTGTCTATGATATGTCATGTAAGTGTAGAAACTTTTCTCTGCAACTTATGTAAGAAGTTAATCTTAAAGAAGTGGGTGGTATTTCCCTTCCTTTGATACCAAAGTGAGGAAATGAACATTTTATTAAGTGCAAACAAGCTTCAGATACCTACACAGTACTGGAATCATATTTTAGGGAGAATGGCATCCTAAGATTTAAGTCAGACTATAGAAAAATGTGGAGTTTTCCTTTAATCAATGGCAGGCAAGTTTTCCTTTTGTTCATTACCTTACTGGCATAGTCATTGTCAAACATGATTAGGTACTCCCATATTTTAATTGGTGGGTTAGATCATGCTGCTTTTAATATTTCATCTTTTTCCATGTTGGACATAAATATAACTATTATTGAACATGGAGCTGAGTTATCCTTTTTTGAGGGAATTATCAAAGATCTATGAACCTTCTCTATCCCAAAAGATAAAAGTTTCAGGCAGGTTCAAGTTTTTATGCAACCAGGTTGTACTGTCTTAAAGGAAATTCAGTTTGGGACTCACCTTCAGTTATTCTCCCTTCATGATCATCTTCTATGATATTAATTTGTACACTTTGTTGCTTCATAAGTGTTTCCAAATGGTCTATCTTCTTTCTGCATTCTTCTTTAGAACTTTCCATTTTACTATCAGACTTGTCCATTTCTATTGATACATCATGCATGCTTGATATTAACAACTTCCTATACTTTTTGACAGAAGAATCTTGTGTACCATTTTTGAATGGCTCATTTGGTAGTCTCTTTTTTTCTTAACCAAGTAGATAGAATTCTGACTGGAAAATTAGGACTTCTTTTTTTTCTCAAATTTTTTTTATTTTCAATTAAAATAACATTTACATATTATTTTTAAATATCATTTTAAACAACTATATACAATATTTACAATAGCCTGACTTTCAATTATATATACTGTATGTTATTAAATAAAGAATTAACAGATCATTTATCAGAGATACAATATTGATTATTGCAGAGTGTTCAACAAAGATATAACTTTCTTCCAAGGATTATTTACCAATGGCCTGGGATAGATTCATAGTTCTTTGATTTTTATTTCCATCAATGCAGTTGTCTTTAGTAAAGTGTAGAATTCTTCCAAGGTTGGAGGTGTATTTGAATTCCACCTTCTGGTTACGCATTTCCTAGATATAGCAAGTATTGTCCATAACAAATACATATTTGTCTTATTCAGGTAGGGACCTTCATTTACATTTAGTATTATCAATACTTTAGTTAAGGTAGAGGATTCATTAAATAAAGCTTGTAAAAAATGATTGATTCCATTCCAATATGATTTAATTTTATTACATTCATAAAAAATATGAACCTAGTCTGCTTTATTTGACTTTTCACACCTCCAGCAAAAATATTTTTAGTAGTACTGATCTTTTTAATTCTATATGGTGTTAAAAATGCTCTATATAAGTATTTCCAGTTAAATATTTTCCAGTACTGTGTGTTAGAGGTGTAATTAACTGATAGTAAGATGTTACTTTTAATTTCTTCTGTTAACTGCAATGACTGACCTTTTGTTAAGAACTGCCAGTATGATGGTTTGGGAATTGTTTTATATGTTATTAACTCTTTATATAAATTTGAAATGGAATTTTTCTTTTCACAACTATTATATATAAATTCATACAGAAAACTTATTAGATTTGGAATATCTTTAAATGAGGAATTATTAATTAATCTGCATAAATCTTGAGTGTACAAGAATGCTTTGTAAGGTTTGTAAGTCCTATGTTGGAATATTGTAAGCAGTTTTTATCATATGTATATCTAAAACATTTAATTTATTTACACATTGAAATCAGCATAAGAATCCATTTTGTTCCCAGGAGGTAAATGTGTCCCTATATATTTTTGTGAGGAAAGTTCTTAGTGATGGTAAATGGGGTTAAAAGGTCAAACCAAAGTTTTAGATCTATGTTTGCATTGATAAGTTTCCTAAAGGAATTGATGTAATGATTAATCAGTGTTGTTTTAAAAGGTTTTGTTATATTATATTGTATACTTATGCATAGTATGTACCAGGGTTTGTTTGATTTGTCTACAATTACATTTTTTAACAGATTAAATTCATTTGTTAATATAGCCGTTGTTAATTCTTTCCAATTGGCAAAATAATTTGGCTTTATCCAGTCTATTGTAGTTTTAAGCACATATGCTTTTATATATGTTTCTATTTCTGGGAAGTTCAATCCTCCTTGTTTCCAGGGTCTAATGTGATGAGATAGAGCTACTCTATTATTTTTGGGATACCATACAAATTTTATTAAACATGAGTTTATTTCTTTAAGAATGTATCTTTCAGGAATTAATTATATTGATAATGCTACATATAGTATTTTTGGCAATAAGACCATTTTTATTAATTGCAATCTGTCTTCAAAAGTTAATATAATTTTATTCCACTTATATATATATATATATATATATATATATATATATATATATATATATATATATATTTATTGTTTCAGTAATGTTTTTATAATTTATTAATATTGTTTCATTTATATTTTTGCATGACACTATTCCTAAATAGTTTAGCATAAGTTCTTGTTTTCCTATTTATCTGTAACTTGTAGGTCGTTTTTCTTATTTAAAAATAGAAATTTTGATTTTGATCTATTAAAGTGTAGACCTGAAATCTTATAAAATGTCTCCATTATTTCTTCTAGCTCTCCTAATAACTCTCTGGAGTTTGATAGGGTTAATAAAATATCATCAGAAAAAAGCTTTATTTTAGATATGTACTGGTCATAGACTTCTATTCTTTTTATTCTTGGATTATTGCATATTATTTCTACAAGTATTTCTATAGCCAAAGCAAATAAAATAGGAGAAAGGGGGCATCCTTGTTTAGTACCTTTCGTTATGTGGATAGATTCTGAGGTGAAAGGACCTAATTTAATGTAGGCTAAGTTATTAATAAATATGTTTTTAGTAATAAGATGAAGGGAGGAGGAAATTCAAATAGTGCTAAAGTTTTAAATAGATATTCCCAGTTGAGGGAATCAAAGGCTTTTTCTATGTCTAATCCAATTATAAGTGTTTCTCTATCTTCTTTATTCACATAATCTATAAGAATAAGTATCCTTTTAATATTATCATGCATGTGCCTGCTATATAAAAATCCAGTTTGATCATTATTAATTGCCTTTGAAAGTGGGATTTTCATTCTGTTAGCTAGGATTGACATGAATATTTTATAATCATTATTCAGTAATGATATAGGTCTGTATGAGGTGCACAGGTCTGATGGTTTATTATCTTTTAGAATTGGTGTTATGAGAGAATATTTCCATGAGGGTGGTATTTTTGCTTCTGACTGGACTTCTAGCAAAGTTTTATGAAAAAGGGAGATTACTGTTTAAGGGAAGAGTTTGTAAATTTCCATAATTATACCATCTATCCCTGGAGCTTTGCTCATAGGTTCATAGGTTCATAGATAGGTACTAAGCTATTGGCCATAGGGCTTATACAAGCCCAGCCAAAAAAGGTACCCTGGCTTTTGCCACCCAAGAAAATTATTTTCCTGTGCCACTGTTGAGCAGAGCCACAGACGTGATTCCCGGGGTGAATTTCCTATTTCCCATCCAATCATCAAGGTTTTTCTTGAAGAGTGCTAATGAGGAGCTTTATTTGATATATATAGGTAGTTTATTCCAGAGTATGGGAAGTCTCTGGGACAGGAATCTATCCCTCCGGCATGTTCTGTTTATTGTGGTGGCAAGGTTTAGGTCCCTAGAGCATGTAGCTCAGAGGGATTGGGATTTCTTTAAGTGGAGCATGTTGAACAGCTCTGGGTTTGACATAGCTTTGTATGTTAGGCAGAGATCCCCTCTGAGTAGGTTATATGCAATGGAGTAAAGCTGGAGTTTTTTGAGATGGTCTGTATAGGGCATCTTGTTAGATTTACTTTCTTTTATCATGTCAACAATTCCTTTGTAGGATACAGGTTTTTGTAGGTCTAGTTTTAAGTTTTCAGGAATTTTTTTTATATTGATAAGGTTTGTGTCTAAGTTTATTTGGTTGGTATCTAAATCTTCTTTTTTGAAGTGTTCTATATAATGGAACCAAAATGCTTCAAAGATGTATCCTATATCTGATACTTATTTCCCTTTCTTTTCATGATATATACTACTAATGTTATTTGCTTTAGATTGTATTTTAATTCTTGTAGATAAGTTATGTAGATATCTGGGGGAGGTTGCTAATTTTTCCAAGGCTAGACAAGTTTTGTTATTTAGGCTTTTATTATATTTTTTATTTAATTCCTGTATTTCTTTTTTGACTTCTGGACAATTCTGATGTTTTTTTTACATTTTGCTGTCAAGAGTCTAGTTTGCAAGTCTAATGATTCAGATTCCCACTCTCTAACTTTGTTTTTGTACCAGTTAAGGGTCTTACCAAATAAATATGCTTTTAATGAGTCCCAAACCATGACTCTACTTATTTCTGTTGCATTATTAATTTCAAGAAATAATTGTAGTTCTGACAACATCCAGGGTCTGAATTCTTTAATTTTCATGATATATGATGGAATTCTAGTTGAGAGGATTAAAGGTTTAAACTCCATTTGGATCTTCATTATCAGAGAGTCATGATCTGAAAAGGGGCATGGAACTATTGAGAAGATGAGGATTTTTGTTTGTAAGTCTTGAACTACGAATAATTTGTCTATTCTGGTTTGTGTTCCAAATCTATGGTCTTTATGGGAAAATAATAAGGATTTATCATCTTTTATCTTAAAAGTGTCAATTAAATGAAATTAATCAATCCATTTTTTTAAGGATTTTGAAATAGTTGCTATGCGAAAAGACTTCTTGGTGGTTTCAGAAGCTTCTAAGGTACAATTAAAGTCTCCTCCCAGTATAAGATTGCCTTTACAATTGCTGGAAATAAAATCTAGTTGTTTTTTAACTGTTCCTGCTCCAATTCCTAGGAATCAATATAGATTAGCTAAGGTCCATATTCTGTTATTAAATTTAATTATAACAAATGCTAGTAGACCTTCTTTGTCTTCATATTTATAAATAACATTTGGAGTGATTATGTTTTTCTTCCAGAGAATTGATACTCCTTTTGTCTTTGTTCTATAGGAGGCTTGAGCTAAGACTGTATAGTCCTTAGGGTTCCAAATAAAGCTATCATTAGTCTTAAAATGCATTTCCTGGAAAAATACTACTTGTGCCTTATTTAGATTTAAATATTTTAGTAAGTTTAATCATTTATTTGCATTATTTAAGCCATTAGTATTTAATGATAAGAATGTTAAATCCATTTCAATTTATTGTTGGAAGAAACTTTTTGCTTCTTTTTTTATTTTGATTATAGTAGTTATACCATATTCTCTGATAACATTGGATGTTATTTTTATGCGTGTAAACCTGGGAGTGTAATTTAATGTTCTTTCGTCTTTAAATATAAGTAGTGTAAATTTCTGGTCAGGCTTTAAAAAAGTACTTCTATAAAACATTAATTCTAAAGTATCAAATACAAGTAAATATGAATTTCCCATTATACATGGAATGAAAGTCATTCCTAATCCAATAGATAAAGATAGAGCTATTGGATTATCACTCATACCTTTAACCAACAACAACTGAGCTCCATATGTTAAATTATTATATGGAGAATTTTCTTAAAAGAGATATGAAATTCTGCATTATTCTATTATTGTTCTATAGTATTTTATATATCAGGATGGAATGTTAGTAGTGTAAACAATTATTATGTTGACTTAGAAAATATCCAATATTTAGTTACCCTTAAGAGATCCCAAAAATGTCAGATATGTCATTTTGGATAAATTAAATGCAACAGAGGATCATACACTAAATAAGCCAACAACAAATAGATTATTACTAAAATAATTTGACTAAAAGGACTCTACAGGAGACAATGAGTGATTACCAATGAAATATGAATTTACTGTCGGTGTACTGTCTTCCTTTACTTTCCCACTCTTCAGCTCACCAACTTCAACTTACACTTATGAAAAGACATAGCTTATCAGTGGTATCTTGACTTTGAATAGAGGCACCCTACATTCTATTGTGCAGTGATTTTACATATTTATAGATTTACAAAGCAGAGTCTAAGAATGAACTATGATCACCCTGATAATTCCCATCCTGCATAGGGCACCTCCTGCTTCCAGAATGGGTAATCACATCAGGTCTAGAATGAATGTGAAGGTACCTATATGATAATCAAGACTTACAATAGGTAAGTATTAATCACATAGTATGTAGAGCATCTTAAAGAGTTCTCGGGGCAGTTAGAATACTCTTAAGCCTCTCCTCCCTTGACCAAAAACAGAGATTTCCCTTCCCTTTCTTTCCCTTGTTTTAAATCAGTACTAATAAAAGAAATTCAGCAAACGTAGGTAAACAGAAATAACATTTAGTAGTCCATCTTGTACATGACTCGCAATCCATTCAACAAGTCAGTGACTAACATCACTTTAGTAAACATTATAAAGACAAATTAGAAATAATTTCCTAGCTCTTTAAATTTTCTGATAAAGCAAAAAGTTAACAATAAGCTATTTTAACTAAAAGTATAACGCATTTCAATTTTTCTTTGCATGTATACATTTCTACTTATATTGTAGTGTCAATAGCTGTCTTTGAAATCTGTAGAATACTTCACTTCTTCAAATCATTCTTTTTTCAGTTCAGGTTTTGTTCTGTCAAAACAGCAACAATATTTCAAGGGCACAATTAATATTTAGACTGATGCTTCGAATAAATAACTTGTCAGTTGCCAATTGAGTTAGCTTAGAATGTATGGTTAGTGCAAATATAGGATGTTGCAAAAATAATATGTATTTTTTCGTGTTCTCTAGAGACTGTCATATGCAAGTGACATATATAATGTAGCATATATACAACAGATAGGTTATGGATTCAGGTTGTTAAAGTAAATTATGCTTATTAATCAGGCAGTTTCATTTAAATTCACAAGTAATTTGGGAACATTTCAGTTGAGTTTCCAGGAATGTGTAGTCCAATGTGAGTAACTGAGTCCACTTTTCCATATAAACATATGTCACAATTCATTAAACTAAGCAGAGTCTAACATATGTCTAATAATCATTATAAAGACAAAGAATAGCACTTTCCTAGCTCTTCAAACTTTCTGATATCGCAAAATGTTGACAGTAAGCTATTTTAATGGGAAGACTAAAACATTTCAGTACTTCCTTGTGAATATATATGTTTACTTTTACTATAGTGTCAAGAACTGTCTTTGAAATGTATGCATTACTTCACTTCTTTCAAGTCATTCATTTTACAGTTCAGATTATATTTTGTCAAAATGTCAATAGTATTTCAAGGCCACATTTAATATTTAACTGATATTTTAAATGAATAGCTATCAGTTACCAAGTGAGTTTGTACAGAGTGTGAGGTAACTGCAAAGATAACATGTTGCAAAAAGTAATATGTATCTTTTCATATGCTCTAGAGACTAACAATTTCAAGTAACATATAAAATGTAACTTTTACAGTGCAGCCAGCTTTTGAAATCAACATGTTAAAGTAAGTAATACTTTTTTAATCAAGCAGCTACATTTCAGTGCACATGTAGTTTCCAGAAATATGTAATCCTATGAGGATAAATCATAACATATTTACAAATAATCCTATTATGTATTTATTTTACCTTGTTTAGGTTGTTTTTCATTTTAATAACTAAACCACATTACATTTTCTTATTATTTGTTATCTGTGAGGCTAAATGTACTTAGCAGATTCACAGTGTCCTTAGAAACTGTAGCAATTGTTTACTGTTGCTATGGCAATGTAAATAGAATATGAAGAAAGCTTCACTTCTCTTAACCAACAGTACATTTTTCCCTCCTTTTTTATGTATTTGTTAATACTAAAAGGAAATAATTCAAAGGACATATGTACATGAATGGAACATTTCAGAGTTAATCACGAACATGTCCCTAATCCCAATAAGCATAACAGTGACTATCATTAACCTAATAAATATTGTAATAACAATTAATTAAGTTCACTATTCCAGTTAGTCTACCTTAAAACTAGATTATTTTAGACTATTATCTAGCATGTCCTCCCCGCGGTCGAGTGGCATTCGAAAGACATGCGTGAATGGGCGTGCCTTCATTGAAGGTTGGGCATCGGGCTGGCACCTTGGCACTGTACAAAATCTACTGCCAACCATTAGCGGACCGGAGTTCCACTGTGGCGTCCCCTAACCGGGAAGAGCCGAAAGAAGAACATTTATCTATGTATAGATAGTGAGTTATTAAATATATATAGACTATATTAGTATAGTAAATAGGAGAGAATTTAGAAAGGGAGACAAGATGCAGTTAAAATAAATAATGAGAAAAGAGAGAAGAGAGAAAGAAAAGAAAATTAAGAGAAAATACACATATACTATGTATGTTGATTTACAGTATAAATATTTTATGTGCTATATAACCCTCCTTCTGTGAAAGAAAAGTACCCTGTTTTACATACCTGAGGTAATGTGAAAACTCTCATGTGTCATCTATTTTCAAAAAATATAGATAAAGATTCCAGTAGTTAGTTACCTTTGTTTTAAAATTCCAAGCAGTAAAATTGGTCCTTTAAAGTAATGTTAAAACAATTCATATCATAGTAGATGCTTTGAGAGATTTGGCTGTAACAGTATCAGTCTTTTGCTTCTTCTTTTTGACATCTGTCCAGACATTTGTTTCTTTTGTTCTCTTGAGAGAAGGTGGAATCCAATCCATATCTTCTGATAAAGTAATCACATTATTAGTTTTAATAAATGAAGAAGCTTCCTCTAAGTCAATAAAAGTCCTCATCTCGTTGACAAACAGTATTCTTATCTTAGCTGGATTTGCAAGTTGTGCCTTGATGTTATTTTGTTTCAGAAAATTTATCATCGGCCACACTTTTTTCCTTTGTTCCATTCTAGACGAATAGCCGTTATCAAATCTTATCAGGCTCTGTTTATATTTTAGAGGTGCCTTCCTCCAAGCAGATCTTAAAATCAGTTCCTTGTCCAAGTATAAAAGAAATTTGATAATTATTGACCTAGGAGGAGAGTTTGAGGTAGTGGTAGGTTTCCCAAGAGCTCTGTGTGCCCTTTCAATGCCAAAGGAAAGTCCTTCTTTTAAATTTAAAAAGTAAGGGATCCAGCTTGATAAAAAGGGAATAATATCCTCACCTTCTGTGTTTTCAGGTAATCCGAAAATCCTGATGTTATTTCTCCTCTCCCTATTTTCCAAGTCATCTACTTTATTAACCAACCAAGTGTTTTGCTTATGAAGCAGTTCTTTCTGTGTTTCCTCTTCTTTAAGTCTGCTTTCTAAGTCATTTAGAGAAACCTCTATTCCTGTTATCCTTGTCTGGTGTGATTGTAGCATTTCCTTGAGGGTGTCAACCTGTGTTTGACTGCTTGTTTTAAGATTTTCAAAGTTCTCTTTAAAAATCATTCCTCTTCAAAGACAACTCCTGCAGGGTAGATGCCATATGTTACAATTCCTTTTTTTAAGGCAGCATCCTGGTGAAAATTCTTTGAGTTGCTCATTTTAACAAGTGAATATATCTCCAAGCTTTTTGACAGGAAATTGTTTGTGAAACTTCACCAAAGTTTCTAATTATGTAAATTAGTCCTTTATCTATAAGATTTTATACTTTGAAGGAAAAAAAGAATATTTTTTCCCATCTTATTTAACTAGTTATATGGAGCTCTAAAATACTGCTGATTTCAGTTAGCCATTCAGGCTCAGCCCTCGAAAATTAGAACTTCTGAAGAACTTCAGACTATAATTTATTTCTCTCACTATTATTGAATGTGAACAGTTATCACATGTCTCCAAAATTTTATTTTAGTTACTTTTTTGTCAAAAAATATTTTTCAGTTACAGAGCTTTGTGCTGCAACATTTCTTGACATCCAAGTAGAGTCAAAGGCTGTATGACTCAACCCTCAGCACGTGAGTTAAAATATAAAGCAAGTGAAGTAAGAATTGTGTGTGTGTGTGTATATATATATATATATATATATATATATATATATATATATATATATATATCTGTGTGTGTGTGTGTGTGTGTGTGTGTGTGTGTGTGTGTGTGTATTATGAATGACTGAATTACCAAAATGCTGAATACAAAGCTCTGGTCAAAATATTTCAAACATTCATAATACTGTAAATCCTTAACACCAAGAGTGCAGAAAATATCAAAAGGAAAATTTCTTTTTACGATCTTTATCCCAAAAGTCTTCTATAACACTAAGTTCTAATTTGTCTGGATAGTGGTAGTGCTACAGAAAGGGTTTTTCTAAGGAAAGCTGCAGGGTTAGGAGCACACTAACAACATGTTGAAAATGGGAAGGAGGAGGTTGATAATGATGATGATAACTGCATATAACAACCAGAAGGGCATTAATCATGGTTTTTATTTAAATAAATGCACTCTGAGTTATTAGATTTGCCAGATTCATTCAATTCTTTTGATGCTATACTGAATTCAGCTACTATGAATCTTTTGAAGATATGCATAGTTGTAAATACATGCTCTCTGAGTAATGAGATTTGCCTGACTTTGTTTACTATAACTGTAAATACATGAGAAAATAGACACACTCTGTACTCAAACTGTGCAAAGGTATAGAACCTGCAAATTTACTTATTTATTTATATATCATTCAATTGTTTACTGAGAAAGTCTGACTGTTAAGGGACTGATAGTGATAATAGACCTTTGCGTTGGTGTATTTCAGTTATTCAGTATTGTCTTGCTTTATGAAAAAGATTATTAAATCAAATTAAATGTGGGAGGAACAGCACTAAATCCGAGTTTAAAAGTCATAGCACAGTGCCTAAATCATAGGACCTGAGAGGCATGTACACATACACACACACACACACACACACACACACACACACACACACACACACACACACACACACACACACACACACACACACGCACACATACCAATATATATATATATATATATATATATATATATACAGGGGTCTACTTTCATTCATCAGAATTACACTTACCCAAATTCCTAATGAGCAAGATCACTTTTACAAAAGATGCCAATTACAAAGACTCAGATCACCAATAGTTATTCCCAGGGTACAGAACCACTTTGTTGTGTGTGCACACCCTTAAACTAATACTTTGTTGAAGCACCTTTTGATTTAATTACAGCATCACCCTGGCACATCTTGACTTGACAATATTTGCCGACTCCTTCTTGCAAAACACTCCAAATCTGTCAGATTGAAAGGGCATCTCTTGTGCGCAGCCCTCTTCAGGTCACCCCACAGATTTTCTGTTGGATTTAGGTCTAAGCTCTGGCTGGGCCATTCCAAAACTTTAATTTTCTTCTGGTTAAGCCATTCTTTTGTTGATTTGGATGTATGCTTGGGGTCATTGTCATGTTGAAAAGTGAAATTCCTCTTCATCATCAGTTTTCTAGCAGACACCTGAAGGTTTTGGGCCAAAAGTGACTGCTACCTGGAACTGTTCATAATTTCCAGAAATGCAACCCCAAAGCATGATACTGCTACCACCATGCTTCACCGTGGGGATGGTGTTCTTTTGGTGATGCAAAGTGTTGTTTTTTCCAAACATACCGTAACACATTTTCCCTCATGCTTTTGGGAGACTTGATGTATTGTTTTGTAAATTTTAGCCAGACCTGAATGTTTTCTGTGTAAGAAAAGACTTCTGTCTTGCAACCCTTCCCCATAGTCCAGACATATGGAGACTATGGGAAATTGTTGTCACATGTAGTACAAAACCACTACTTGCCAGAAATTCCTGCAGCTCCTTCAGTGTTGCTGTAGGTCTCTTGGCAGCCTCCCTGACAAGTTTTCATCTTGTCTTTTCATCAGTTTTGGAAGGATGTCCATTTCTTTGCAACGTCACTGTTGTCTCATATTTTCTCCACTTTTTGATGACTGTCTTCACTGTGTTCCATGATATATTCAATGCTGTGGACATTTTTTTGTACCCTTCTCCTGACTGATACCTATCAACAATGAGATCCCTTTGATGCTTTGCAAGCTCTCTGGAAACCATGGCTTTTGCTGTAGCAGAAAACTGAGTAATTGTCAAGAAAATCCTGCAAGGACAGCTGAACTTTATTTGAGGTTAATCAGAGTCTCTTTAATTGATGGCAGGTATGTACCCAAGAAGACTGAATGCTGAATAAAAGGTGCTTCAACAAAGTATTAATCTAAGGGTGTGCACACACAACAAAGTATTAGTTTAAGGGTGTGCACAATCATGCAACCAGCATATTGTACATTTTTTGTTTTTTATATTTTTTCCCCTAACAGAGTTGTTTGTTTTTCAATTGAATTGTACAGGTTATAGGTCACATTAAAGGTGGGAAAAGTTTGGGGCCCTTATTTCAAAGTTTACCAGTGCACATAGGATAACATGTTTTCACACTCATTATTCATTTTTGTTATACACCCTTGCCTTCCTATAAAGGTCTGAATTTTCCTTGAGCATTTTAACACAAGAGTACAGACCAGAGTATAACACTTGGGTGAATACAGACGCTTATGTGCACATTCTAGGTAAAGAAAGGATAATTACTATTTGAGCATGAAGATTTAAGTCTATGAAGAGGAATACAGTGAGGTGTTGTATTACTGAGCCTTGCTGCCTTATTGTATTACTGAGCCTTGCTGCCGTATTGTATTACTGAGCCTTGCTGACTTGTTGTATTACTGAGCCTTGCTGCCTTATTGTATTACTGAGCCTTGCTGCCTTATTGTATTACTGAGCCTTGCTGCCTTATTGTATTACTGAGCCTTGCTGCCTTATTGTATTACTGAGCCTTGCTGCCTTATTGTATTACTGAGCCTTGCTGCCTTATTGTATTACTGAGCCTTGCTGCCTTATTGTATTACTGAGCCTTGCTGCCTTATTGTATTACTGAGCCTTGCTGCCTTATTGTATTACTGAGCCTTGCTGCCTTATTGTATTACTGAGCCTTGCTGCCTTATTGTATTACTGAGCCTTGCTGCCTTATTGTATTACTGAGCCTTGCTGCCTTATTGTATTACTGAGCCTTGCTGCCTTATTGTATTACTGAGCCTTGCTGACTTGTTGTATTACTGAGCCTTGCTGCCTTATTGTATTACTGAGCCTTGCTGCCTTATTGTATTACTGAGCCTTGCTGCCGTATTGTATTACTGAGCCTTGCTGACTTGTTGTATTACTGAGCCTTGCTGCCTTATTGTATTACTGAGCCTTGCTGCCTTATTGTATTACTGAGCCTTGCTGCCTTATTGTATTACTGAGCCTTGCTGCCTTGTTGTATTACTGAGCCTTGCTGCCTTATTGTATTACTGAGCCTTGCTGCCTTATTGTATTACTGAGCCTTGCTGCCTTATTGTATTACTGAGCCTTGCTGCCTTATTGTATGCCTCTTCTAGCTTGTGAGATAATGATGATAGCAAGTTAACCAAAAGGTGAGGTGAGCATAGTGAAGGGGAAGTACACATTTACGTGTGAGATGTTACTAACTCTACCTACTTTTTGACCTTTTTGGTGCCACATTGCCTACCTATTTGTCAAACCCAAACTGTTTATCTAATAAATAAACAAGTCATTTTGTCATAAGTACTATTTCAGCAGCTGAGCTATACAGTGTTGTAAAAGTAAGATCTTATTTTGCTGAAATGGACATTTTAGGAATAATTTCTTGAAAAAAAAAACTGATTTGTTTGCAGATGAGTTAAGATGCAGTCCAATACATATGAACCATAACTTTAAGGGAAGAATACTGGATTTTAGTTTGGTATTAACTTGGAACTGACTGTTTGCAAAAAAGAACTATAGGGTCATCAGTGTTTTGCACCAGTTTTGGATTGTCACAGTAATAGAACTTCTCATTTATGCAAATTATAAACAAAAAAAATGTAACAGTGATCCCTTGGGATGCCAACAGCCACAGATGGGGGCATGAGATGCAGGGGGCAAAGCTGTTCTAGACAAATGATGTGGCATTACAGGCACACTCTAAACAAGACCCATACAATAGACTTAGACCTGCTCTTATGTAAACAGTAACCCACTTATTGGCATCGGGGAGAGAGACCAAAGTTATCCAGACTCTTGACAAGTATACCATGATTAGCCCCATCAAACACATTAGAAATATTAAAAAAAAAATAATAAAAAAATAAAATATTAAAAGGAAAGGTATCCTCTTTGTGTCCATCATTACTTAATGTAATTGCAGCTGGGTTTTCAAAGATAATATTGTATGTGTTGTACTGCTTAGTCACTACAATGTTTAGCCTTCAAAGCCTCAGCCTAAATTCAGTATAATAACTCTAGTCACATTATTTTGTGTGTCTGTATGCTTCAGATAGGAGAAACTAGCAGACCTTCATATATGATACTACAGTTTCCAAGACCAAGGACTGTTATCTAGAAAAATAAGGTGCAACCGCATCTGCTGCTCATGATACAGCTCTTCTAATTTACGTAAACAAAGGAGTGCCATTTTATCACACAATACTAACGAGCCTTCTATATATAAACTTGTGTATCTGAGATCCCCTATAAGTAATTATTTGTGATTTGCACAGGAGAGCTTAATATATCAGACATGTGATTTATGGACCCTATCAGTTTCCTGATTTCTTTAATAACTGTTCATACTTAGGTATGTACTCTGTAACTTCTTAGACACAGATTCAATGTTTAAAAGTTGCAAAACGTGTCATTACACACTGTTTTATACTAAACATATACCTCTATATTGTGCTATACTTTTGTTATTAAGATAAATTTGTTTTTGTACTGTAGCATTAACTGTTATTATCTTAAACTAAGGGCTAACTGTCTAAACCTCAAGAATATCTGATGAAAGGTTGAACATGTAAAGATTTCTCTGAAAAATGATGAGTATCTGATTAAAATTAAGTGACATCTTTCAATAATCAGAAAAACTTAGATAACATAAATGCAGCTTGTTACAATTTGTAATAAAAGGTCAAAGGTTCAGACTGTTTGTGACGTATTCTTTCAAAGTGATAATCTGGCAGTTCCGAAATGATATTTCCCTTTCCGTAAAAATGAACTAGAGGCTCATAGGTAAGTACTTGACTGAATGCCCTAAACCTAGTCAATTTCCTTTCAAATGAGAAAATGAATCCCTGTACTTTGTGTCTGGGAGTTAAACATTGGGACCATTATACCAACCCTCAACCATCATTTCAACTCCCAACCCTATGAAATGTATTAATATTAAAGGATGGTATAAAAGATGTATGAGATAAAATTATTATAGGTCATGAAAAATAACACATAACCTGCTTTCCATCCATCATGTCTTAGTGTTGTTTCTTATTAGTACTGCTTCCATGACAGAAAATAGTCTACAGTATCATGCAAAGCAGTATTGGGTCCATTTTTAGGTTTGGAACTATGCTGTGAGATGAAGAAAAGACTGCATTTTATTAAGTATTGCAAAAGTTATAAGGATTTTTTTTTACAAAGTAAGTGATGGCAATAGACTAACATAACTGAAAACTCATTTTATGTATTGGAACAATGAGCACCTTTTTGCATATAATGGGATCTAAGCCTCCTTGATGAATTTGTTAATGACTGCTGTAACAGTATACAATGGCACTAGCAGAAATTTTTTAAATTAACTGGTTAAATTATCAGTTGAAGGTGACCTTAGTTTCAACATGTGGACGAATTTGTATAGTAGGGTAGATAAGACTGTTTGATGGGTAAAATAAAGACAATCATGGTGTAAGATAGCAAGACAGATAATTTTCATTTTTTTCAGTTTATTTGATATTTGTTAACCGGGAAAGGCCAACTTGGAACAAAGACAATTTTCAGCGGAGGCCTGGGGAAAAACACTCCAGATGCATGTCTTTGTAACATGGGAGGAAACCAGAGCACCCAGAGGAAACCACCACAAATGCAGGGAAGACATGCAGACTCTGCACAGAAGGCACCCTAGCTGAGAATCGAACCAGAGAACCTCTTGCTGTGAGGTGACAATGCTACAGCTACACCCATAATTGCTGACAATTATTTCACTATGATCATGATGAAGGATAGGGACTGGGCACAAGGCCAGTCATGGAGAAGACAGCAGCAGGAGATATTAACATGGAATACATCCTAGCTATGAAAAGTGACTGCTGTGATATGGAGTGTTACCTCACTGATAAGTGTGGAATTGGAGCTTGTGTGAGAGGTTGAAAAGTACCTGCTAGGTGCAGCTAGTTTTATCTGCACATACAGTATTGATTTTGCAACCAGGCTTGATATAGAGCTGGGCTCTTTCCTGCAGGTGCCCTCATGGCAGATTCAGGAGGGTGTAGAGATACTCCCAAGCCTTTGGCTAGTTGCCATACAGTTGGAGTTTGTATGGTTGGATGAGAGGGGATCACCTCAATGTGTTTGCAAGTTTCAGAAAGGACAACGCACATGTTGGAATGATGGAGATACCTGGAGTGGTATGATTAGGAGATGAGGCTTGCCTGATCTAAACCCAAGTAAACCCAAGTAAAAACCTAAATACAAGTGTTAAACTGTCATTGCAGTTCTGAGCTAGTTATAGATTGTGCATAACAAACACCATGTTTGAACACACAGCTGTTGTTAAATACACCTGGCAACACAGCACCTTGGGCCAAAGGTTGATGATTGATTCTCTTTGTGGCTGTGTCATTAGACCTGAAACCATGTGTTCTGAACACTGTGCTGAATAGAGGTGCTAAGCTGTCTACTGATCACTAGCTGGCAGTGAGATGGGTCAGATGGACAGGTCAGTAGCTGGATAGACATAACAAACCAGAATATGCAATGAAGGTGTCCTGAGAGTACCTAGCAGGTATCCTGTATAAAAGAGTTCAAGTCCCACCTCTGGAAGAGTTTCTTCCTTACCCTGAGGAAGTCAGGGAAAATGGATTTGAAGGAAACCTATATAACACCTTAGTATTTAAGGTAGCAGCAGGAAAGAGTTGTGGCTTAAAGGTGCTTAATGCTTGTCATGGTGGTAACCCTAGGATCTACTGGTGGAGATCAGTGGTGAGAGAAACAGTCAAGTTAAAGAAAGAGGCCTTCATGCAATGCTGGTAGGAGAACATCAAGATGTGACCAATAGTTAGCAACAAGCAAGGAAGGCAACAGCTAAGGCAGTCAATGAAACAAAGGCCTGTCTGCAAGAGGGGTTTATTGAGGCTATAAAGTATGACTTTCTGTCAGCTTCAAAGAAGTTCTGGCAGACCATCTAGTTGCTAAGGACAGGTAGGCAGGGCATTGCCCAGGCAGTTTTCTGCAAGGATGGAGGAATGTCAGAAGATGAAAGTAACACTGAAGAACTTCTGAACCTAATGAATATGCCATTCTCAGGGAAGAGAGTATCAGAAACAATTGATAAGATCTCTGCATATGTGGTCACTGTAGTGACGAAACACCTCTGCTGTGACAGTTCTGCAGGAGTGGAAGAGGTCTGGTTAGAAATTCTGAGTGTTCTGGATATTGTTGGGATGTCATGATTAATGTGCTTTTTCATTGTTGCATGGTAGGGGGAGACAGTAACTGGCTAAGCAAACGTGCGGTGGTTTCTATTTTCAAATGGTGGGGAGACACAATTGTATGTTTCAATTACAGAAGAATCACATAGGAACACAGGAACACACAAGGCAAGTGATCATGGGGACCATAAGTTGGCTAGCCATATACACATTTAAACAATCTTAAAATGTTTGCCTCTTCTCAGCCTTCTCAGGAAAGTCTATGCAAGAATGGAGATTCCATCCAAAAGTTGTACCTCTCATTGTAGAAGAACAATGTGGATTCCATTCCAGCTATGGAACAGTTGATCAGCTCCTTTTTTTTATACAGACATTTGAGGGGGTCATAGAAGTTTGTCAGTCCTGTTATTATGTGTTTTGTGTACCAGGAGAATACATATGACTGCATACCCTAAAATAAATTCTGGAATGTGTAATAAGATTATTGGTTTATGGCAGCTGTTACATGACATTTGATTTCTGTTTTTCAGTAGTGATTGTTGTATCCACATTCTTGGCATGAAGTCAAATACCCCCACTTTGGATATAAAAGTCTGCCAATGATGAGTCTTGTCTTGTCTTCTGTTTTTGATTTTAATTTGAAATCATATTAAGGTGCATTGAAGGCTTGCGGAGTGTCCAGTTTGGGGACATGAGCTCTATATCTTTGCTTTTTATAGATGATGCTCTCCATATGCCCCCCCACACCACTTTACTCATGTGTGCTAACCCTAAATATAACCTTGCCTCTAACCCCGACCCTACACATTACGTTAATAAAAATGCATTCCCTAACAGAACCACTGCACACTATAAAAGGACTTAGAACACACATAACATCAAACAGGAACAACACTAAATCTATCCCCTCACCTAACCCTTGCTGTAATCCTAACCCATGAATGCTTGCACATACACTTTAATGACTGTAATGCAATGCTGCACATTTTCACAACCACCACCCTTTCAGTCTAGCATTCATTTTCTTTCACACCTCTACTTACCAACACTATATAAAACTTGAATTGAGCCAAATGTGACTCACACAAATGAGCTTTCACACATTTGCACTGAAGCACTTTTTTTATACCCACACAGACTTGACAAGCCATTAGGATTACAACTGACAATTTTCTGTGTGTGTGTGTGTGTGTGTGTGTGTGTGTGTGTGTGTGTGTGTGTGTGTGTGTGTGTGTGTGTGTGTGTGTGTATCTATATCTATATATAGATAGATACTATCTTGATAGCTATGTCAGAGCAAAAACATGCACATACCACACATGTAATGTAGATAGATAAATAGATTAATAGATATATAGATACTAGCAAATCAACAACTCACCAGGCTGTGGAATTAATACAAGTAAGTGAGATAATATTCAAAAACTTGGTTATAAAAATGGTAAAGAAGCAAGTAAAACAAACCTAGTATCAGAATTACTCATGCAGTACAACAGAGCAAGCAGCCTACTTTATTTTAGAGTGCTACAGAATAGACCAAACAGTGAAGTACTCCACGGCCAAGGGAATACCTGGACAAGTTACATATCAATAGTTTGCAAGCTCAGTACAAATCACCAGCATTAAAGGAAAACAGAAACAGTGTAGCGGTAGAGCTATCAAAGCACTGTGAAAGAAAGAGACATGGAGGAAATGTAGTTAGGCATGAGTATGCCAGCATTAAACCGGCTCATAGATTCATTTGATGAACATACCTATCTGCTACCGAGGAGTGTGATGCTCTGGATCTTATGCTGGGACTTGGAGGTGCCCATGCCAGCCAGTCCTTTTCTGAAGCTAAGAAATGATGTGATGAATTTAAGTGAAGTGGACTTCATTCTGCACACACAGAAGTCTTGTAAATCTGTGATGTTTCATGGAGTGGTTGATATTCATTTTTATTAAGAGGCTGTTTGTCTTGTGTTCAAGTTACCAGGAGAGTATCCTAGGTGAAGTGTTTCTGACACCGTGGGATCCTTCAGTGCTGTCAATGTCAGAAATCTTTCTTCTCTAAGATGATAAGTTAGGGAGGAGAGAGAGAGAGTTCCTGTAGTTTTTGTCTATGAGAAAACCTTGAATGTACCTTTCCAATTGCACTAGCTATGACAGATGAGTAGGTTACAGAACAGAGTACAGTATTTTTAAATGGTCTGTATGAACATTACTTTCTAAGCATAGCTTTTAACTCTTGGAGGAGCAGGTAGCTTAATCTGTATGCTTTGCAGATGGTAGCAGCTATACTGGTATGAAATGAAAGTTCATCATCTATGAATACTACCATGTTCATAGGTTCATAGGTTCATAGGTTGGTACTAGGCTATCAGCCCTAGGGCCTATACAAGCCTAGCCATAACAATTCCCTGGCTATTTCTTCCCACATTATTTACTTTCCTGGACCCCTGTCTTTTACTGTTTTGTTACCCTTAGCTGTTGCTCATCATTAGTGCATTATGCACCATAGTGGGAGATTCTTGCTGAATACCAGAAATACTGCTTATTATACATTAATGGCAATATAATTCCTTCTGCATTATTTATGTGTAATGCTAATTGCTGTTTAAAGGGAGTTTTTTCAGTCAGGTTACAGCAAATGCTTCCAAGTTTGCAGTGGTGTGCATTTATTGTGAACCTGAAAATGGAGTTAGCTGTTACATCTGTTAAAAACATACAAAAAAGGAATGGCCCAGGAGAGCCTTGTTGGACTCTACAACAGATGAGGAACAGTGAATACTGAAGACCTAATATTATTACCTGTTATGTATGACAGCGTAGGCATTTAAGAACCCATGTTATTACGGCTTTATTTACCCTCAGATTCTACGTTGTGGCATAATGCTGAATGCTTTAGTTAGATCTAGATAAGCTGCATGGACTGATAAACATTCTGTGACAGGCTATGCAAAACTTAAAGATGTCTTTTAGTAAAACTGCAGTAAAATATCAATTGTAAAAAGCTGTATCGAACTAATGCATGCATGTCTGTTTTTGAGAAGAAAAAGAGATACAATTCTATTTGAACTTTAAGTCAGTTTTCACTAAAAAATGCAACAGAGTTGCAAAGAATTGTGTGAATCTGCATAAAACTGCAGTGTTTTTCCCTGTGATACTGTTCTCAAACAGGCAGACAGACACACTGGCAAAAGATTTTTCCAAGAATTACCATTATGGATTGCAGCATCTCTTGGAGTTTAGTGACTGTGGAAGCAGGAATCTTTCATTCAAATTCTGAATTAAAGCAGAGATACAGAACTTGGGACTCTTAAATTCAGAGAGCAACTGTTGAACAGTCTTTAGACGTCATCTTTTGAACTGTGCAAAGAAAAAAATCTTGAACTGAGACCTCGTGTATGGGATATATTATATGTGAGTTTTCTACAACTGATAAGTGCTTTTAAAAGTCAGATGCTGACAGAATACAGTAAATCATTTAATTAGTTGATAGTGGTAGTACCAATGTAGTTGGTAACAGTGTATTTCTAAATGCCATCTCTCTTTTAAAATCATTTGATTTATTTTTTTCCAATTGGATGCACCTATTTGCTATACATTTAATCGTATAGGTTGCATTACTTAGTTTTATTTCATTCAATTTAAGAGTTTTGTTATTCAATTTCAGCAATATTTGACTTTTGATTTATTTATTAATAGGTAAGGGTAGTCTCTGTTTACTTATTAATTGTTGTTATCCACCTTATGAGGGATTTCTGGTTTAGCATACCTACCACACATCACAACTGGTTTATTGTAAGAAGGAAAAAAACAGTGTACGAATTTGGTCTAGCTGGTGATAATGACTTCTAGTAAAATCAGGAAAAGGGATACTGGCACTAGAAATGTATCATTAGCACCTCTTGAGAAACAGCGTGTGTGCAAAATTATTTTAACTACGTTTCAGTTACTGTGGGTAAGATAGCATTGGAAGATGCTGGACTGACAGCAAGGTAGGTGAAATCCTAGAAAGACCGTGATTGTAACTCTGCTCTGGAGTTGTTTGGTTTGGTAAATTCTGGCCATAACCTAAGACAGTGGTGTATATGCAGTGTATGCTGTTAAGGCCAGTTGTCCCTCAAATATTAATTCTATGGTCACTGATGAAGATCATGAGACCTGAGGACACTATATGTCACATATTAATTCACTCCAGTGGTTTGACTTTTGGAGCCCATACTGTGATACCTTCATCCAGAGTGGTGATAACACTCTCAAAAATGTATGATATTAAGCATACAGTATCTACCTTTGACAAAGCTGTACTGAGTTAGGGCTTCATTCTCTCCATGACCTTCTACAATATCCATGAGATGCTGATCATATAGCATAAACACCAATCAGATGGAAAATGCTAATAAAGAATCTGCGATTGTATTTAGATATGTTAGCAATACTGGACTGCCACCACATTCGTTTGCTTTTAGATTTCAGGGACATAGCCATTTGAAATGCTTCCCTGAGAAAGATGCCATGTTAATTTTCTTCAAAATACAAAACTTAGACATAGAGAAGTTGTGACAGCGAAAGGCATGTTTAGCCAATATACTCCTGTCATCATTCTTTGAAATGCTGTGTCCATGCTGATACATTCTTTTATTAAAGTTATTGTTAGTTTTTCCAATATAGAATGCTTGGCATGTTAAACACCTAGCCATGTATGCAACCTTGTCCAGCATACAACTGTACCTGCTTTTAACCATCCACCTTGAAACTTTCTATTTTGTTTTTGTTATAGTTTTGTATTTTGGAGAAAATTGATGTCGCAGCTTTCTTGGGGGACTGGAAAAAATTAGTCACTACATCGTGAAATGCTTTGGCAACTGTGTTTGTATGCTATGAACTTCCCAGGACTAAATGATGCCATTTCAATCAACAGTGAGTCACCCTAATATCACTATATTATGCATTTCTAAGCAATCTTTTATCCATTACTTTAAATAATTGTATGCCATATATTTTCTAAGTTGTTAACATCAAATTCCTGGGTTTTGTTTGTATTTTTTGTTCATCCTGTGAGACATCTACCATTGGATTAAAGTAGCAATTCTGTATTCTGATTGGCAGGAATTTATGATTGGTTCTCTGTTACACTTTATTAGCATTTTCCATCTGATTGGTGTTTATGCTATATGATCTCATTTGTTTGTCCACCCTTTATTAATTTCTCCAAATCTTTTGGGATTGTAATACCATGATGGGAATGGACCCCATTCCCAAGTCAAAGTACAATTAAAGTTCATAAAATTAGTATTGTTTCAACCTTTGATGTCAGCCAAAAGTGCTAGTTACAGCAACTACAATGTGCCCAGTAATGACTCTTTCTGCAATTTGTATGTAGTTACATGTATTGCTAACATATCTAAATACAATTGTAGATTCTTTAGACTCATTGCTCCTACTACTATTGGAATTGTCTGGGTATCTTTCTTTTACATTGCTCTCGTTAATCCTGTAAATCTTGTTATTTTATGACTTTGTGTCTCTCTGTATGCAAGACACTTCACTGGGTATAGTGATTTCAATGATCAATGCTATTTTTGTCTTCTTTTCATGGACCACTATATCTGGTTTTCTTTGATCTATCTTTTGAACTGATGGTAGTGGGTGGTCCCGTGTGATGTAGACTTCATAATTTTCTGTGATGGTTTGCAGTTCATGTTTCCAGTGTTTTTCAGCGACTTCAGTACTATAATGTTTGCACAATCCCCAGTGCAACAGTCTTGCCACATTATTGTGCCTTTCAGTATACAGTCATTCTGCCATTAGTGTGTCACAACCAGCAACAAGGTGACAGACTGTTTCCAACTCTGTTTTACAAAACTTACATTTGTCTGTTTTTCCCAAATGTTTAATGGACTTTGTAAATCAACATGTACGTAGTCCACTATCTTGGGCCACCAGTATTAACCTTTCATCTGTTGGTTTGAATTCACCTCTCCTTAACCATTCCTGCATTCAGTCCTGATCAACATGAGGTTCTCCCAGAAATTTTCTATACTTGAAACTATATTTATGCATTTTCCACATTTCTTGCCATCTCATGTGATCTTTCACCTTATATTCTTTCTTTTGTTTTTTTGTTTTTTTTTCAACATTCAGTTGCTGCCTGACTTTTAGCTATGTTTGGTTTGATTCCTTTCCTGATTGACACTGATATGCTTCTGCTAGACTAAGCAGGGAAGTCATCTTAGATTTATTGTACTTATTTTTCAAAACTTTCAATATGTTTACATCTTGTGAGGTCAGCAGATATGCTTGAATTTTGTTCTTAGGTGTCAACCCTGTTTTTAGGATTAAAGTCTTTTAAAATATTCCTTACTAAGTTTTCTTCATGTTATTTATGTTTTATTGTTAATCCTTCATTAATTCCCAAATATTTATACACTCCATCTTGCTCAAGTTCATTTATATCACATTCTTGTCCCAAACTGATGGTGCTGCAGTTTTCCTGCTTTAAAGGTTGCTTTTGCACATTTATCAAGATCAAATGACATTCTTATATCATCTGAAAAGGTTTTGCCTACTTGCAGTTGAGCTTTCAGTTCCTTATCTGATGAGCTATACAGTTTTAAATCAAAGAGAAGATGAGAGGTCTTTACACTTTGTTGTTTTCTAGGAGCCAAATTATAGCCATGGCCTAATCTAGGTAGACTACTTAAAGGGTTACGGACAAGACAGAATAGCAGCAGTGACAGGGAGTCACCCTGGAATATCACCCTTTGAATTGTTATTCATGGAATAATAATTTTTCCTTTATCATGGCTTAATTGCAAAGTGGTCTGCCACTATTTCATGATCACTGTAATGTAATTTAGCAGTGTAGGGTGTATCTTATGCATTTCTAAGCAATCTTTTATCCATGAATGTGCAATACTGTCAAATGCTTTTTTTGTAGTCAGTCCATATCATACTTAGATTCTTCCCATTTTTACATTTCTTCATTATGACTTTATTTAAAACAGGTGATCCTTTGTTCCATATGACTTTCTTTTTTACCCTTTTGTTCTAATGCCATGATTGAATTTTTTTCTAAATGACTATCAGCTCTGCCGGCATCAGTTATGGTGTATATTTTATACATTGTTGGAAGACAAGCTATCGGTCTATAATTTTTAGGATAACTTGCAGGTTCACTCTTAAGTAGGAACATTGTTTTTTCTGTTGTTAACCAGGTTGGTGTCTGTTTGGGGTGTGCATATAAATAGTTCTTACTCATGGATAAATCTTCATGCAAAGATGTTAATACTTTTAGCCAGAAGTTAGGTACTGCATCTGGGCCTGGAGTTTTCCAATTGGAGGCTTTTCTTAACTTTATCTCAGTCTCTCTGGCCATTACTTCATCCCATTTCATATCCTGTACCTTTGAACTTCTTATTCTTTCTTTTACTTCTTCTATCCATTTAGCATCTTTGTTATGTTCCACAGGATATCCATAAATATTTCTCCAAAATGTATCTATTTCTTCTTTTTTGGGTGGTCTTTCAATTCCTTTTACCTTGTTTCCCAATTCTCTATAGAACGTTTTAGGGTAATCAATAAATTGCTTATTTTGTACTTTTCCTTTATATTTATCTGGGTATCTTCTACATTATTCTGCCTGTGCTGAAATTTTTAGTTTATTATTTGTAATTGTGCAAGATAGATCCTGATCTGTTCTAATAATGTTCATTGCTTTTTATAGGTCTATATTGCAATGCTGAACTTGTATAAGTTTGAATGTTGTAATATTGAACTTAAAAGTCTGAAATCCAAAAAGAGCAAAGCGGCACATCCATTTTTTTCCCCAGGGAAAAAAAATCAGTGGGCCATTTTTGGGGCTTTGCTATTTCCTCCACTGTGGTGCGATCTTGGAGTTGATATATTTAAGTAGGGGAATGTGAGGGTGAAGCCCCCCACTTTAGTTTAAGTTTAAGGTTTAATTATTTTTTTTTGTCATGGAACAGCGATTTTTTCCCTGGGAAAAAAAATTGCTGTTCTGTGTTTTTGTTATTATTGGGATTCGGACTTTTGGGTTCGATATTACAATGTTTGAACTTATGTTAGTTTGACGTTGTGATATAGACCCGCTTTTTATCACATCTTTCTTTTTGAGAATTTTTGATGATCTGTTCCCTCTTCTGTATTCTTCTAACAGTGACACTTCTTTTCTTAATTGCTTTATAGTTTTCTCTGTTCGATACTTCCATGATGGTATTCAGTTTCTCCACTTCTTTTCCCTTACTACCATATGTTCTTGTGGTAGAATTTTATCGATTATTAATTTAGCTGTACAGTAATATATCCTGTTTACTTCAGTTATATCGCATGGACATCTATGGATAGCCCTAATTACTGTATTTATTTGTTTTATCAGACTTCTGACGTTTTGGGTTTTATTGACCTTCTGCAGTCTATTTCTTTCATTGATCTTAATATGTCTATCTCTATTAAATCAAGCAGCTCTTCTCTTAGCTAATTTTCTTCTAAATTAAGGGCACATTTTTTGTTCTCCATTTTCTGCAGGCATTCTATAGAGAGTTCTATAGCATCTTCCTGTAGCACATTCTCTTCAATTTCATCCTGTATCATCCATTGCTCTGTCATATGGGAATTCACTGGCCTATCACTCCTCAACATTGCATCATAGTTGCCACAGTTTCCTGTTCTTTCCCTTGCTGTCCAGCTTCAAGTGAACATTTATACTGGTTTCCTGGGGAAGACTCAAAATATATCTTCATATGGCAACTGCCTAGTTACTTCCCATTTCACTGGTTTCTCCTTAAGTTGGATGTCTATTGCTCTGTCCTGCTGTGGTGCTTTCTGAGTTATATTTTCTACACTGAATCCTTCACTTCACAGGTACTCCATAACCTCAGTTTGTATTTCTTTAACTTCTCCATTACTAATCTTCTTTTCTAGTTTTCCTCTTTGTCTTCTTATTTTTTTGTATTATAAAGTTTTCCATGTCCAGATTCCTTTGCTTATATTTCTCTTCAAATATCTTTGGTGCTGCTTTTGTATTGATTAATTTTGCTTTCTCCTTTGCATAAATATTACACCATATTAAATCTCTTTTTCTTTCCCACGTCCATATTTCTTCTTCAGATGTCTCCTGATCTTCCTGTTTCTTCTTACTTTGGGGACTCTTTCCATCATGCTGTGATGTAACCTGTATTAGACCTTCTACACCAAATCCTTCACTTTGCAGGCATTCCATAACTTCAGCTTCTATTTAATTTAACTTCTACTTTACTAATCTTCTTTTCTAAATTTCCTCTTTGTAATATTATTTTTATTGTGAAATTTTCCATATCTGGATGCCTTTGCCTGTATTTCTCTTTGAATATATTTGGGGCTGCCTTATTTTGTATTGAGTAATTTGGCTTTTGACTTTGCATAAATATTGCACCCTATCAAATCTCTCTTTCTTTCCCATGTCCATATTTCATTTTTATACTTTTCAAAAATCTCTATGTTTTGTTGTTTATATTTTTGCACTTCCTCAGATGCTTCAATTTCTAAACCGATCAAAGTTTCTTGGTCTATATAATGTTTTTCACAGATCTGTTGTATTAGTGAACACATTTTTTATTTGAGGCTTCTGACAGTTTTTCTTGTGGAAGTATTTTTCTTTCCTCTAATTATTCTCTTAATCTTTTTGTATATCTGCTGTCTGGAAATGCTGGGCTTTTTGCATAATAGTAATAATACATAATGTCTTTCTTATCCTCGATAGTCCACTGTATTGTCTTTATGGCTGTTCTTTGGCCTGTCGCCTTTTGTGATTTTTGTGGACTGCTACTTCCTTCTACAACAGGGAGGTCAACCTCCCCCTGGGCCTGGCCTAGCCCCGTTGTAGGAATGTATCCATATATTGAAGATTCTATACTGTCATTTTTTTCCACTCCTGGCACTAGTGCGCCTACCAGGATTGGGCACTTTTTATCCTGGGTCTTCTGCATCCAGCTATCTTTTTTTATTTTTGACCTGCTTCTGTCTATGATATATGCTATATAAAATACAGTCTATATACAAGTGTCATCTTGGTGAGATTTTGTGAAAAACAGGGTCCACCTTGTGAAGGTGCTCACCAAGACTTGAGGATGAATTCAGTTTTAGCAGTGCTACTCTCCTTTGCTTGCTGACTTACCATCTTTCCATTCGGACCCCTGTGAGAGGTCTACCTTTAGATAAAAGTAACAATTCTAGCAGGAACTTATAATAGAATTTCTGTTCACACTTTATTAGCATTTTCCATCTGATTGGTGTTTATTTTGCCAAACTGTTTGGTCCTATTATTGGGGTGTGTGTCAATTTATGCATTTTTATAGGTCACTCCTCAGTTTTGTTCATGGTTCTAATGATGTCTTATTGATGAAAGCACTTAACCATGTGTGTTTTTTATGTGGATTTTTATTGAACTTCCATTTTTTGAGTGCTAACTGGTTGTTTTGTTATTTTGGTATTTTTACGTTCCAGTGCCAGTTTGGAGCTTATTTTTATTTTTATTTTACTTCATTACACTACATTCTTTGTTAAAGGTGCTTTGTGATAAAGCATATAAATTAAGTTTGAAGCTGAAGATAAGGTAGACAGATTGAGGTTGAAACAATACATCTTCTTAAAGTTTTCAAAAGGCAGACACCTAATTACCTAAAAACTTTGACATTCTTTGGAGGGTAGGTGTCATATCACAGGGTATGGGTTATTGCACTTACATAAATTATACCCTAATGAGCAGTAAGCTATAGATTGAAATCAGACTAGCTGGTCTCAGCAAAGCACTGAGTTACAGCCTAATTCCATACAAACGGCAGCAGACCTGACACTACATCAGCTAATCAGGCACTCATTGGCAGCCTACACATCTATTACATCCTGTACATCTGTGCTACTGAAGTCCTTTCTGTGGCTGTGGTTCTACAGGTCATGCTGTAGGTGTAAATGGGAATCTATATTACCCGATCGAACGTTTAGGTTAGTGAATACCTAAACATCGAACTGGTACCATCAAAAAATTAAAACAGCGAACGGCCAATTTAATGTAAGGAATGAATTCCCTCAGCCTCCAAAAAAATGTTTTAAACCAAAGTGGGAAGCTTCATCCTCCACGGTCCCCGATGTGGGGGCTGTGCCCCCCACACCCCCCTAACTAAATATACCAACTCCGAGATCACTCTACAGTGGGGAAAGGAGCAAAATCCACATAATGGCCAAGGGAATTATTTTCCTGCATTAAATCGGCCATTCGGAGTTTTTTTTGCTTTCGCTTTTACCAGTTCGACGTTTAGGTATTTACTAACCTAAATGTTATATCAAGTAATAGGAACCCATAAATGGAATTAGTTTGTTATAATCTGCCACTGATTTTATTTCATAATACTTTATTAGATATTCAATCAGAAGAAGTAATACCATCATCTTGGAAATGCTCCTTGATTACCCCACTTTCAAAAGAGAAAGACTTATCAGTTTGTTCATCTTACAGAGCAATTTCTCTGTTAAATGTGGACTACAAAGTTTTTATTTAACTTTAGCAGATAGAGTGAATGATCTTGTTTCTGATTTAATAAATAATGATTAAACAGACTTCATAAACAGAAGACAGACTAAACTATAAGGTTAAAGGAATATTAGCATCAGTTGGCATAATGGATATAAATAAAAAAATCACTTTTAAGTTGGGATGCTGAAAAACATTTTACACAGCCAGTTGGAATTATTTATTCAAAATATTGGGTTTATGTATCATTCCAGATGAGTTTATTTCTTTAGTTAGGAACATATCATGTAATACAGAAATGTCAATAATATTTAAAAAAATATGGATATTAATATGTCAGACATTGAAATAAAACATTGCTTCAGTTTATTGACACCATTCTGTATGTCTAAAGGGCTTATGGAGAGGGCTAATATTGAAAAGATGATTCAATGGGTATGTAGAAATTTTATAGGATAGTGTAATTGTTTTCAGGGAGTAGAAATTAAATCAGCTGGTATTTTTAAATACAAATTCAGTCTAGACTTGAGTGATTGTGTATTAATACAAGGAATAAGGGAAAAGCAATGGATGCATTTTATTTGTTAAAATAAAACTGAAAGAAGCATTTGCCTAGATTGATAGAATATTTATGCCATGTTGTATATGATAAAAGTTATACAAGACTATTATCACACTTATACAAAATAGTAATAACTTATAAAGAAGAAATAAACATGGGTCTTTGGAAATGTATATTACAACAATAAGAAGAAAATATATCCAATAGTAATAAAAAATGTAATGTTGAAATTTATTGGTAAAATTTCATTAATATAATAATGGAATTTTTTTCATGAAAATGCTTACAGAAAGATTCAATAAAGCCTACACTAAGAGTACCCTAAGTGTACATGATATGTACTCAATAAAATGTTTATCACATTTTTGTGCTTTTTAGTCACTCAAAAAGATTACACGAAGTGTACAGGTAGTCTGTACTTTGTGATAACCTTTATGAAACCCTGCCAGTATTTAAAGCTGCAAGAATATCAGCAGGAAAACTAAAATTAGGAGGAAGAAGGTATGCGTTATGTATGTGTTATTTATTCACTCAGAACAGTGTACACTTAGTGTACACTTAGTATAGGCTTTATTGAATCTGGCCCAGGGTTTTCTTTATGCCTGATAAAATTGCTAGGATAAAAATTGTAGTAGAATAATTTGATGGAAATATAATGCAGAGTTAAAAGCCAATTAGAGATATACCATATATGAATGTGTTAACTTGAACTATTACTGGAAAATAATTGAATATTTTTTACAGGTCTTATGGTCAGATATCTTTCCCATTTCAGGAAATTTGGTTTTATTTACTGTTTCTTTCCCTTTAAATATGAAAAGTGAGCAGCATTACATTTTTGGGCTATTTTGGCCATTGTAAGGAAAAATTCTTATATACAAGTAGAAAAGTAATTGACCTCCTCAATTTGAAGAATTTCTATAACTTCTGAAATACGAGATTAATAAAGAGACAAAATAACTTTAGTTCCTGTACATAGTCTAAAATTCAATAACTAATAGGGAAGAGAGAATCGAACACTGATTTAATCCCAGGTGAATCATACCCCCAGATTCAGCAAGCAGCCATGCAGGAATAAGTTATTCCTGCATGGCTGGCACCGTTCCTGTTCAGCACGGCAGTGAGCCATGTATATGCATGAAGGCATGCTGCCGTGCTGTAAAATGGACATGGTTCTGTGTACAAGTGCAGCGGGTGTGTCTGAGAGCAGAGCTCTCACAATACACACGCCCCATGCACTCCAGAATTGCCGTTCGGCAATTTAAAATAAGTGAGAATGCTTAGAACACCCCCAATCCATCAGGGTAAGAAATCTGGAAAAAGCCATAAATGACAATTGTCCCTACCAAGCCAAAAGTTGATGGAATAACAGATTTAGCATAAGCACATAGCACACACCTTCGAACACATCAGAGTAAGGAATGTGGACAAAGCCATAAGGGACAATCATCCCTACAAAGCAGAAAGTTGATAGAATAACAGGTTCAGCATTAGCATGGATATTCTGAAGGGTACAAATAAAAAAAACACAGCAAATAAATTATTTTTTTTAATATATGCAATAAAGTTTAAGCTTAGCTGTGTGGGTGTGCCCATTGCTTAGCTACACTTAGCCCATCTGAAATGGCACGATAAGTTAAAAAGCAGTAGACATTCAGCATAAGTATAAGTGGAATAGTGTAGCAGTTAGATTGTATGCCATGCATGTAGTCATTCATAGTTCGAGCCACACCAAAGCCATTTCCATTTTGTATGTGTAAACATTAAAATTTTATGTAAGAAGTAACTGATTTTTCTCAACCAGAGTAGTGTATTAGGCCCAGATGTAAGGTGTCAGTGTAATAAAGTAGTGAAACCCCCATATAAACACAAGTGCCCCCATACAGTATAGTCACACAAGAATAAATTAATCACAGCACATTGGGGGATGTCAAGGAAGGTAAATACATCTATATTATGTAATGAATGATGAATCAATCCCATACAGGTGGTAGATCAATTTAATAAAACATAAGCAATGCTAAGCATTGCACAGCTATGTTGACTGGGTATAAGCATTGTGTACATATGAATACTATGCAATGAATAGCTCAGCTAAGTGGATTTGCCCAGTGGTAAGCAATGCTGAACCTGCCCCTTTAAGCACTGCCTACTTTAGCTAAGCAGGTTTGCCCATAGCTTAGCTTAGCTCAGCATTTTCAAAACTATCCAATCATGACAAAGGGCAGGAAATTGGCCATATTAAAACCCAGCAGGCGAGAATACAGCTCATAACTGGTTGTAGCTCTCCACTGTAGGCAGTATGGCAGGTGTTGGAGTGGGCATGTGCTTCCGGGCATAGCGCTGGGGCATACAGGAGTCCAAGGTCATGGTTGGGCTCCTGGTAAAAAAACATGACATGAGACTGCTGCAGGACCATTACCAGGGCTCCTAATATAAAGCAGAAGCCTGGGAAAGTCTCCCCCATGATCTCACCAGTGTCACTGGTATCCCTCAGACTGGTGAGCAGGTCTGACACCACTATGCCAACTGAAACAGAGGAAGAGGGAGCTTTTGGAACAGTGGGTCCAAGAAGCAAGTGAGAGGGAAGATGTCCCAGCAGTGTGTAAGTATTCATAGCAATAATTGTTTACCAAAGTCCAGCCTGTGTATGTGATGGATAGGTATGCATAAATGTTTGTCTATTTTCATTACAGCTGCAGCTGAGTGGGCTGCGAACCTGGAAGCCCATGCCAGGAGGTTGCAAAGGCTGCATCGTGAGGCTGGTGAGTAACAATCCTGCTTGTAGTAGTCATACCAAATAAATATAAAGGAGTAAAATGTCACCTGACACTATAAAAATGTGTATTTGTTTCCACTGAATAAAGCAGACAATATGACAGTAATAGTCCCATATAGGTCATATTTAAATAAAAGTGCAACTGCCAGGCAATAAAGTTCTAAATCCTGGACTGCTTGTATTTACTCTGGTATTGTATGGCCTGACGTTGCATTCACCAAGATCAGATATCTGAATAGTAATGTTGTGTTAGCCACTGTTTCTCACACTGTGTTACATAAAAAAATATGTCTAGGAATGTCTGTATAAGAATGTTGTAATTACAAGGTCAGATTGTACAAGCAAGAGAGACTTAGAAAACACTGAAGGAAACAGCAGTACTTTCTAAATAGCGCAGTCTGATGAAACACAAATTGTTGCATTTTTAGCACAGATAGCCATGGTTTGAATCCCGGGAGTGGTAGTAAGCTGTATGCATAATCATACCTCTCAACTGTACAGATTTCCACAGAATGTTCAGATTTTTGCCTCATATTTTTGGCCTGTTCCTCTATTTTCCTGGAAAATCACTGGGATGATCTCAGGACTGTAGTCACTAAATAATTACATACATTTGAGTTTCAGACTTCAGATACTTCAGAAAATGTATATTAAAACAAATCTTGTTACTCTAGCAACTTTCTAAAAGTTTATAAGAGCATTATTTAAAATAGGTCTCTATTTGTACCCCCATTTTGTCAAGCTTTGTACAGATTTTTTGCTTTAAGAGGTTGAGAGGCATGTACAAAATTATAACTAGGAATATGTGTAGAAGCAGTCAGGTAGTGTTAACAAACATTACCCTCGCAGATCTACCAGGTAAGAGAAGTAGAATGTAGCTATAAGACAGTTGAAGTATACACTGTGTACAAACATACCACTGCCAAAACCAAGGCCATAGGGTATTGTAATAATACCTGTAGAGTAATGACTAGAGCAATGATCATGAAAGTTGTGAGTACTGCAAGGATATACAAGTTGTTAATTGACATCCCCCCCCCACCATATCTGCAACAATAATCTAAACACATAAATCAATGGGTATGCTTTACACCAAACCTACTGTTGGGACATATGTCCTATTGTTCAACAAATATTTAAATGTGTTTCTATTAATGTTCCATGTTGAAAGACTATCATTGGTGACCTGTTGCTATCAATGTAACCTGCATGCTGTTGTAATAGCCACTGTGGTTCCATATATGCATGTGTTCTGTTTGCTATGCAACTCTTCCAAATCTGTTGTTTGGGTTAATGGGAATATCTATGTATGCAGTTCTAACTAATCCTGGATTATGTTGACTATTACTAACCCACATATGTTCTAAAACTGTAACATCACATTTGGGAAGGCCGGTCAGAGCGGACACACCTCTCCCACCTCATCTGGCCATGGCACCGGGCCCAGGCACATCTGGGACCCACCCCGGGACCTCCTCTTCTGTTGGTCCTGCACCACCTTCGGGTGAAACCGCCTCAGGAGATGGGGCTTACCCCCCCCCAGGAGTGGGCGTGGACAGGATACTGTCACCCAAAGCCAGGTCTGGGGTTTGGTGTATAGCGAGCTCTGAAAGGAGTTTGGAGATCTGCTACATCAGCTTGAGGGCCACATGATGTAATTAGAGGGTCAGGCTGCCCCTGCTGCTCAGCCCCCAGCACAGCTATCTTCGGGGCCGTGAAGGTGTAGTGGTGACTGTCCATAGGTGGGGACCTCAGTCCCACTGTTTCCATTTGGGGGCTCATGGGCTTCTGATTTCCAAACACTCTTCCCCATCCAAGGTGTTTACCCCCACATGTGTCATATACTTCCCCTGTATGCTGTCTTGTCTGTCTTCCTACCCAACTTACCTCCCCAAATATACCTACTATGTTTCCCCAACATCCCACTCTCACCTTAAAAAAAGGGCAATCTGTTCCCAAAAAAATGTTTGCCCCAAACATAGCTATCCATTTCACACACATGTCCACTGGACACATGTAATCTGGTCTAATTGGCTTCACAAAACATTATTGTTGTCCTCACCCCTCTCTCAGGGGTTTGAGTGTCCAAATATACCTCCAAATTCAGTATATATGCACAGCTGTTGCTGTTAAAGAAATGGACAGCTATGGACCTTCCCTAAACCCATCCTGCACATCCCTAGCTACTTTCCCAATTGTCTTTCCCTTGCAATGCCCCCTTTGTCACCACTTTCCTATCACTCCTTTTTTCTTTTCTTTTAAAGAAATTAGCACAGGGTAAGTGGGAGTAAGCACTTTTAAGCTGTAGTAAGTGGTATTAAGCCTATTTGTGTGGTGCAAAGCAATACCTACACAAATTAAACACCTTTCAGGCTGTCTGTAAGCATATTTAACCGGAAGTTAGCATTGCTTACTGCCACTCAAACCCACGCAAACCTCCTTACAACTGCTTAAAAGTGCCTCAGTCACTCTGTATCCAACACCCCTTCTTCTGTCCAGCAACAAAATAATGAGCCCTTGGAAGTCTCAAACCTCAGACCCTGCACACCATAGACACAGCAAGTTACCACTAAGCCATCTGAGCTGTAAATATGTGTGATGTTTTCTCAAACATATCATGCAGCACAGTCATTCAACAGTAGGGAAAATGTATTTATATATGTATATATATATATATATATATATATATATATATATATATATATATATATATATATATATATATATATATAGATGGGTCTACTTCTTTTGACCTAACTTTCATTTGCCTGACACTCATTTGCCTGACCCCATTTGACTGAAATTTCATTTGCCTGACACTTCATTTGCCCGACACTTCATTTGACTGACAAGTATTATTAGCAAGAAAATGGAATATGCCCCCTTCCCCACTGTAGTGCGACCCTGGAGTTAGAATATATAGTTAGGGGGGGTGTGGGGCACATCCCCACAGTTAGGGGTGTGGCTTAAGCCCCCCACTTCATTTCATATGATATTGTTAACTTTTGATGTAATAATGCTTAGTAAAAGAAAAGTAAGTGGGGGCTGTGCCCCCCACACCCCCCCTAACTATTTATTCTAACTCCAGGGTCGCACTACAGTGGGGAAGGGGGCATATTCCATTTTCTTGCTAATAATACTTGTCAGTCAAATGAAGTGTCAGGCAAATGAAATTTCAGTCATTTGGTCTCAGGCAAATGGGTGTCAGGCAAATGGGAGTTAGGTCAAAAGAAGTAGACCCATATAGATAGATATATATAGATATATATATATACATATACATATATATATATGTATCTATATATCTATATCTAATATATATATATATATATATATATATATATATATATATATATATATATATATCTTCACTGTAGTGTGATCTCAGAATTGGTATATTTAAGTAGCAGGGGGCATGGGTGGTGCAGAGGGGCTTGCCTCCCTGCAAAAACGTGAAATAAGTTTTCACGTTTTATATATTTTTTTTTGTAGGTTTAGTATTTCAGAACTTCGATCTTCTGGTCTTCGGTGATCAGAGGTTCGATGTTCTGAAATTTAGATCCTATGAAGTAGACCAATAAACATATATACATATGCGCACACACACACACACACACACACACACACACACACACACACACACACACACACACACACACACACACACACCAAAAAAAAAATAGAAACCACATAAACAAAACCTAAAAAAAATAAGAAACAAGAAGACAACTTGTACACAGCAGGAGCCTAAAGATAAACTAGGTATGTGAAACGTAAGCATGTAATTGAATGTAGTCCTTGGTCTGTAATAATGGGATAGATGATTATGAAAGATGTATATGTGCCATCAATACTTGCTGTAATGATGTCCTGCTGATCAAATGCTGTGGACATAGCATCTTGCTCTGTCTGGAGTGGGCCATACCTATCAGTTGTGTAGATCTTCACAGAATGTCAAGATTTAGCCATCATAGTATTTGTTCTGTTCCTCCAAACATCTATATTAGTCTGACAAATAGCTGGAGATAGAAGTAATGAAGTAATGACAGACACATGCGTTTCAGACCCCACCACTTTCAGAACAGTCATGGTACTACAAAATGTATCATGCTACAAACTTCATAGGTTTATAATAGGCATATCTACGATCTGTCCCTATATATCCCCAATGTTAGGCTCTGTCCACATGTGATGCTCTAAGAGTAAGAGGTGGATAGGTTGGGTCAGAGCTGAGGAGCCTGACACACCCTGGGAAAGGACAGCTGACATATGGCAACCACTAGAGTGTCTGTCAAACAGTTGTGTCTATGCCACTGCTAGGCCAGTTAATGAGATGTTGCCCGTATCCATATGTTACCTGTGAATATGAGTGTTATACATGTCTGTATTGTAAATCTAGGATACCTATATAGGGCATGAGCATAGTAAAGCACTGTTGCAGATGTTTGTGTTAAACTGCATGTGATATATTGAATTAATAAAATTCAACTGTACAGTGTACTGCCATCAGGAGTACTGGAATCAGCAGTACCTGACCTGTACAACAATCCTCCACCAATGATATAGTAATCCCACTTGGTGGACAGCAGCAAGACACAAAGCACATAATAGGTTGCTATAGTGGCTGTACACATATGACACATAGGTGCAGACCACAACTTGGAAGCAAGTGCACCTCTATCTGAGCAAGCATGTAGGTTCACAAGTAACTTCCTGTAAGGCTGACTATGACTAGAAATCAGACATATTCAAACCACCAAGGCCAATTGCAACCATGTCTCCACATATGTATGCAGTCTCAGAGCCAGTAACACAAGTCACAAGTACTGGGGGTAAAGCACACCTCATACACAAATGCCATGGATACAGGCAACCTGCATCAGACAGGATGGGTGGGAACAGTGGCACCCTGTCCACAACATTAGTACATGGGGATATGCACATCAAACACACACCTGCCCACATCAATGGTGAGCATAGACATAATGCTGACTAATGGCAACAACAGCAAGTCTCCATGGGGCATGAGAACATCACAGTTTGCCTACTACATGAACACAGGAATGTGCTCACAGTTCCATCACACACTATAGTAAAACACAGACATGCCACCATCCACATGGAAGATGGCCACTGTCTTCCCTCTACACAGAAATGAATGGTGCATAGTCAATTAGGCTATTAAGTGTCCAACATTGCGGGAATTGGACAGGTCAGGGCCAGGAATGTAATGCAAGATGTCAAAGCCATGATAGCTTACAGTGTTATGGTATAGTCTGGATTATTTGCACATAATATCTACTGTTAATGTGCATGTGGACAACCATATGAGGTCCTGTGACTTTTTCCTGTTTATGTCTTCAGGTACAATGCCCCAGGAATGTTTGCCAACATTCGCGAACCTTGAAAATGATGCAATCATCCAATACCTCATTATGCATCATGCTATACTATTTGGCCGCAGGGCCCAGGATCTGCAGGAGAGGACCACTCAGTGGAATGAGCTCATCCACAGGGTAAACAATGTCAGCCTGCACAACCACAATTATGAGCAGGTGCAGCAGCGGTGCACAGATCTGATCCGTCACACCCACCAGCTAGCCACAGGTGGGGGTCATGCAATCTAGCCCCCACTGACACATGCTGAGGAGCTTCTTTGCCAGCCTTGGGGCACCTGCCCACCAGCCAAGCCAGCAGGCTGAAGCCAGCATTGTAGTGGTGGGTGCCACCCACACAATGGACAAGGAGCATGCAGGTAAGGCTCCAGGGCACATTACTAGACAGCTATTGCTTATCCATTTTAATCTGTAAAGTATCTACATGCATATGTCAGATAAGATAGTCTGTTGCTGCAATGTAGTAATGAACAGACATCTTTAATATTGTGGGTTTGTACTGTCAATGTGCTGAATTGCTGCTCCCACCCTGTACCAATGCCGCAGGTGAGGCTGCTGACATTACTTCTGTCACACAACTATTTAGGTCCCTCTGGTATACAACTGGGGCAGCAGCCTGTAGCTAGTGAGTATAGAGTTGTTTTGTTCAGGTTTGCCAATACACTGGCCATGTTATGGCCATGCTATTTGCCATGCACACATTTAACACACCTACCCATAATGCATGCTGTACATGTTCACTTATTGTTGGTGTTAACTGCACTGCATCACAGTGGTCACCATGGTTGCATATCTGAAGGGTATGTAAGAGTCCTGCGGTATACCTAACAACCTGTCAGTGCAAGATGTGTGGACAGAGATGAACATAATGGTGGGATAAATGGCCTATGGTAGGGACATGTCTGAAACATTACCCTTATACAGTGGCTACAACAGTGTATACACCACTATTACAATGGCAATTGTTCCTGATAGAAACAACAGCAAACCACAATACCACATTCCACACCTTTTACAATCTGTAATGTGATCCTAACATGAGCAATACATGTGTAATATGGAATCCTATGTTAAGATAACAAATATGGGGAATACATACCTTAACAAACACTGGAATAATATGTGTGCACACACTCCAAATAACATATTGTGGAAGCAGCTTGTGATGTACTGACGGTATTCACTCTTCTTGAGTACACACCTTCCATCAAGTACAGGGCCTCAATGTCACACCAAGTAATGGTCTACTCTCCAAGAAGTATGTCCATGACATTTGCCCACTCACCTGCAACAGAGGCAGCCATGGCTTTCACACATCTTACAAACCATGAAATGGATCCCATATCCAAAAGGTAGCACTCAGGAGTGGGAAAAGTAGCCTTACCTCACCATTGCATGTACCATGGCAAACAGTGCAGGCAGTCATGTATGTGTGTATGAAGTATGGGACAACATTGATGTAGAAAATAAACAGATGGCCATCCAAAACAGATGACAAAACATGTTGCAAACTGGTCATGGAGGCTGCCCAGAAACATGCAGCAACACTGAGGGACTTGCAGGAATGTCTAGCGAGTCCTGCCTGTGCAGTACCTATGTTGACAATTGCCTGGATTCTGCATAAGTGGGGCCTATGGGTTAGAGTAATCAGATGGAAGAGTTGTCCCACATGATACATCATCCAGGGTTCTCTACAGGTAGCATAAGCATAACATCAAGTCTCCCAAAGGCATGTGTTGCAATGTGCAATGGTGTCATGAGACCAAGGCTCAAACCTACAGACAGTATTCATAAAGATACATGTAGTGCACAAACAACACCTTACTCGACCTCAGGGCCACCATCCCCAATATTTAGCTTGCTGGTGCCCAGTGTACACCTTTAGGTTAGCTGTTCATTAGCTGGAACTAAGCTGGTAGGCATGGTGTTTGGAATTTGGAACACTGCAAAATAACACTCATGTGTGGTCCATAGTTGTCAATCGTCTGCATTAAGGCTGAGGATGGGGAGGGGTGTCAGCTTGAAACACAACAGTGAACCAAAGCATACATCCAAAGCTTGCTAAGAATGACTGTATCTGAACACAGTCAAGGTTATGAATTGTGCCAGACATAACCCTGACTCTACAGCAATAGTGAAGCCACTGTATGACCTCCAAGGGCTGTGCACATGAGCTGACCTTGCAATCCAGCAGAGTTGGTGGTCATTTGTAGGGCAGAGTGACTAAATAATGGCAAGTGAAGATGGACCATGCTAATATTCTCCTTCCAGGAATAGTGACTGCTGTAGTTCACTTAACAGGTGCTTCCACAAACCATTGTGTTAAGGGTGTGCAGTTATGCCAACCAACATTGTATGCATATCATTCATCATCTGCATGACTAACACAATTTGTTTGATACAGCATTGGACTGCACAGATCATATGTCACATATCAGGTTGTGTAATGTTATCAAATGCAGTACTGTGGCCCCATCGCATATCAGAGAAGAGACTGGCATGTCAACAAGGGTGTGTACACTCCTCATATCTGCATTAGGTTTTTAAGGTTGTCTGTGTAATTAGATTTAATTGCACATACATGCACTGCTGATGATGAGATCTGCAAATCAAAGGTCAGGCATTAATTATTGACATCAGTCCTCATATCATCCCAGATATGTGTCAGACAAACACATAGGGGCTGTGAGCAACAGAGCAAATATAGCTGCCACACATATACACATTTAGCAATGGTGTGTACACTTTTGAGTTATGATGCACAGTACATGCCAGTGTGCTGTACAGGTGCACAGCAATACTGTGTACATGGGTGCAGTGTATTGCAGGGGAAGGGGCTTCACCTACTAACACAACTCATGCATCACAGAGATGTATAATGGTGGTAACAAGGATTGAGTATGGCTTCAGCACATGCTGTTGAGTTCCATATGTCATGTATGTTGACTGTTGGGTAATGAGAGGTCTGTGTAATATCTTTGTGCCACCTCACCTGTAAGTGTGTGTGTGTGTGTGTGTGTGTGTGTGTGTGTGTGTGTGTGTGTGTGTGTGTGTGTGTGTGTGTGTGTGTGTGTGTGTGTGTGTGTGTGTGTGTGTTTAGAAGTAAGCCATAATGTACAGGTCTTAATTTACATTTCTTGTCTGCCCCTCACAAGTGGCGAGGTGGGGCAGTGTCCCTCCTGCAGGCAAACTGATGTTAGTGTCCATACAGACTCTGACAATGATGATAGGCATAGTGAGGCACAAGCAGGGTTGTCAGGGGCTGAACCTGTACCATTGGTTGATATCCCACTTTCATCCACCCCATCCCCGCACACAGTCATAATGTCCATACATACCCCATCACCAGTGGCCATAGATGAGGGGCAGTTGGCAGGTGGTGGCATGGGACAGGAAAGTGTGGTGACTATGGCAAGTGTGTCTGTACACAGCAGCCATAGCCAGATGTTCAGTGAGGTACCACACAGGCAGATGTACAGGGCTGCTCGTAGGAGAGCTGCTGGCCATCATGCCCCTGGCAGAAGTGCCACAGCAGGTGTCAGCAGACGCATGTTTCAGGCCATCATGGAGGCACAGGCATGTATGGAACATTACACCAGAGATAGTCTAAGGCTCCAGAGGGCTACTCTTCCTGCTGTACATGACTACATCCGTGATCTTGCAGGTGCCCGCCATTATTTTGCAGAGGTCATGGATAGATGGTTGGGTGAGATGGTGGGAATTCCTGACTGTGTGGTATCTGTGGTAGATGGGGAGGGGTGTCAGCTTGAAACACAACAGTGAACTGAAGCATACATCCAAAGCTTGCTAAGAATGACTGTATCTGAACACAGTCAAGATTATGAATTGTGCCAGACATAACCCTGACTCTACAGCAATAGTGAAGCCACTGTATGACCTCCAAGGGCTGTGCACATGAGCTGACCTTGCAATCTAGCAGAGTTGGTGGTCATTTGTAGGGCAGAGTGACTAAATAATGGCAAGTGAAGATGGACCATGCTAATATTCTCCTTCCAGGAATAGTGACTGCTGTAGGTCACTTAACAGGTGCTTCCACAAACCATTGTGTTAAGGGTGTGCAGTTATGCCAACCACATATTATATGCATATCATTCATCATCTGCATGACTAACACAATTTGTTTGATACAGCATTGGACTGCACAGATCATATGTCACATATCAGGTGTGTGTAATGTTATCAAATGCAGTACTGTGGCCCCATCGCATATCAGAGAAGAGACTGGCATGTCAACAAGGGTGTGTACACTCCTCATATCTGCATTAGGTTTTTAAGGTTGTCTGTGTAACTAGATTTAATTGCACATACATGCACTGCTGATGATGAGATCTGCAAATCAAAGGTCAGGCATTAATTATTGACATCAGTCCTCATATCATCCCAGATATGTGTCAGACAAACACATAGGGGCTGTGAGCAACAGAGCAAATATAACTGCCACACATATACACATTTAGCAATGGTGTGTACACTTTTGAGTTATGATGCACAGTACATGCCAGTGTGCTGTACAGGTGCACAGCAATACTATGTACATGGGTGCAGTGTATTGCAGGGGAAGGGGCTTCACCTACTAACACAACTCATGCATCACAGAGATGTATAATGGTGGTAACAAGGATTGAGTATGGCTTCAGGACATGCTGTTGAGTTCCATATGTCATGTATGTTGACTGTTGGGTAATGAGAGGTCTGTGTAATATCTTTGTGCCACCTCACCTGTAAGTGTGTGTGTGTGTGTGTGTGTGTGTGCGTGTGTGTGCGTGTGTGTGTGTGTGTGTGTGTGTGTGTGTGTGTGTGTGTGTGTGTGTGTGTGTGTGTTTAGAAGTAAACCATAATGTACAGGTCTTAATTTACATTTCTTGTCTGCCCCTCACAAGTGGCGAGGTGGGGCAGTGTCCCTCCTGCAGGCAAACTGATGTTAGTGTCCATACAGACTCTGACAATGATGATAGGCATAGTGAGGCACAAGCAGGGTTGTCAGGGGCTGAACCTGTGCCATTGGTTGATATCCCACTTTCATCCATCCCATCCCCGCACACAGTCATAATGTCCATACATACCCCATCACCAGTGGCCATAGATAAGGGGCAGTTGGCAGGTGGTGGCATGGGACAGGAAAGTGTGTTGACTATGGCAAGTGTGTCTGTACACAGCAGCCATAGCCAGATGTTCAGTGTGGTACCACACAGGCAGATGTACAGGGCTGCTCATAGGAGAGCTGCTGGCCATCATGCCCCTGGCAGAAGTGCCACAGCAGGTGTCAGCAGACGCATGTTTCAGGCCATCATGGAGGCACAGGCATGTATGGAACATTACACCAGAGATAGTCTAAGGCTCCAGAGGGCTACTCTTCCTGCTGTACATGACTACATCCGTGATCTTGCAGGTGCCCGCCATTATTTTGCAGAGGTCATGGATAGACGGTTGGGTGAGATGGTGGGAATTCCTGACTGTGTGGTATCTGTGGTAGAGCATGTGGTGGGAGTAGGGCATCAGCCATGTGGACGTAGGTCAGCAGCACCAAGAGGTGGAGGTCTATGTGGACATGCAACAACTCATGGCAGCTCCTGTAGTGGCAGTACCAGCACCAGCACTGCATGGGGGGGGGTGCTTTCCATACCACAATGCAGCAGGCCACATGCACATAGTCCTGGTCGGTCCTAACAGGGATGCAGATCCAGCAGACAATTGTCATCATTAAGGGAGAGTACCATATCTGGGCTTCTGCCTTGTAGTGCCCATGCAACCTCTGGCAGGCACAGTTCCTGTGTCCATGGCCAGACACGGTGAACTGTACACCCTGCCATGTATGGTCTGCAGCTGTCCAACATACTTCTATATAGGGCAGCCACAAAGTAGAAATGTGTGCATACATACACACACACATCACCAACACAGCTAGGGCACCTCCATACCTACACACACCACATCTGCACTGGGCATTTAACAAAGAACCCCCTAACCCACACACATGATGTCAACCAAACAGCTCAGCCTAGGTCTCTGGCAAACTCACAACGCACTCTGTGCATATGATGATACCTGTGCCACATCCCTGTCATCCATATCATTGATGCAGGAACATGCTAATATGGTTCTGATGCATAGGGGGAATGTACTAAGGTTTAGCAATGTAATGCTGTTTAACGTGTTGTCAGCTGGAATGATTAATGCTTACACTTCAAGGTGTGTAGCTGTCCAGCCATGATGCGTTAAAGCTGTTATTAACACTGACTGATTGTGGTCTCCATAATGTATTCTGTTTGTGTTCTAGGTGTCTATGTGTCAGCAGGATGTTGGTCTGCTGTAATTTCCTACAAGGGGTTGGCACTGTGGTGACACATTGACTGTGTCATATCCCGGGAACAGCTGAACACAAGTAACAGGTCTGCATAAGAGTTACTGCATGTGCCACAAGGCTGATAGGTCTGAGGGGTGTATACAGGTGAGTGCATGGTGGCTGATGTAAGCAGCTCTTCTACAGTGGACAATGGTAAATATACTGGGTGGCACACACAAAATATTTGTGAATAACACACACACAGAGGCTTTGGTGTTGATGCAATACACAGAGAACACTGTTCACATGGATGTACTTCATTTTGCAGTGAACTCATGTTGGCCTATGTAATCCCACCAAGACCAAATTGCCAAAACATCACATCAGTAAATAATCAGTCCTCCAGTTTAATGTCATTGACAATGGTACTGGCAGGGTATAGGTCCTCTTCACCAATGTAGTGCAATCTTGGAGTTGGTAAACATAGGTGTGCACAGCCCCCCACTTTGGAAGGTGTGGGTGGCGTAGAACCACACATAGTGTGATTAACAACTACTTAACCTATTAACATACACTGTACAGTATAACAGCACACTAAGCGGGGGATATGCACAACAATAACCCCAATGTTGGTGGCTGTGCCCACAACAACCACACCCAACTACATATACCAACTCCAGTATTGCTGTACAGCTGTACAGTAGGGAAGAGGGCATTTACACATCCACTACTAGTTTTGATGGAATGAATTTCCACAAGATGATTGCTTTGAAATGTTACCTTTTGCCAGTTAGTTCTCAGACAAATGATCTCATGGGAAATATATTTACTGCAAACTGAAGTAGATCACGTCACATACACACACACTTACTTGGCAACACTGAGAGTCGAACCCCTACCTACGTACTTATTGCTACTAATGTGTTTAGCCTTAATTGCGCACACCACAGAGCTTATAAGGTGTGGTGTGTCCCGAGCTTCCTGTTAAGTGAAGAAAATCACCAGGCCTTGTACAGTATGGTAATGGGAGATGTACTGGGTGTTAATGAACAATATATAGTATGACATACTATCATATACACATTGACAAACACATACAGTCATAGACACATTTGACAGACCTGGGTTTATCAGTGCTAACTACCTTGTCAGTGAGTCCATACTGTTACAGAGTTTTTGCACACAGCACATGCATTATTGGGATGGATAGTGTAATCAGTTACCTGTATGGTTGATGGTGACAGCGATCCTCATACAGTGGACCTTGGGACATGTACTGGGGGTGCCATGGTGTAAAGACAGTATACCCAGCACCCACACCCCACATTGGATATTGTACTCACTGAAACCCATGATAATGCTCTGACATACCTACAATCACACATTGACCAGGACTGCAATACAAACCCTTGTCTATCTAATCAGTGCTACTACAGGGATATGCATTTATTGCATGTGCCACAGGGATAGTAGGGTGAGGGTTTGTCATGGCTCTCCTAATGTCAGCAACATCACCATACCTTATAATGTATGGCAAGGTTTAGTATATTTGGAGAATGTGGTCTCAGAAAGCTGTCTCCTACAAATATGCACACTCATATGCAATTGTACATACATACACACACATAGTCACATTTGCTAGGACTCAGAGGGTAAGACACACCTATCTACCCATTTGTAGAACAGTGTTATGCTGGTACTGCAAGCTCCAGGTAGCCCATAGGGTGAAGAGTGTAACAATGTACATTTAATGTGAATTACAGCAGCAGCCATTTCTAAGTATAGCAATGTGGGGGAGGTGTAGTGTGTGAGAAGGCCCTCAGACTATTTTCAACTACAAGTTTACAAACACACAGACACTGTTATTCTCTGTAATGCACACTGACACATTTGTCAGCACTAAGGTCCATAAGTGCAGGTGTTCTAGGTGTATATCAGGCTAATGTCCATGGAGAGATGAGAAGAGTAGTGCATGTGGGTACATTGGTATCATGCCACCTGACATTTGTCAGCAGGCCATCTATCAACCGATGCCACTTGAGTGATCTCCAGGGTGACAGTTAAATTCAACATCCAATCATCTGGTTTTCTCTTGCAGAGAGGCAGTGAGGTGCTCCAATTGACATATATGTAACATATATTGCATAACATGGCCAGTGTCTGGGTTAGGGACCTGTACCCAAATGTGCTATGTTGACTATGGTAGTCTGGTTGAGGTATCCATGGCATGTGGTGCTAACAGAGTGGGGTTTCCTAGCTGTGGCATTCATAACACAGCTGGGCAGACATGTCAGTGTCAGTAAATCAGAGATTGCTTGTAAGTAGCCAAGATGGATACCTGACATTTGCACATCTGTACAGAGGAAAGACAGAAATTAGCTAGCCAACAGGTTATGCATTAGGATGAATGCTTTGACAGATAGACATCTGACACTGATAGGTATGCCATTACAACATGACAGCAGTCCTCAATGACATGTCCTAAACACATAGCAGTCTACAGTTAATATCAACATATCAGATCAATATCCAATAGGAGATACTTAAAATCATACATGTTAAACACCAAGAACATGATAGTCAGTACTCAGAGTCCAGCTTTGCATGCAGGGGTGTATGGTTCCAGTACTACAATCTGCAATCTACTCTTACTTGGAAAAGCACTGTTATAAGTAGTAACGTAATGATACAATACATGCAGGTGTGACTGCATATAACCTGGGATACTACCCATATATGAAACACATACAAAGAGAAAATATTGTGGTACTACCCATGTATACTCAGGTGTCCCATACAGTATACTCACACCCTTTGCTACTGTAAAGACAGCACATAGAAGCATGTTATGTGCATGGAATTAACTACACTTATTAAAGATGTCCTTACCCTGCTATTTTATCAGAGTGGAATATGATCACTGGTTACCAGGGCTGAGCTATGCTTAGCAGGTGTAAGCATTGCTTAAATGTAAATGCTAAGCAGATTTGTGCACTGGTAAGCAAAGCCTACATGGTGTAAGTGCCTTTTCGTTTAACCGTATGTAACACCGCTTACCATTGCGCAAACCCATGCAAACCTGCATAAAGCTGCTCAAAACTGCCTTAACCACTCTGTATCCAACAGTCCTTGTTCTGCCTAGCAACAAAATATACATCTCTTGAACCCAGGATCTCCCAGACTATAGTCACTGCTTTTAACCACTATGCCATCTGAGCTGTAAAAATGTCTGTTGCTTTTTGTAATATATCAGTCAGTACACGTACTGAATAGTAATGAACAACTGCTTTGAATACTACAATTGTTTACTACTTGTTAGTAAAAATAGTGTTGAATCAGTCATGTTTTTATATCTAAATATAAACATAGATAAATATGGTGCGATACATCTAAGAAGGTATATACAACACTCATGTTTACACATAAGTATATGGATATATATATATATATATATATATATATATATATATATATATATATATATATATATATATATATGTGTGTTTGTGTGTGTGTGTGTGTGTGTGTGTGTGTATACATATGTATATCTATGTATATATATATATATATATATATATACATGTATATATATATATATATATATATATATATATATATATATATATATATATATATATATATATATATATATATATATATATATAAATATATGCCCATAATATGTAGTGGAGTCATACCTCAGCATCATAACTCTCAACCTCTTAGTGCAAGGGAATGTAGTGTAAGTATTGCAGTTATAAATGTAGAATATTGCTACAATAGCAGGGGTTGTGTCAACAGACATGTTGTGAAGGAAGGCTCTTCTGAAACTGACATGTACACCATCAGTTGCTGACAGACATCATAAAATCATCATAGTGATGTAACACACAAATCATGGTAATGATCCTGTGGAATACAACAGAAATATGACCAATAAACATGGACAGTCTGAAACAATCTGGTCAGTCCAGAGGTATACACAGAACTCCTTAGTGCAAGACGTGTGGACCAAGCCTGACAAAGGGGATGTTTACAGCCATGAAAATGGGGATATATAACAAATACTGGAGTAGATAAGCTCAGACAGTTGATGCATTCACACTCTCATGTCTGTCCTAACACATATTAACTTGAGAAGCAGAGGTCCCAAGCCCACATACTTCCCACTAGTTAGTGACATACATCTTCACAGCATCCCACTGCTTTTTCAGAAATACACAACACGTATGGTGGCCAGGCAACAGTAAATCTGACAAATATCTGGACATAACATCACACTAGGTAAATTCACTGAGCTGCTAGGCATGTCACCAAGCACTGTCTAAACTACAGGCAGACTGCCACAACACTAACCCAATTTTCCTATGGGGAAATACACATGTAATTGCAAATATATCAGGCACTACAGGCATGTAACAGCACAGAGTAACAGACACCAGTGTGAAAGTGCATACCCACAACCAATCTCAACACAGTCCCATTATGGTAAGCCTAATTAATAGTACAGCATATGGACTGTGTGAACAAAACCATCATCATATTTGCCACTCACACACTAACCCTACATATACTGGCTCAATTCACAGTGTAGTTTGATGCCTGACTGTGGTATGGGACATGTCTCAGTCTGGCCCTACAAACATATGCACTGATAAGGTACCAGAAACTGGAGCAGCATGCAACGTCAGATAGAACAGGACCAAGAACACTGATATCTACCCCAGTCTGTACACAGGACAAATAACATATTCACAATATACTGCTACACAATACTGACACACTGTCAACAGTCACCATAATACACAGACCTCACTATCATACAGACTACAACAGAATGTCTAGGTTTTGTCCTCAAATATAAGGTCTCTTATACATAACATGTCTGGCAGTCTGATATATCACTGGCTTGATATCAGGAATGATGTCAGTAAATAATGATATACTGTACATATGCAACTCTTACTGCATGACATATGGACAAAGGGTGACAGACTTGGGGGCAGAGACACAAACACAATGCCAGTATTGACATATTGCTCTGATAAACTGAGAAAATTGCTGGTGTAACAGGGTTTGTTGGGACATATCTCTTCTGAGGGGTATGAAGTAAGTAACACACATGGATGTCACCATTTACTGACTGCAATAATCAGAGTATGCTACTGCATTTATAAAGACAGAAAATGTATGAGTAACACATCAAATCTAAGACTACAAACTCTGGCCAGTCTACCAATAGCCCTACAGGTGAGAGTTTCATCAACCACATAACACTGTCATGCTAGACTTTAAATCATGCAGAACAGCTATATCCACACAAACCCTGTTAAACCAACATTACTTCAAATGTAGAACAGCAATACTTACATTCTGTCCCCATGTCTGGAACATCCCCCCCCAGTTTGTTAGCCTGTCTCTACAGTGTTTCTTGTAAGAGGTATTTCCAACTGCCCTCTGTGATGCTGTTTGTCAGACATCCACATGAAGTCCTGCTCACAGTGAAGGAAAAGGGCCAACTTCTACATAAAGTGCTTAGTTATAGGAGTGTGTTTCCATGAAATTGGCTCTAAGAATGATACCACAACTGTTCCACATACAATTAGCAAGTGGGGGACTCCAATTCATGCACAGGCCATCAGCTGATCATGAGCATTAACTACAAAACTTAAGCTGCTACCTATGCAAAACAGATGTATTTTCCACATCTACCAGAGAGGCAGAGAGAGACAGACAGACAGAGAGAAAGTAAGAAAGGAAGAGAGAAAGAGACAAGCATGTTTGTGTATGATCCGTGGGTAGAGAGTGGTCTCTGGGTATTATAACAGTTGCCTATATTGTTTACTAATCCATACTGTCACATAGTAATTGCACATGGCAGTAGACATTTATGGCTGTGGATTGTCTACAACAACCCTCTATAGTGTTTGACAACTGCTGGCCTTGTAATGTGGACATTGGGACATATAGGTCCTCAATATAATAATGTAGCAAAACCTGCACTGCAATGGATCATGTCATTACACAATAACCCCAACACCCACACACAATACTGATGACAGACACACAAACACACTTACCAGTACTGAGTTTCAACCCCCTACCTGGCTATGTATTTCTATTACAGTGTTACACAGTTATTGCACACACCACGGAGCTTACATGTTGAAGAGCTTTCCAAAGGTATCTTTGAAGGTGAGTGACATCAGCAGCAGTGCTAAAGGAGGGGTAAGGGAAGTGTAGTAAGTGTGAATGTCCACAAAATCAGGTGTCAACAAAGACCCGCACACTCTCTCTCTCTCTCTCTCTCTCACACACACACACACACACACACACACACACACACACACACACACACACACACACACACACACACACACACACACACACACACACACACACACACATTATCAAAGTAGTCAAGACCAGAATTAGAACTCCTACCTAATTAGTTTGCTACACTACAGTATTACACAGTTATCACAAGTGCCATGGAGCTTATAGGGCTGAAATTTGGTCAAAGGGTTATTTCAAGGTGACTGACCACTTTCAGCAGGTGTGCTAAAGTAGGGCAATGGGAGGTATAGTGAGTGTGAATGGCCTCACAGTCATTCATCTCCACACACACACACACACACACACACACACACACGCACACACACGCACACACACGCACACACACGCACACACACACACACATACACACACACACACTCACATATTTTCCAGTACTAAGATCCATAGGTTCATTGCTTCACAGGTGTGTAGTAAGTGAATAGGCCTGAAGGCTCTACAAGGCTAGGCCAAGGGAATACCTTGCCATCAGGCCCCATGACAATAGTCCCCAGTGTGGATCAGGGGTGTAGTCCCTGGAGTGGTCCCCAGGGGTGGATATTGTATTCACCATCCACTCATCTGGGTTTTCTATTGTGGGTGGCCAGTGATGTCCACTGCTTCCCACGTATGTGATCTATATTCCATAACATGGACAGTGTCTGGGTTGTGCACATGTCCCACATGCATGTTCTTTGATGCGTGGAAGTGTACTTGAGGCTTCTGGGGCATGTTGTGTGGACAGATTGGTATCTTCTGATTTAGCATTGCTGACCTAATTTGGTGAGACCTGGTTATGTAACTGAGGTCGTGATTGCACTTACATTGACAGTATGATACGGGTATTCAGTGGAGTTAGTGGCGTCTGTCCATACAGGGCATGTGTATAAGGCATAGTATTCCCTTTGTGGGGTACATTTGCATACTCTACAGTTGTTGCAACTGTCCAGTGGAGAACATGGCAAAAGGGCTACTGTACACATTTATTTGGCTACTGAGGGGATGGAATAGGGTGCCATGTCCTTTTACTTGCTGGATAACAGTCAGGAGATGTAACACATCAAAGTACTTTCTGATGTCAGTGGCACTGTTGTGGTCCAACAGGCATGTAGTCCACTGCTATCACACTGTGGTTACTATCTGGGAGGCAATATGCAGGGGAACTACCAGTATAGTGGTTGTTGCCTAGCCAAGTGTGTTTGTGTATGATACGTCGGTGGAGAGTGTTCTCTGAGTAATAGAAGGGTGGCCTATATTGTTCACTAATCCATACTGTCACATTTAGGGCTGTTGATTGTCTACACCGACCTCTCTGGTGTTTGACATCTGTTGGCCTTATAATGTAGACATTGTGACATATACTAGGTCCTCAGCATAATAATTTAATAAAACCCACCCCATAATGGATCCTATTATTACACAATCACAGCAACCCCATACAGGATACTGATGACAGACAAACACACACACACGCACACACACCTGCCACTACTGAGATTCAAACCCCTATCTAGCTATGTATCGCTATTACAGTATACCGCATATATCACACGTGCCACAGAGTTTATAGGGTGGATGTTGTCCCAAGGTACTTCTAAGATGAAGAACATCACCAGCCTTTGTAAATACTTGCATTAGGTGATGTAGTGGGTGAGAGATCCCCCAAAAAATTTTACCCTACACACACATTTACATTGGTCAGGGGTGATGTTCAAACCTCTATCTAGCAATCTTTTTAGACCATTATGTTACACTTTTACCACATGCACCACTGACCTTACATGGTTTAGGGTTGACAACAGGTACTTCTAAGGTGGATGATATCTCCAGAACTGATAAAGTCAGGCACTGAGATGTGTACTGGGTTTAAATGGGGCCAAAATCTTTGGGGAACGGACATACATATGTAGACATATGTACACACACAAACACTTGCCACAGATGAGATTCAAACCCATATGTATGTAGTTATTGCTACGACATTGTTCCACATTTATGGCACCTGCCACGGAGCTTACATGTTGGAGAACTGTGCCAATGTATCTTTGAAGCTGAGTGACATCAACAGCAGTGGTAAATGAGGGGTAAGAGAAGTGCTCTAAGTGTGAATGACCACAAAATCAGGTCTGTACAATGATACACACACTCTCTCACACAGACACTCGTATTTACACAGTTGCCAGGATCAGGATTAGAACTCCTACCTAACTAGTATGCTACACTATAGTATTACGCAGTTATAACAATCTTATATGATGGGGAGCTGTCCAAAGGTATCTTTGAAGGTGAGTAACATCAGCAGCAGTGCTAATGGAGGGGTAAGTGGAGAGTAGTAGGTGTGAATGTCCATAAAATTGGGTACTAACAAAGACACACACTTTCTTTACACAAACACACACAGTTTCACAGTTGCCACATCTGGGATTAGAACTCCTATCCAACTAGTATGTTACACTATAGTATCACACAATTATTATAAGCGCCATGAAGCTTAGATGTTGGAGAGCTGTCCAAAGGTATCTTTGAAAGTGAGTAACATCAGCAGCAGTGTTAAAGGAGGGGTAAGGGGAGAGTAGTAGATGTGAATGTCCATAAATCAGGTATCATCAAAGACACACACACACACACAGTCTCACACACAGTTTCTCAGTTGCCATAGTCTGGGAGTAGCACTCCCATCTCACTAGTATGCTACACTATAGTATTATGCAGTTATCGCAAGTGCCACGGAGCTTGTAGGGCTGGAGTTTGGCCAAAGGGTTATTTCAGAGTGACCGACGTCAGCAGGCATGGTAAAATAGGGCAATGGGAGGTGTAGTGAGTGTGAATGGCCTCAAAATCATTCACACACACCGCACACACACACACACACACACACACACACACACACACACACACACACACACACACACACACACACACAGGTTTCAATGTCTGGGTTTAGAACTGCTACCTAACTAGTTTTCTACACTACAGTACAACACAAGAATCGCAAGCGCCACGCAGCTTATAGGCCTGAGACTTGGCCAGAGGGTTATTTCAAGGTGACTGACATCAGCAGGAGTGCTAACATGGGCAATGGGAATTTGAGAGTATGTGAATGGGCCATAAATCATTTCTCTGGAAACACACACACACACACACACACACACGCACACACACGCACACACACACACACACACACACACACACACACACACACACACACACACTCAGTCACATGCATCTTTACATTTGACAGGACTGAGTGTAAAAATGCTAGATGAATACTGATTTGTACTATTGTGCTACACAGTTATCACAAATACCACAGACACTATAGGGCTGAGGGCTACCAAAAGAAATATCTTCAGTGATTGACATTAGCACATCATGTGATATAGACCAATTGGATGTGTGGTGGGTGGGACAGACCTCATAATGGAATTCTCTCTGTCACTGTCTGTCTCTCTGTTCCTCACATCTGTGTGTGTGTATGTTTGACGTATTATAGTGTGTTGGCCTTGGATATGTGTGGGTATTCCTATCCATTGTGTGTGGAAAGCATGAATGGTGTACAATTTGGTGTGTGTGCAGAGACATATGCGAATGACAAATATGTATAGTCCACTGTGTTGTCAGACATGGGATTAATTTCTCTAAGTGTAGGAGCATGTCCAGTATGACCTTCTGTATTGAGTGTGTTAATCCATTCCAGGTAGGGTTGTACTCCAGTCCAGGGATTGCTGTTCTACACCTACAGCTATCAACCTGTTTCTGCAGGATATCTGTAGATAGGTTGACAATATGGAGTCACAATGGGCGACAGATAGTGGGATACTGTAACTATTGCTGTCTCTGCTGCTTGTGTTACATGGTTGGTGTTAGCAGAGATATTCAAACATATGTACTGTTTTACACTGTGATTTATTATGTCATCAACTACTGACAGATATAATTATTTGCTCAGTTATTTCCTGGGAAATACAAAGGAAGCTGTGTCCAGTATTGTGGTCCGCAGCCTACAAATTCTTGCACACTCATGCCATTCTGGAGGGGTAGCTGCAGACACTTGCTGATGGGTCTGTGTAAATGGTCCAGCACCTCGGTACTATGGTGGCTGAAGATCCCCTTCTTGTACATATATCGACTTAACAGAATGGCCATATCCTGCTGTTGCCATACCTCTCAGCTGTACAGATTCACCCATGTTACCCAGAGGCAGGGCTCATATATCTGGTCAGTTCCTCTTCACATTGTGGTTTATGAGCAGGTTTGTAGCCACCCATTACTGGGTTTGCAGTCAGGGGTAGTATGGGCACACATCAGAGCTTCAGACTTCGCACACCCCATGATGTTTATGCTTCTACACACCCCCACTCATTTATTCTATCCTCTTCCTAACATTATGCAAGTGATAGCTGAGAACTATCCCTATAGTTGGCTCTTCATCCCAGCGGTATTTAGGGGTTGGTCCACAGTTCATGCAGCAGGACATGGTGAGCATGTTACTGGGATTTGTCAGCATGGCCTTGCATTTGTATTCTGTTGACTGTGTTAGGTTGTTAGTTGGGACCCCATGAGAAACCATACATTGGCACTACAGGTGAGGCCCAGGCCTTTGACAGAGAACTGTAGGCCCATTTGGTAGTGATACAAGCCATCTGTAGCAGGTCAGTGCATTCTGTCACTCCTACATTCCCAGGCTGCAAGCCAGTGGATTCCCCTGGGGTGGCAGGGTAAGTGTGTGAGGTGTTAATGGCAATAGTTCCTGTTCATATTAATCCATTGGTCTGGATGCAGGCAGGGTGCTGCTTATAGCTAGGGACACACCTGCATGGGACACCTCTTCAGCATGCTGCATTCTGTGGGTATTCCCATACAGAAGTGGGGTCATACTGTACTCATTCCCAACAGCAAAGATATGACCTGTGATAAACCTGTGGCTGATAGTGGGGTGAGCTGAGTGATACAGAAGCTACTTGTAGCTGACTCACAGATATACATGGGACAGTCCCCTTATGCTGCCTTATGCGGGGGACATAGGCAGTCTCTCATTACTTCATAAATGTGCCTTTTGTGGTCTGCCAGTGATTGGTCAGACTGCCAGTATTCCATACTAGACGGACAACTAATGTGCTGCTAACCTGTATGTAGAATTCCAGATTTGTGTGCAGTTGACAGTTACATGTTATGTACTCTGTCTAGGGTGCATCCAACTGTGTGCTGTGTGTATGTATGGGCCCAAATTCATGGCATGTCCATCTTTCAGATGGTGACAGATATTGACATCTGGACAGTGAATATGGATGACTGCTGACATGGGTATTGCGGACAAACATTGTGATTGGCACTGCAGTTGTCAGAACATGGCCCTGTCATCAACAGTACTGCCCATAGGCCACCAAAACACAACTCTCCATGCCTACATGCTGACCAGTTCCAGACAATATTGAGCACACAGCAACCTAACACACGGACCCCTCCATATTGTACACATGCAATCATCTATCCTGTAGACTGGGCCAGTTCAGATAATCTGTGTTCCACTGTTTTTACTCCTCACACTTACATGTTACTGCATTTCTACATAGGATTGTGGGGGGGGGGCACACCTGATGACTTTAAACATTTGCTATGACTGTACTGGTATTTCAGGTACTCTGTTGGCTTCCATTTCATTTTGTATTCTGACTTATCATACAGACTGGAGGCATATCAGTAGAGTACAGATCTTAGGTTTTATTGACCTACATTTCAGTTTCAGACTTCTTACCCTTCAGAACTAACATACGGTGGCTAGGATGTAGACTGGTTGGCAGCATATTTTCCCAGCTCTGCACTCAAAAGATATTTCTGACAGGAATTTTTAAAAACTAGATATTGCAGACAAACCTATTTTGTTGAATTACTTCTACTAATATCACTAGAAGTCTACAGTGCAAAAAAATTGGCTTTAAACATTATTTTTCCTGTCAAAAACAAGAAGGAAGGTATCTGAATCTACTGAAAATGAGCTTTTCTAAGCATACCACACAAGACCAGACGATGAGAAAGGAGATACAGTCTTTATTAAATGCTATACAAGACTTGTCAGTGAAATTTGACAAAATGAATACCAAACTGGACACTTTTGAGGAGAGATCTACAAAACAAATACAGCAACTACAAGAAATAATGATGCAACAGAAGTTTCAAATAGCTGACATAGAGAGATCCTTAAATGATACTGAGGGCAGACTCTCAGAACAAGATCTTCAGCTACATTTTTTATCACAACAAAATGCTTCATTACAAAATAAAATAGAGGATCTAGAGAACAGGTCCAGATGAAATAACCTTCGCATCTATGGGCTACCAGAGAAAACAGAGGGAGATAACATGGTGACTTTCCTTACTATCTGGTTACCAGAAGTTTTAAAATTGCCTGAAGCTCTTTCTTATAGAATTGAAAGAGCCCACAGATCCTTAAGAGCTGCTTCATCAACCATCAAATCAAAAAATCACCCGAGATCAATAATAGTAAAGTTTTTTCATCACAGGACAAGGAACTTATTTTAAAAACAGCATGGTCAACTTCTCCAGTTAAATACAAAGACAACATAATCAGATTTGATAATGATTATTCTGCTGGAGTTATAACTGCAAGAAAAGAATGTCTCCCTCTGATAAAGGAATTGAAAAAAGGCAACTTAAAGTCCACTTGCTGTTCCTGCAAGAATAAAAATATTTTTGCTGAAGGTCCTAAAACTTTTGACACTCTGCAAGCAACAGTTTCTTATCTTTCAGCTAATAAAACCTTGGATAATGTGGAAGAAATTAATTTCTCCCAATTTGGGGTTAAGCGTCACTTAGAAAAAATGAATGGAGCACTGCTGACAAGAAGAAGAAGAAACGATAAAAGACATATGAAAAACACAAACATTATTGTCTTCTATTTGCTCTGTAAGGCAAAAAAGTTCTTTGAAAGCATTAATGCTTTACACATGTGTCAGTCTTTGAAGCAATATAAATACAAGATAAGCAGGACATTTTATAACTAAAGCAAACAACCCTAAAGAAAGCAAGGTAACATATCTTTCTCTATTACAGTGTAAATACTTACAGTCATGATTTTTCTAACTCTAAATGATATTTAGATAGTTCATTTATAAATTACCTGCTTTTTACTGCTAGTATAGAATATGATGTATTTACACTGACATATTAATGTGGTGTGTTTAAATGAGCATGATTCCTTTTTATATTATTTACACTAAGCTGCATGAAATATCTAAACTGATGTATTTAATTCACATAATAATATATAAAAACTGATAGTAATAACTGTCAAAAAGTGCCTTGAAAAGTAATTATCTATTCTTTGATGCTAAAAGTGCCTTTTTGACTAACAAACAACTGTTTGGCTTGTATATCTGCCCTTAATGTTAAGAAAACTAATAAAAGTTTAATGAGCTGGTGTTCAGTTTAAAAAAGCCCTAAAAACTTCACTTACTTTGTTTTTGTCTTCCCGCCATGGTCATGAGCTAAGAACTCTTATTTTACCATCCCTGAATGAAGGTTCTTCAGTTAGAATCCATTACAGTGTGTTAAACCTTCTAACAGCACAAAATAAAAGTAAACAGTCATGAGTGATGTCAGCACTAAAACAAGACAGTATGAGTGTGGTGTCAGCTCCTAAGCTACTTAAAGTAACCAGCACACTATTTATGAGATGGCAAAGTGCTTTTACAGTTTAACAAATATTAAAAGTACACTGAAGTACCTAATGAATTTAGAAGGTATCAACACATACATGACGTTTTATTATATTGTAATATTTGTTATTCATTTTGAATTGTACACATAAACAGCACACAAAGCTTAAAAAGAAGTATATCACTTGGAAGAAACTGTATGAATAGTTAACACATACAGACTTTACTACAATCTTTTCTGATAAGATCACCCACATAAATTACTATAATTTAACTTAATTTTATAAAAATTTAATATATTTAAGTCCTTGACTGGAACTATATAACATATTTGTAAACACACTGCAGCTAGTGTACTCAACCTTAAGGATAGTAAGTCAATTAAGGTTCATGAATGTAGCTATGTGTTATTAGATATTTTAAGGGTAAAAAGGAGTTGCTGTTTAATTATCAAGATACTCTGTAAATATTACATTGTTCAAGTAGCACAATCATTAAGCAGTAATGAGCAAGAAAAAATCTCAGACTTGCTTATGATATTGTTTTATATATATATATATATATATATATATATATATATATATATATAGGAAAAAACTGCTGAATTATAAGTATGCTTTTATTAAAGGCAAGTTATATTAATATTGAACATCTTCACTGAAAATGAATGGTTGTGTAGAGACACAGTAACTCCCATTATATAACCAAGGCTAAAGAGATTGTCTTATATGTCTAAATTGATCAGCCTTGAACCTTAGATTGCAAATAGACATGCAGCATACTTTTACTTATAATACTGAATATATATTATATAACGTCACAAACGCTAAAGCCATTGTCAGCTACATCTCATATCAATCAGCATTAAAATATGAATTGAATAGCATAGGCATTTACTAACATATTGCTGTTGGTACCTGATATGCATATAAGTAACAGGTCTAATTTCTGTCTATGAAAGTAAATACCAGGCTGTGTGCATTTGTTAATTATGAAACAAGAGCGTGCTATCTATTCTTTTTAATATCCTATAGGTATGTACTTGTTAGAGACACACACATGCTGCAAAGCTGCTAGTTATTGCATTTTCATTGGTATATTTCTTACTGCAGTGTTTATAAATATATGGTGTGGACCACTTGAGTTGAGAATATGTCTCTATATTGGGCATGTTCTCTGTTTGAACGTTGTATATTATCTATAATATGATATTGAGTACCCTCACTAAATTCAAAGAAGCCACAATAGAAACAAATATTTATTAAAAATAGAGAATAGAAGGATGAAGAGAAAAATGAAGGAAAATGGTTGATGGTCATATAAGGTTATCTTTTCCTGTGTATGTAGAAGAGTTGACAGTAATAAGTACCAAACAATTGTGTTATAGCATATTTAAAGTCTACTTTGCTTCTCATATTTTCCAACCTTACAGTTATAACACTGCAGATAAATCCTGTAATATCATAAGGAGTATGAGTTCCTATTTGATATATGACATATGTGGTACACTAGCGATGAAATATGCCAGTGGCACTAATAAATATATAGGAATTGCTAAGAAATATAGTCTTAAACTATATAATACCAATGCCAAAAACAAATTAGTAGCATTCATACCACTAAAATATGACTTTTTGAATTAAAAGAAAACTATAAGATTACTGATAAATGACAATACAAATGTAATGTTATATTCATTGTTATGGATACTTTCTGATTTAATCAACTTGTGGCATGGTTAACTGATGCATATAATGCTTAACATTTTTTTTATGTATGTATGCATATATGTGTGTATGTATGTATGTGTGGATATGTATATGTGTGTGTATGTGTATGTATGTATATGCATATATATATGTGTATATATATATATATATATATATATATATATATATATATATATATATATAGACCATTACAATAAATTTGATACCTATGAATGCCACTCCCACTATAAGGGAGATAGACAGCAAGCATATTATTTTTAAGATGCATAACCGTTATTGCTACACAAAAGATATATTAAAATAAAAGATTTTCCTTTACAATTTAAACAAACCAAATAGTTAAGTATTAAATCTATGTATAGTTGTGTTGCCTTAGTGTTTTATAAAATATTAAAAATAGATAAAGACTGTATTTAAGTAATCTGTAAAGACAAATACATGTATACTTAAAAGATATATAAGATACTTTTTATTATAAAACTACCATATGGCGGGGTTGGGGGAGGATGCTGAAATGCAGACTTAGAGAGATCACTTGAATGATTAGATCATTCAAGGATGAGATGTTTTTTCTCATGGAGGGGTTTGGTGGTTGTTTATTTTATATTGTTCTCAGTTATGATCTTGTAATTTACTTTTATTGGGTGTCTATAATCTATTGTAATACTGTTGGAAGAAGAAAGAACAAGTCATTCTCTTCATGTACACACATCTACACATTGTTATGAGTATATGAATATGGATAAAAGCAAAGCTAATATAAATCCAATTGCAAAATGTATATCTCTTAATGTAAATGGTTTAAATAATAGCTGCAAAAGGGGAAGTCTTTATAGATATTTAAAGCTATGTGAAGCGCAACTAGTATTTTTACAGGAAACACACCTTACACAGGAAGACATAAATAAAATAAACTATAAAAATTATACAATACTAGTAAGTTCCACCTATAATCAGAAGCGAAGGGGAATAGCAATTTTGTGGAAAAACACTACTTTAATGCCTAAAATCATAAACATGTTCCATGACAACTCAGGAATGTTTTGTCTAGTGACAATATCTATCAATGAAATGATATATACATTAGTGAATATTTATTGGATACCAGGACTAGGTGTTAGAGTGGCCAAACAACACTTAGAAGACATTGTACAATATACCAAAGGCAATTTAATCATAGCTGGAGATTTCAATTGCATTATTAAAGAAACTGACACAAATACTAAAACTACACGTAAGAGATCACCTTTAACAAAGTTGTTATCTGAGTTTGTTGAAACTTTTAATATAGTTGACATAAATGAGTATGCTATCCCAGATTCACTATTCTTTACACATTTTTCCCATTGGCATAATACATACTCTAGAATAGATAGAGTGTACATAGCAAAGGATTTAACCTCTAAATTAAATAAAGTCAAGACAATTTCATGTCCATTTTTGGACCATAATACCATAATGTTTGAGATAGACTTATGTTTCAAGAGAAGGATATCAGTAACAAGAATACCATCTTACATAACAACTCTCAAAGATTTTAAGGAATTTTATATTAAAGAGACACAAACATTCCTAGATATCAATCTTACAAAAGATGTATCTGAAATATATATATGGGATGCATTGAAAGCATACCTATATGGAAGAGCGGTGGGATGGTATAAAAATAAACAAAAACAGTGGAATAAGGAATTAATGGAATTACAGTCAAAAGTAGATAATTTAAAGCTTGATATTCAAAATGGAAACACCAACTTAATAAAAGAACTAGAAGATACTAATAAAAAATATTCAGAGACGCTACACCACAAAACAATGATCAACTTAGAAAAAATGAAACTATGTTACTATTCAATGAACCCTAAAAACCAACGAAGAATAGCAAATAGGACTAAAAAGATTATTAAAACAAATCAAATCAAGGAAATACATAATATAGAAACCAAAAGGAAAGTATCTGATTTAGAAGGAATACTAGAAGCTTTTAGACTATTTTTTCATAAACTTAATAATCAAAATGAGAAAACAGAAACACATTCAGTATTGAAAGCTTTTCTCAAAAACAATGTTAAAGTTAGGTTATTAGAGGAGCAGGTACAACTAATAGATAAACAAATAACAATGACAGAACTTAAAGCTGAAGTAAATAAGCTAAAATTAAATAAAGCTCCAGGTATAGATAATATCACCCCAGAAATGTTTAAATTACTATCAAATGAGGCTTTGCTGTTGTTATTGAATGTCTTTACATCAGTTAAAAATGGTAAAGACATTCCTCCTTCTTGGAAGTACACATTAATATCACCAATTCTGAAACAAAATAAAGATCCCAGTGAATGTTCATCATACAGACCCATTTCACTTCTTAATATAGATTATAAAATTTTTATGGCAGTACATGCTGCTCGAATAAAACAATTACTACCACTTTGATAGAGGAGGATCAAACAGGTTTTATAAAAGATAGGAACACTTATGACAACATTAAAAGAATTCTTTCCTTAATTGATTATATAAATGTCACAAAAACAAAATGAATGTTATTAGCTTAGACATAAATAGCGCATTTGATTCAGTGAACTGGGATTATCTGTGGTTAGTTTTAGAAGAATATGGCTTCTCAAACAACTTCACTTTGTTAATAAAATCATTATATGAAAAATCATTGGCTTATATAAAACTGGGATCTTGTCTGTCTAAATCTATTAAAATAACTAAGGGCACAAAACAAGGCTGCCCTCTTTCTCCGTTATTGTTTGTGCTAGTCATTGAACCCTTAGCAAATAATATACGTATGGATAAAAATATTGAAGGAATACAACTAGACAACAGCCTAGAGCTTAAAATTCAACTTTTTGCTGATGATATTTCAATTACCTTAAATAATAATAGCTGTTTAAAAGCATTATGGAACTCAATTCAAAACTTTCAAAACTTTTCAAGTCTTAAATTTAATGAGAACAAAACAAATGTATTGCTTATAAATACTAATAAAAAGATCTAAATAAAAAATACCATAAATATATCTCTACCGATAATATAATTAAATACTTGGGAATTATAATAACTAACAACCTAGATACTACAATTGAAACAAATTATAAAGAGACCTTAAATAATATTAAAAATCTAATACAAAGATGGAATAAATTCTTCTTTTCAATGGAAGAAAGGCTTTATATAATTAAAATGATCATATTTCCAAAAATTATTTATGTCATACAAGGTTGTTCTTTGCCACCAGCTAAATCACACCTAAAACAATTAAATGATTTAATGGTAAGATTCCTATGGTATCCAAAAACAAGGATAGCTATGAAGTATCATCTAGATGATTGGGATATAGGTGGCATAGGTTTACCAGACATAGAAATATATTTGCATTCATCCATTATTAAAACAATATTATTATGGCTAAATACAAAATATACATCAAAATGGAAGCTAGTTCATGAGAGAATCTGGTTAAAATCAGGATTTGTAGTAGCAAATAAGTAAACAGATTTCATACCAAACAATTTTCTATGGCTGATGAAGGAATATATGATGATACATAAGAATAAAAATATAAGTTCCAAATACATTACTTATACATTAAAAATTTTCCAAAATCTTATTAATAGCAATCCTGATATTAAAGCATGGTCATTTCTTTTATATCCAGTAGCGTACACACAAGGTAATATAATAACATTTAATATGGAAGTAGTCAACATGCTTAAAGAAAAGGGATTAATATACTGGCATCTATTGCTAAACTCTGGAAAACCTCTGACAATAGACCAGATTAAACAGAAATTAAATATGGAAGATAGTTCGTGGTTACATGTACAAGAATTAAGACAGTATATATTAAGCAAACAAGAAGCAATGCAACCATCAATAAGACAAAATGTTCCTAACCTTATAGAACATATAATATTACTAACGAATCAACCCATTACTGGAAAGAGATACTTATCATCTATTTATAAAACAAACAAAAAAATAAAAATGCATAATAATGACAAAATATGAAATTATTATAGATCAGTTAATGGACATGTGCCAAATGACAGAGATAAAAAACTAATTCTTCTATCTCCAAAGCAGACATCACTTTCATTACATTGGAGACTTTTTACATGGCAATTCATACACAGATCTTATGTAATCCCTCATAAAATGAAACTTATGTTTAAGAAAAATATTGGCTGCTGGAGATGTGATTTATCAGTAAAAGCAGACTGGCAACATATGTTCTACGAATGCCATTTGATTAAACCATATTGGGATAAAATAAATTATGTTCTGAAAATGGTATTCAATGATAAATTCCAGATTTCCAAATCTATTATTTTGTTTAATGCACCTGTACCCGACTGTGTGCCAAGAACAAAATATGTAATCTTATGGACTCTCCTAGATATTGCAAGGAAGAACATTACATCAAACTGGAAATCCAAAGCTTCTCCAACTTTTAAGCAATTCATGAATATGGTGTCAGCAGTATCGCAATTGGAAATGAACACTATTAAAGGAAGAACTGAAAGAACTACATCATTATACATAGCATGGCAAAAAGTAACTGAAATACTGGAGAATAATGACTGCAGCAGATTATAATCAGGAAACAATTGTATAGAAAGTCAATTATATGTCAACAATAAACACCCTTGTAAATACTTTATTTTGGTTTTAATGTTTGATATCTGTTTAGAGGTTTTAGCCTACCTTTTTAAATAATTTGTAAATACTTCATTGTCATAAATAACCTGCATTCATGTTTTCTTGTTTTTGGAAATGAATAAAAATATTTACAAAAAAAAAGAACTAACATACAACTGCCACACCTGTTGTAGTCTGTCTGTGCAGGTCTGGAGGGGGTTGTTCACCATTGCCATCAATTGGAGGCCTTAACCCAGCCTTTCTTTATGGTCATCTACACCTGTCTTGCTGGCTGAGGCTGGTGGTGGGTATGTGAGCCTCACTGACATGCATGTGTGTGCCCTATGGACACACATTTGGGCCACCACATGTACTGCAATGAGATTTGCCACCTTGTCTAGTACTGCCTAGTATGTTGACACCAGTATTTGTTATGGATTTCATGCTGCCCATATAAGTGTCCACTATCTGCTGCCATCCCATTCAGCCACCCGACTCCCTTGCATGCTCATGTCCATGCCATAGATACAACTATCAGAAAATACTACTCCATTCAGCAATTGATAGGAAGAGTGACTTACCTTGTGGCTGTGCCAGTATTGAGGATGGTGCTGGAGGGCTGACTATGTCGGACGCACATAGTATACTCCCTATACATGGTAAAGCACAGGTAGTGTCATGTTTGGCATCCCTTTTACTGCATGTGCAAGTCACAGACAGGTGTCATTCCCTGGGACCCTACCATGTCAGTGCATGTACTATGCGTTGCCTCTTTGCCAAGGCCTGGACATACTGGGCATGCCTCCTTCTGCCTACATGGGCAGGCTCAGGTAGTTTCTCCAAGTCCCTCTGTGCCTATGATGGCCTTGGCAATGGTGGGGGGCTGTGTGGCCTTGTCCTATGCTGTTCCTGCTGCAGCTGTTTCCGCAGGATCATATTGTGTAGCGTGGCACATACTATGAACATTTGTGTACATGTAGCTGGAGAGTACTGCAAGACTCCACTGGATATGTCCAGGCAGCGGAACCATGACTTAAGCATCCCAAACACATGCTCTGTTATGATTCTGGTTTGTGCGTGTGCCTCATTATGAAGTTCTTGTTCAGGTATGTGTGCATTTCTGAGGGGTGTCATCAGCCATGGCTCCAGTGCGTAGCCAGCATTCCCCACTAGGTGGACATATGGGATGTTCCCACTGGCAAATGACTGGTTTAGCTGTGTCATATGCCAGATGTGGGAGTCGTGGTAGCTTCCAGGGCTGCCAGCACACACATTCAAGATAATGCCCTGGTCATCGCACAAGACCTGGCAGTTCATGGAGGGGAAGCTTTTGAGGTTTATGTAGACCCTACCCTGCTCACTGGGTAGTGCTTTGATGTGCATGCAGTCTATAGCACCCAATACTTCAGGGTATTCTGCTATTTTGTGGAAGAGACGCATATTGCTGGTCAATTCCTCATGGGTGTTGAGGAAATATATGTGCTCACCGGCATATGCTGACATGGCATCCAGGAACTGGTGGAGTACCCTGGATGCTGATGCCTTTGAGATACCCATGATATCCCCCTTTGCCCTTTGGAAGGTACCTGTGGCCAGTATTCTTAAGCTTACATATACCTTGGTATCCACTGGGATGGGTTCCCCTCTGTTGGTTCTGTGTGTGAAGCATGGCCAGCACAGCTCAACAGTTTGCTGTAGAATGTCCCTGTCCACCCTATAGCACTCCACTCACCAGCTCATGTCACCACTGGTAGGTTACCCTGGGTCTGTACACTCTTCTCTTCTTCCTCACTGTGGGTTGGTCATCAGCATTCACATCCTCACCACTTTCGGCCTCTTGCACATATTGAGGGATGAGAGCAACAGCAGCCCCTAACATTTTGTTAGTTTTGTCAGGTAAAATTTCCCTATCTGTGTACACCGATGGTGTAGAGTTTGTGGGAAAAAAACAGACTGGAAGGTGTTTGCATAGTTTATAGTAGTGTGCTAGGCTGTTCCATGTGTAATTGGCTGATTCTGATACATTTCACCTGCCAGCTATGCTAGTTATCCTTGATTGCCTTCCTACTGCTGTTTTTCCTTCCCATTGCCTTCCCGTTTAAGCCCGGAGGCGCGGCGCACAAACCCAGTGCTCAGATGTGAACAGAGCTGCTATTTCCTGTTGTTTTTTTTTTGTTTAAAACCTGGTGCATGGCACGCACACCTGTTTAGGCAAAGTAAACACTGCTAGGCAGCCTCACACACACCCCCTTCTTTAGCTGTGCTTAGCTAAGGGCAAACATGGGCCACAGAGCTCCAATAAGCTTACAGCATGCATAACACTCCCCTTTATGAGGACATCCACCTCTTAGACTTATACAATGGTGTTGCTGCACTTACATGGATGGGTGCAAGCTTACACTGAAAGGAAATCTGTGATTCATAGGTTCATAGGTTAGTACTAGGCTATTGACTCTAGGGCCTATACAAGCCTAGCCATAACAATTCCCTGGATATTTCTTCCCACAATATTTACTTTCTTGGACCCCTGTCTAGCAGGGCAACTGACATGATCCCCAGGGTGAATTTCCTATCTCCCATCCAATCGTCAAGGTTCCTTTTGAAGAGGGCCAAGGAGGCGCTCTGCTTGACATGTATGGGCAGTCTATTCCAGAGTATGGGGAGTCTCTGGGTCAGGAACCTATCCCTCCAGCATGTTTTGTTCATTGTGATGACAATGTTTAGATCCCTGGAGCATGTGGCTCTGAGAGATTGGGATTTCTTTAAGTGGAGCATATCCAACAGCTCAGGGTTTAACATGGCATTGTATGTTAAGCAGAGATCACCTCTGAGTAGACAATATGCCACAGAGTATAGCTGGAGTTTTTTTAGATGGTCAGCATAAGGTATCTGCTTTAGGCCTGTGATTCTTTTAGTGAGGTATTTCTGCGGCCTTTCCAGCTGTTGCAGATGTCTTGTGAGGTGCATACCTTCATTCTTCTTCTTTTGTCTTTTTCCTGGTTAGGGGTCACCACAGTGGATCACCTGTCTGCTCATGATTGGCAGTGGAGATTTACGGTGTCAAGTTGCCAGCCCAGTGCCCAACTTTCCACAGAAGGCACACACACACACACACACACACACACACACACACACACACACACACACACACACACACACACACACACACACACACACACACACACCTAGGGACAATTTAGAGTGTCCAATCCACCTACAACATGTCTTTGGGATGTGGGAGGAAACCGGAGCACCCAGAGAAAACCCACGCAACCACAGGGAGGACATGCAGACTCTGTACAGAAGGCACCCCAGTCAAGGATCGAACCGGAGAATCTCTTGCTGTGAGGCAGCAATGCTAACCACTGCACCACTGCAGCCGCCCTTTGTGAGGCACATACTAGACTTACCAAATTAAGTATCAATCCCCTCATTTGCATAAAACAGAATTCTAATTCATAGCTACCACACTCACACTCAGCCTTCCCCAACCACTAGGCCCTGGTATTGCTGGCTTATGCATGCCATTGACTATTATGGCAAAATGCTGATTTGGGTTTAAAAGCTTATTTCCATCTTTTTTTCTTATTTTCAGGCTGATCCGATTTGAGCACTGCTGTCCTACACTTAAACGGCCAGGATGGGCCAAAAAAAAATAAAGTTTTTTTTATAATTTTGCAACTATTTCTAATGCCAATGGCCATATATTTGGCCATTTGCATGCCTACTGCATTGAATGCATGCTTTCTTTCGAGCTGTCATGCCTCCGTTTTGTAATTTGCAGAAATGTATTTGGTTAGTTACCGAATACATTTCTGCAGGTTACACTATTCCTGCACAGACACCTGCCTGCTTCCTGGATCGCTAATTCACCTCATTTGCATGGTTTTCACCAGCAGATGAGGTAATTAGCATATAGCAGCGTTGTCTGTGCGGGAATAGTGTGGGCGTGCTTGTGCACGTCTAGGAGGCTCGTTCCTGAATCGCTCAGCGACCATATTGCATGCAGCAGCTCTTGCACTATTCAGGCAATCCGTGCAGAGCTCGCTGAATCTGTGGGACAATCTTTAACAAATTATGCAATATATATTTTTGCGAAAAAAATTATGATTGCTTAGTAGTCTCAAGTTTCTTAGCAAATTTGCATGTAGTTGTGATATATGTCTTTTTTTCTTTGTTGATTCAAAATGGTTGTTTTAGTAAATATCTAAATTTTGTATTTTGCATTTCAAGAATTATAGTCTGTTATATTATGACTTCTTATCTTGCTATATTGTGAGAAACAAACAATAAAAACATTTGATCAAAAAAGAATATGGCAAGACTGTGTGCACTTTTTGTGCCCTGGAATTTAGGACGGACATTTAATATCAAAGCGCACATAAATTCTCACATAATGGTAACATTGGACCAAATTCATGATGTTACTGACCAGATACCAAATTAAGACATTAATACAAAATAACTACATTAAAAAAGATGGTAAAACAGGAGGCCACATACCCAAGTGCATTGTGCTACAATCAATGAATCTGTCAGAAGAGCAGTACCTGGGGAGGAGCTATGACTCCATGCCTAATTATGAATTCAGGCCTACCATGAAGATGTGAAGACAGCTCTTTTAGAAACCTCTGTGAATCCTGGCACTCCTTAGGATTTGAAAAAAAAGTATAAAACTGTCTGAATTAGGAAAGAAAGAAAAAATATATCTGGGCTGAAACAGCCTTTTAAAGCATTCACATTTACTGAATAAAGCATTCTTTAGAAAGTGCCAGAAGCAGTGCAAAGATCAGAGGCTGCTGCTGCAGAAAAGATAGATGTTTTCCAAAAGTAGACACAAATCCTTGGAATCCTCCATGTCTGTTTCCACTTCCTTCAACAAAAACTCATTTTCCAAGAAAGCCAACAGATCTTTGTTTTGCCAGCAACTATGTAGCTTTATAGAAGATAAGTTTGTTATAGAGTTTATTTCTCTAGGTGATGTCAGTCCAATGTAGAATTCAAAATGTACTACTTTTTCTTGGCATAGTAACAGGTAAATCAGAAGAACACAAACATTTCCCATGTCACAACAAGGGATATTTAGAAATCCTTGTAATACTGTCTCCTGCAGACCCATTCAAGTTTATGGGTCATAGCAATGTATCCTTAGTATACCGAATTAAGGACAGCTTTACCAAACTACTACAAGTTTTACTAAAACTTTTACTGTTTGACTATATTGCTACTCTGCGTAGTCATGAATTAGTAATATCACTCTATAAAAGGGAAGCTACTTTTGTCCCAAATAACTGCAAGCTGGCTAACCTGTACTCTCTGTAAAATCATGGAATCACCTATAATGAAACTTACCCAAAGCAGTATAGGGCCTGCTTTAGTACTGCCACTGACATGTGACGTTTAGTCATAACTTTCATAAATATTTGTCATAGTGCCACTGACACACAACACTTACAAGTCAAACTAAGATCATGCCTTCTGAATTTTGAGTTTTCCTTGAAAAGGTAACCAGCAACACGAAGAAGTAACAGTAGTTGCTGCTTACCTGGGCCTTGCTAAAGCCGTCAGCACTGTCAGTCATAATGGAACTGTGGGCAGTATATTCATGCTCAGCATCATTACTTATGAATCTCAGTGGGTAAAGCACTAGTTAATAGAATGGAGTATATCAGAGTTCATGCATGTGTGTGTATTTGTGCTATTAAACTAAACGTATTCATATAAAGATTCACAAACTAAGACAATTTCATTAATGAAATCCCCTCTCAGGAATAGTCTCAGCACTGCAGAACCATCTTCCAAATGACACCTGGAAACAAAACACAATGAAAGACTCAAAACAAAACTAAAACATCTCATGAAGGCTGATATAAAAGAATCATGTCATTGCACAGCTAAATACATTGTTAGTTTTACCTATATGCTTCTGTAAACTTCAAAAGTTGTCAATCTCAGTACCTGTGCATATGTCAGTAGTATTTGTAAGTGCTTCTGTGAATACCTTTAGATGGCTTGCTTGGTTGCATTTTCTTGCTGTATTTAATCTATTCTTCATTAAATTGTTTGCTTAACTTGATTGTCTTTGCTTGATTTGTTTTGCTTAGTACTTGTATTAGCTTGCCAGTTACGTTTCCTTAGTATATCAGGCACTCCAATAATTTTTATTAGTGTGCACCGTCACATGTAAAAAATGTAAACGTATATGTGTGCCAGGTTTTTACAGCTGTAAACACTACTAAAGCTGATACTGTACACTTGCCATTACTGTATATAAATGTTTACTGTAAATGAACGCCTTTCATTCCTTGTAGCTCTCCCGAGAACATATGTCTTGGTTGAAAAGGGTCAAGTCTGATCAGCCCACCTTCCCAGTCAACAAATTACAAAATAAATAATTAAAAAGAATAGAAAGCATGACTATAAAATGTATTATCAGTACAGAAAACTGATAATGGAAGAAAAAAACCTGGGCCCATTGTGCATAAAACATTTTTCCTTGAATGTAGTGTATTCAGTAGTTTGGCTGACAAGCATAAAGGATTTAGACAATGCACTGCTAATAAGATTCATCCTGTAATCCTGGCAGTGATTCTTTTTGTCTCTGTCTGCCTATTGTGTGATTTTGAACAACTCACTTAACAGATGGTGCTATCAGATCAGTCCTGTTTAATGGATTTAGCTGTCTAACAAATGAATGAATAAATGAACAAATGAATAAACACTTAAATACATAAATGAATAAATAAATTAGTACCTTTCCATTCCTTATACCTCCTCACACTCCCTTCTTCACTTACTTCCTTACTGCTATCTAATTCTCTTCCTTGACTTTCTATCCAGCTATATCATAAGCCTGTTTTTCCCTTACTTCGTATTGCAATTCCTATTTGTTTTACACTCACTTACCTTTAATTTCTCAACAAACTGTCTAAAATATCTCTGAATATTAAATGATTGTCATACACCTTGTATCGATTCTTAACCAGTTTTTTATATTATGTCTAACTGCTATAATTATATAAACTGCAGATGTTTTTATAGGATCATAAGATCAGATCATAGGAGGTTACTAGGCTATTGGCCGTGAGACCCTTATAAACCTAGTCAAGGTTTTAGCCCATGTTTAGACAAGTCAGCACCCGATGCCCCTGTCCAGCAGGGACACAGGTGGAATCCCAGGGATGTATTTTCTGTTTCCCATTCTGTTATCCAAGTTGCGCTTAAAAAGGGGTGATGAGGTACTCTGCTTTGACGTGGATAGGGAGTCTATTCCACAGATAGGGGTGTCTCTGAGACACAAATTTGTCCCATCAACAAGTCCTATTGATGTCACAGACCAGGTTGAGGTTGTGCATGTGGGTTACTCGAGTGGAGCTTGACTTGCAGATATGCAGCTGTCCCATCAAGGTGGGGTCCATGATCACCTTGTATGCCAGACAGAGGTCACCTCTGAGGAGTCTGTATGAAACTGAGTAGAGGGATAGGGCTTTTAGCCTATCTGTGTATGGTAGATGTTTGAGACCTTGGATAATCCTGGTAAGAAACATCTCTAGTCTCTCCAGCTGCTGCATGTGCTTTGTGAAGTACATGGCAATAGGGGTATTGTACTCAATAATGGGTCTTAGAAGGGAAGAATACAGGGATGTTATGACCAACTTGTCCCAAGATGAGATACCCTTACTTATGAGGTGGGACATGTAGAAAGCTTTCCATACAATGGAAGATGCAACATGGTGGTCAAAAGTCAGGTTGTTATCAACCTGAGTGCCCAAATCTCTCACAACTGATTGTGTGCTTGGGACCTTGTTATTAATGTGATACTTTGTGGGGACATCACTCTCCTCAAAGAGGATGATGATGCATGTTTTAGTATTCAGCTTGAGGCCATGTTTCTGGCACCAGTCATTTGTTTGGGTGAAACCCTTTTGGAGGATGTCCACATCATTAAGAGAATTGATGACAGTGCTCAGCTTGTTTTTGTTTTATTTTTGAAGATTGTAAAATTATTGCTTGTGAAGATTGGGTGAAGATATTTAAAGGTTGCCAGCTTAGCCAGATAGAATTTTATAGATAATTCTGTCATTTGTAAATATTAATGTAAGCCACAGGCTTGTTTTAAATGGAAAAAATGCTGTTACATGTGGAACTGCAAAAAATGTAACAACAGTGTACTCTGCTGTAAGAAAGCTAAGTCAAGCATTTTATGACTACATTTGATGTAAACATGGCTCCAGCCGGACTAGATGAAGGAATTCTTGCTATTGTTTAAGGCCAGATTTAATGGCCAGAATTTGCATGCATAAAAGTCCTTAATGGCTTTGCTTCCTGATCTGGTGTGAGCTTACTAAAAATGTAAATGTAGTTTATGTTAGCATGGGAGCCCATGGAAGTGTGAAGAATGATGTAATGTGAATCAGGAATGTGATTTTAAAAACAGAGAGAATCAGAGAGCATTAAACATTTTTGTCTTGACCAGCCAACTCATCAGCAGTCTGCCTGTGTTCTATATGTAAGTTTATCTTAGACTTGTGTTTTCTCTTAGAAATAGCTAGAAACTAGAAAGTTTAGAATAAGTGTTTTTCTGCGATGTCAGAGCTGCACTACTGAATTATTTTAAGTATTTCTCTGTGATCTCTGAACTCTTGGTTAGCACTGTCTAGTAAAAAGTATTGTCTTGTGTTTTTATTATTTATTATTAAATATTTTAAAACCTTTCAACTGTGGCTGTTTTGTGTGGAGATAAGTTAAGCTCTAAGAGTACATTGCAGGTACATAGTGATCCTGTATCAAGTCACGCTAATAAGCCTTGACAGTTTAATTATACTACCAACTTGATAATAATATTGCACAGTAATAATTGGACACCCTTTTAAGGGCCTTTGAGTAGCTGATAATTATTAGCTGGGTGGTGGCAGTGATTTCTACTGGATAGTCTGGGAAAAGGGGGCACAGCTAGAGAAACTGTGCCAGCCTTCCCCAGGAGTGTCTGTGTGGTTGTATCAACTCTTCTCAAAGTGTGTGTGTGTGTGTGTGTGTGTGTGTGTGTGTGTGTGTGTGTGTGTGTGTGTGTGTGTGTGTGTGTGTGTGTGTGTGTTTGTGTGTGTATGTCAGCTATTTGGGCAGGGACACGAAGCACTAGTTGGACAGTGAGGGTACTGGAGGTTTTAGCTTGCCCACTAGGCTGAGATCTGGACCCTATAGCTGTGCCAGTGGGGAGTCTTATTAGGGACCTCAAGAGCAGGGGAGCGACCAGCCCTGGACTGACTGATCTCTGTGCACTCTTAAGGAAAATTGCACTTTACTGTGTGTATTTGTTATCCTTTCCTCCTATATAAGAATCCCCTCATTGGTGCTAGTGGTGAGGATTGAGGCTCCTTGATTGCTGGGCCAGGGCATGGGCTTCACATTGCTCTTAAAATGTTTTGCAATAATTTGGAGTTTTTCTCCCCAGGTCTCTGCTGAAAATGGGCTTCTACCCAGTTTGACTTACTCGGTAATCAAATGTCAGTAAATAAATAAATAAAACTGACAGACAAATAGTCTAACAAGAATGGAAGCAAACAAAACAAACAAATAGACAAATTCATTACCAAGCAAATAAATACTGCTGGAAAAGCTTAGCCAGTAGTTCATTTCACACTAAAAGACATGGCTAGTTGCTCTAAGGAAATAATTGCTTCCTTACACATCATCAGTTTGCCCGATTACTTCACACAAAACTAATCAAGATGCATTCTGTTTTCTTTATGCAGGCCACTTAAAACAACTAGAAGCATATGTTTCTTAGTGCAGAATGCTGGCTTGCACTGAGATTGTACCAGCTTGAAGAAAAGGGAAACTATTTCATGCCCTTCTCTGCAAGGTGGTGCAACCTTAGAGGTAGTATTGTTAGAGACAGGGAGTGTAAGGCCAGTACCCTATGTTAGGGTGACTTACAGGATGTAGTTACATGTTACAAATACCATGGCTTACTCTTATGCACAACTTAAATACATAAAATAAATAAATAATTTATTTGTATGTGTTGTCTAACACTTGTGCTACACAAATGCAGCTATACTATTCAAACTACGCACACTATATAAATAAATAATGTGCAATCATTATATCGCACAAGATGGGAACACACATAAAATATTATTGAAAAAAGTTTCCTACAGCTAGCCTTGAATTAGTAATACTGCTTTTCAGAAGCAGCACTGAGCACTGCTAAGTTAACAAGAAGGCATTAAGTTACTGCTGAAATTTTATCCCTCATCTTTAGCTCTGTATATGTTGTATAGAGATGCCTTGTGTGCTTAACGTTAGATTTCATTATTAAGCTTGTCATTATTTTAAACATTCACCAATATGGATGTCTGGCATTCTATGTATGATCAACTTCAATTGAAGTTAAATGCTTCAGTGTAAAGTTAGGAAATCTGCCAAAACTTAGGGTTTCACTATTGCTCAGAAAATACATGTTGATGCAAAACCTGATGTTCTGTTAACTTTTAAGTGAAATAAAATGATATTTTAAAATTATCCCTGGTTTGGAGCCTTTCTCCCCACATTATTTCTGGGTTTATACAGAATTCCTGAGTAAAGAACTTGAGATGCTTGCTAACTGCTGCTGTGAAAAAAATGTAAAATGTCCAAAAGACTCCAGCAATATGAAAACACAGACTCTGCATAGATTGCATCAAATCTGTGGCTAAAATGATTAAAGAGAATGCTTTATTAAATGATTATTGCAGTTATATAGATGTTTATCAGCATACATTTTTGAATGTAACAACAAAGTAATATATGTAAAAGTGGCATGATAACTGCATTGCACAGTAGCAAAACAATTATGTAAAACATTAGATCATACTCATGCAACAAAAAGAAAACTACATGCTGGGAACTACATGGAAAATCCCACTTAGGTCATGGTGGCTTAAAAATTCCCCTTGGTCACCTAAGAAAAAATTGGTCAAGATGTCCTCAAATGCATTCAAGTGACCCTCTACTATACCAGCATATCCATAACTATTGCTCTGTCTGGTTAGTTAGGAAACAGTAATAAAGTACACATAGATATGACTGCAGTTGAACTCATCCTTCTATTATGTAACACATTTTGGCAACTTTTACACTGAGTTCCCTTTCCTTTTTAGCTCTTTCAACTGATTTTTTTGACAAAATCGCTTTTATTCCTTTGTGGTTTATCACAGAGCAGAGCACAGCTTCTTATAAAAGTTTAATCAATAAAAATAATGACAGTCTGACCATGCAGGAATAATTCACCATAAAATTTATTGAGTGCTTTTGTATAAATGAAAAGACTATCCTCGGGATTCATGAAGCTTGTGCCAGATGCAGGTGTAGCGTCGGCATTCTAACACCAAAGATGGCCACTGAGCGATTCAGGTATGAGCTGTTTCCACGTGCACTACCTGCGTACGCTACGCCAGCACAACTCCCGAGCTTTGTATGCTAATTACCCCATGTGCAGCAGTGTAGCATGCAAATGAAGGTATGTAGCGATCCAGGAAGTGGTGCAGGCGTAGTGTAAGCATGCAGAAATTTAAACCGTAGAAAACGGTTTACATTTTTGCAAACATAAAATCGGAGCCATGACAACCAAACAAACACATGTATTATATTGTTAATATATGCCAATGGCTAAATATATAGCCACTGGCATAAAAAAATGTACAAAATATAAAATTAACATTTAATATATATAGTCGCACTATCGCGATGTGGAAGCGCAGGGCAGCGGTGCACAAAGGGGATTGCAAGGAATATATAATAATATAGAATAAAACTGCAGTGAAACACATATCACAATTTCCCCATAATAGTCAATAGCAGGCATGCTACACCATACTCATGGCGCAAGGGTTGCTAAGGGGCAGTGACAATGTTATGCGCAGCAGCTATGAATTAGTAGGCAATGCCATGCAAATGAGAGGAGTAATAGTGAATTGCAGATTCCCCGCTGGTGTAAGGATGCACCTCACAGCGTAGCATTATAACACCGAGGTGAGCCCTTGAGGTAAAGATGACATCAAGAGAGGGGTGTGTCGCCATTGCTGTAAGCACATTGGAGCATTGCTAAACCAGTCTGCCCCTAGCTAGCCAAAGCTGCAGGATAGGGGTGTGTTGAATTGCCCCCATAGCTATGCTTAGCTGAGAGTACACAAGGTAACCGAGTATGCATGTGAACAGAGATAGAAACATGCGTAAACCCAGTAAACGGGTATGAGCGGCGCGCACTGCAGCTGAAACAGAAAGGATATAGGAAAGAAATAAGGAAATGCTGCAGCAGTAAAATTGGAGTACAAATGACTAATTAACACCTAGGAGCCTATTGTGGGCCATTGACAACAGCTAACAAGGCTGCAAGCAGCTACCTGTAGAACAGGAAAGGGGAGGAGCTGTACTGCAAAGAAAACAGCAAAGTGTCAAAGCAGAACAAAGCCAATTTGCAGTATATGAGCTACAAGGCACATTTTGCCATGACTGGGTAGGGAAAGTACAAAACAAGAAAGATGGCAGGTGGATGCATGCCTGATAATGGGAGGTGATCCAGGTCTAAAAGTGAATTAAAGGGCAATGGATTAATCAAGGCAGGCAAGTATATCTCCACAGTAAAGGCCCCACACTTGCAGTACTCATTGCAAACCCCATAGTTAAGACACACAGCAGCTGGAATAGCTCATACACACCCACTTACATCAGCAGCATCCATAGCACAATACTATAAAGTGTAAAAGCACCTCACACACATTTGTGTATTCCCATACACTCTGCACCAGTGGTATATACAAATGGGGAACTTTTATTATGTACATGTTAGGGGCTGCCATAGCTTTGATCCACCAGCATGTGTTGGAGACTGAAGGTGGTGTGGAGGATGATGCACACAACCACCTCAGGCACTAGAGAAGGAGGAGAGTGTTCAGACCCAGGGTAACCTACCATGGGCTACATGATCTGGAGATAGTAGAGTGTTACAGGGTGGACCGGGACACCCTACAGCAACTTGTGGAGCTGTGCCAGCCACGCCTCAGAGCCAGAACAAACAGAGGGGAACCCATCCCAGTAGATATGAAGGTATGTATAAGCCTGAGAATACTAGCTACAGGTACCTTTCAAAGACCAACTGGCGATATCATGGGGATCTCACAGGCATCAGCATCCAGGGTACTACACCAGCTCCTGGATGCCATGTTACCACATGCCAATGAGTGCATATACTTCCCCCGAACACAGGAGGAGTTGGCCAGCAATATGCATCTCTTCTACCGTGTGGCAGAATACAAGGAGGTACTGGGTGCAATAGACTGCACGCACATACACATCAAGTCACCACCCAGTGAACAAGGTAGGCGCTATATAAATCGCAAGGGATATCCCTCCATCAACTGCCAGGTCATGTTCAATGCCCAGGGCATTATCATGGATGTGTGTGCTGGCAGCCCTGGAAGCTATCACGACTCCCACATCTGGCATGCCTCACAGCTGTATCGGTTATTTGCCAGGGGGGACATCCCAAATGGCCACCTGGTGGGGGATGCTGGCTATGCACTGGAACCGTGGATGATGACTCCCATCAGAAATACGCACACACCCATGCAGGAACGCCATAATGAGGCACATGCACAAACCAGAATCATCATAGAGCATGTGTTTGGGATGCTGAAATCATGGTTCCGTTGCTTGGACATATCTGGTGGAGCCTTGCAGTATTCTCCACGCACATGTGCTCACATCTTCATAGTGTGTGCCATGCTACACAATATGGTCCTGCGGAAACAGCTGCAGCAGGGATAGAATGGTGAAGGCCTTCACAGCCCACCACCATTGCCAAGGGCCTCTCAGGCACAGAGATACTCAGACCACAAACACCAGATGGAGGCGTGCCCAGTATGTCCATGCCTTGGCAAAGAGGGAATGTATAGCACACACACTGATAGTGTAGGCACCTAGGGACTGACACCTTTCTCCACCTGCACACACAGTAAAAATGGATGGCAATCACACAAGATTACCTGTAAATTGTCATGTATAGGCAGTCTACTGTGTGCATCCAACATAGGCAGCCCGCAACTATTGTACACACAACAGCCATTGGCACAAGGTAAGTCAACACCTGAACAGTAAATTAAGCTATCAGCATATGCAGATACTGTATGTATAGATTCATAGGTAGGTACTTGGCCAACCACCAGAGGCCATTCATAGGGCCAGACAAAATGTGTCAGCTTTTGCCACCCCATTGATTCATTAACTGTCCCTCTGTGGAGCAGAGCCAATGGCGGGATCCCTGGGGTGCATCCACTGTTTCCCATCCACCCTTCAAGGTTTCTCTTGCAGAGTGTTAGTGAGGGGCTCTATATAATGTAGTTAGGGATGCTGTTCCAAAGTATGGGGAGTGCTATATTTCACCGGCACAGTGCAAATCTGTGTGTCACCACATGGATCCTTGACATAGCCAAAGAAGGCTTTGTGGTTATCTTTCGAATCCTTGCGTATTCTCCTGCTGATGTTAGCCTTGGATGATGTCATGAGGGACCTACGTATCATACTAATAGTGGTCACAGATGTCTGCCCTTCATGGGATTTGCTGTGTGTCTGGAACACTGTCTTACTTCTGTAGTATAGCCTGTTTATTGCAGGGGTCCACCAGACTGGTGTCCTTGTCTAGGAGGAGTGAGTCTTGGTTTACCAGTGATGGCACTATCCATACATCCATGTAGGTGCTTATAGTTTGCATTTGTAAATCTGTCTGTATCTTGAGCAGTGTTTCCCCTTAGTGTGGGGGCTGTGAAACCCCCCACCCCTGTCACTAGTAGTGTAAATTTAGCTGTAGAAAAGGTATACACTGTGGTATCCGTGGGTGGGGGAGATGCTAGGGTGTGGAAACAGTGAATAGTTCATGGTCAGATCTAAACAGGGACCAGTTAACCTCCACTGTGGTGCACCTGTTACCCATGTTGGTGATGATCACATCTAGTAGTTTCTACACCACATTAGGGAGGTTACTACCTGATACAGGGCATATGAGGTGATACATTCTAGGAAGCGCTGGGCCTGAAAGTGAGTACTGGAGTACGTTTCCCAGTTAATGGTATGGTAGTTGACATTGACCAATGCCAGGGTGTGCATTAGGGTTGTCATGTTCTCCACTGTCTCCAGGTAGGTGGACTGGAGGTCCTGGGTCATGGAGGGTGATCTGTAGCAGGCCACATTTCACATTGCAGTTGTGGCTGATGTTAGCTGCACATGGATGATCACAGAGGTATCATGCTGCCCCACTAACCTGGAAATGTAGGTATCCCTGATGAATATGGATACAGCCCCACCATGTCCATCAGTCCATGTTCTGTGGCTGAAGTTTGTGGTATGAGTTGAAGTCTGGTAGTGCTGGTGTGTTCTCAGGAGCCTTAAGACAGATTTAAGTTAATGCGCAGATGTTGATGTTGTCCATCCTGAGGAGTGCTGTGAGTGCATGCATGTTGTGATCACAACCCCTGGTGTTGAATAGCATAATTCTTATTGAATCTGCTATTGTGATGTTTATGGAGCTGGTATTCACCTTCAAGACTCTCTTAAATAAGGCACCATGGGGGCACCAATAGCCTTGGCCAGTATTCCAAAGCCTAAGGCTGACACATAGGCCGGTATGGTATCATTGCATGCATGTTCCCCATCTGTGCTTGTTTTATTCATCTCCCCTGTAGGTAATCTATTGGTAAACAATAGAAAGCCTTAAACTTATACAAATATTCTAGCTTCCAACATAGGCTTTTGGAGTGACTAAGTATCAGTGTTCTGTATGTTCTTGCTGTACTCAACTGTTTCCTGACTACATGGTGATTTCTCACTGTATATTGTCATCTGAAGGTCTGTTTATTCACATATTATGGCTGTGATGGCCTGCACATTAGAGGTTCACAGATAGCCTACTACCTATCTGCCCAAGGACAATTAGAAGCATAGCTACAGTGTGTTGGCTTTCCCCGCACCATTGATGAAGTAACTGAGCCTCTGTCAAGCATAGCCAATGAAACAATTCCAGGCAGAGTTGCTGGAAGCTGTTGAAGACTGGGGTTGTGGAGGGTGATAGGGGCACTTAGTCATCTAAAGAGGGCATGTTAATGTGACAATTCAACACCATTCAATTCCCCCAACAGGTCTTGCAGCTATCAAACTGGACAGACTCCCCCATCACCTGGCTGTATGGTTCTGGGACACATGATCCCAGGGGTGTATAGTCTGTTACCCATTCACACAACAAGGTTTGACTTGAAGTGTGTCAGTGAGGGGCTATGCCTAATGTAGTTAGGAATGTAATGTATTGTCTCACAGTACATTTATTATATGTTGCTATGTCATGAGTCCGTGAAGCTCAGTGAGTTAAGGGGCTACCGCTCTTTGCTTAGCCTAGCTTACACATAGAAAGCATCAAAATAGGAAATAAGTGGAAGCAATGTTAATGTCAACAATGTAATGGTTACAGCATCCACATAGTATCTGTGCATTCAAGGTTACAATCCCGATAAAGGCAGGGATGTTTATCATGTGCAAAAGTATATCTTAACCACAGCTTGCATATATAGGTAGTAATCGTCTGTATAATAAGCATTTGAAACACACATATAAACCCATGTGTGCTGTAGAGTACAGTCAACAGAGAATGTAATGTTATGTAGGTACATAGTGAGATGGTACGTCACTGACATGTATATATCTGGAGTAGTTAGCGGATGTGGCCGTGTTTGCGCTCACAGGTTATAAGTTACAAAGTAGTAGTAAACAACATTTGTAAAGCATCGCAGGTGTCGAACCCTGGACTATGCATGCTACAGTCATGGGACATACCACTAAGCCATCCGAGGTGTATACATGTTTCATGGTCTTGAGACTACATCTTATACCATATGCATTTCACTGTAATGATCACAAATGGGACAGTCACTTTGTGTACATATGTACAGTACACTGTAATGTACTGTAGTTTGTGAACCAACACATTCCAGTCTACACATGTATTACTGTTACAAACTAATACAAAATATATATACGTATATATATATATATATATATATATATATATATATATATATATATATATTTATGTTTATATTTATTTATATATATGTATGTATATATATATATATATATATATATATATATATATATATATATATATATATATATATATATGCATGCCAGTGATGTTGCAGCTCTGGCATTATAACAATTAATATTAACCTAATTCACCATAGAAGGGGTGGTTGTTGTGTATGTGAAGATTGTGGTGAGGGAGGAATGATGAGTAATGCAATCATGCATCAAGGAGGACCTGGGTCAGATGTCCAATAAGTGAACTGGAGGGGCATACATGGAGTATGGGGATGATATAAAAAGGACACAAACCAAGAACCTTTCTCATTCATAATACACTCTGTCATGTCACATTGCAACATCTAATTTCACAAACATATGAGCATTAACATGTATCAGACATATGTACACCAAATAACTGTCACATTTGTTTTCAGTAGTGAGCAATGTCTGTAGTACAATGTATATTCTAAACACCATAACCTTTGTACATATCTCAGATGCCTTAGTGGTAAAGTCAGTGAATGTGGTGTTCATGGTCCTGGGTACAAGACCTGCAAGAGCTGTTAGGTTATTTTGAGGGTCAGAATAAGGGCTTTTGGATGCAGGTGGATTAAAGCACTCTTAAGCAGTTGTAAGCGGGTTTCCATGTGTTTGCTCAACGGTAAGCGGCACTGAAACACATTAAACGGAGAAGCGTTTCACACATTTAACCTTTGCTTAACGTCACGCAAACCACGGGCAAACCTGCTCACAACCACACAAATGTGCATAATTCACACTTTCCCTACCAGTGCCTACTCTGAGAGGTAAAATAATAACACCTTCTAGGAGTAGAACCCGCAAACATGTACTCCATCCTCAGAGTAACCTAACACTAAGCTACCTGGGATGTACCTATCCCAGTTGTGTATGCAGACAGGTTAAAACACAAAAGGGAGGAATGTGTTGAAATAGGACAACCCGCCATGTACCCAATTAAAGGTGTATGCTCATATATAGATATATATATATATATATATATATATATATATATATATATATATATATATATATATATACAGAGAGAGAGAGACACACAGAGACATGTCGATATATACAGGTCTACATATATATGTAGATACATAGATAGGTTAAAAACATCTACACATCTATGGAAGTACAGATAAATGTATGCCATAATATATATATCTATATACATATATATCTATATATATATATATATATATATATATATATATATATATATATATAAATATATATATATATATATATATATATATATATATATATACACACACACATATATATATATATATATATATATATATATATATATATATATATATATATATATATATATATATATATATATATATATATATATATATATATAGACAGATAGATACACATAATATATGAACATAACATATGAAGAGTATATGCCAATACACTATTGCAAATATGCGCTATGGACACAGTCACCAACACAACTGCAATGACTGCAAATATCCATGACAGAATTACACAGACAGCTTTCATTTTGCAAAACTTTATTACATTCTGATGTAGTGCCAAAACGATTCAAGGACTAACAGTACCTGTATGCTATACAGGAAGCATTTAGTAGTGCCTTAATGAATCAGGCTGTAATTACCATAGTATTAGTCCACTAAGGGATACGTATTCACATAGGGAAAGAACACCCACACACATATGGACGTTGTACAAAAGGGGTTCCTACACATCTGCATGTGCTATGTACACCCACCAACATCTACCCCACAACCGAAATAATTACATACTGTCATACCATAACCAGTTTTTCAACTACTGTACAACATCTGCTGAAACCTTAACATACCTAGACACAGACACACTAACATGGCCCTATGTGAAATAGTTGCCGTTATACAATTGAACAGCTGCTGATGTAACAGGGTTTGTATGAACTAATTCTGTTTCAGAGGGTTGAAAGGTTCATACACCAGGAAATTTTGCTGAGTACTGATTATCAGCACAGCATGATACACAGTAACACCAAACTAAATATGTCTGGTAAGCACACTGTAAACTCCCTAACATTATATGCATAGCTATGCAGCCTTGAGCTGGTCAAACAACCTGGCCAGACTGAAACATATGCAGAAGTATTGGGTACAGACAAACCCTGCACAAGTAGCAATGTTCAGAAATATAACAGCAGTACTCACATTTAGACCAAATCCTCTAGGCATTACACACAATATATTACTGTTTGTCTCCATACAGCTGTTGCAAATGATTCAAAACAAAACTTCCACGCTGTCTTCCTCACAAGTAAGGCAAAGGGACAATGCCCAAGTGAAGTATTCAATTATACTCCACTGTAGCCATGGTATTGGCTATGGCAGCAGCAGCGCAGCCGATGTGCATGTAATTAGGTACTTAGGAACACCAATTGGTCATCGGGATAGCACATGTTACTGATCTGTTACTATAAAAGTTGCCTTGTCACACATTCAAACCATCTGTATCTTCCTGTAGGACAGTACAAAACATTGAAAGATGAACTGAAAATGAGTATTATACTAGTTAATAACACCTCTGATTACTAAGACGGTATGTATAACATGTAGTATGTCTGTGTAGGTAGTACCTGTACTGTAAGAATTACAATGTAATCAGTGCATAAAGTGGAAATAGCTATCTTGTAGTGATGTAGTGTTGAGCAGTAGTAATGCTTGTAGTATTCTATGTGTGTACTGCTGTAGGTCACATGGCACACTCTGCATACACCACAAGGGATGATATGGGCTTGGAACCCACCAATTCGCTTCCAGCCACTGTCAGTGTCAGAATTAGTCCAACAAGTGTGTGCTATAACAGGGGATAGTATATGTTGATATATTGTAACAATTGACATATGTATGGGTGTATAAGTAAGATGAACACGTTAAAGGTGGGCTTACCATGCAAATATGGTGTGCATTGTTGGATATTGTGCCAATAACTGTGTAATGTACAGTATTCTAGGCAGATCTGTATTCTATTCTACATAGCAGTTCTGTTTTGTTATGCAAACAGTAGTTATGTCTATTGGCAATTACAATACTCAATGGCAGAATGCATAGCATTAGTATTCATCTGACCAGTTAGCAGCATGATAGCAAAGATAATTACAAGAGCCAGGTAACTATCCATGCACATAACACATGTAATATCCTCCTCTCTACTATTGTTTGCAAGCAATAACAGCTGTGCATGTGTACATGTTATGCCAATGTGTAGTGACCCCTGTTACAGGGCTGGGCCAGATGGCTATGTGCACACCTACATAGAGTGGATATTGAGAGTACAGACACACTGGTTGAACTACCAGGTTTGTGTAGCCCAACCTCTCATTGCCAACCTAACAGCCGCCTGCACATACTTTATGTAACGTAGTGCACAGCACTGGTAATGAAACAGGTTGCATATCATCTTTAACTCCAGTGTAACATCTGTAGTAGGAGTGTAAGATGTAGGAGACAGCTGCTCATGTGTAATAGCCGCATCATAGGTGATGGCTGACACTATCTGATTATATCCTGATCATGTTGATAGTGGCATTAGAGTCTATTGATAAATGACTCTGTTTGGAGAGTGGGTGTCTGTGCCCAACAGTGCTCATGGTCCTGGTGGATATGTGAGTATATACCCAGAGAAGGAAACAGACCTGTAGACACTTGCATCATCTGTAATCAACTAACAGGATGTGATGTGCTCCTCAGAGGAGGATTGCTGCTAAAGGTAGCTACAATGTTTCCATAATAGCCAGTGTTGTCACGTCCATAACCCAAATATTTACATGTGAGCATCACTATCTAAAACATCTTCATAGGCAATACATAAAGTAAATACAGTACTTGGTACTTGTAGTACTGACTGCTCATACAGGCATGTCCACTAGTCAGCTACTGGTGTTTACTAATGTCAGCTTTGTGTATGTGGCCATCCTGGGGGAATGTAATCTCTATGCCATGTACACTGCCAGACCCACCTAACACCATGCCCCACACATTGTTTGGGATGCAGCTACAGGGGTAAGCTGGAAGGCAGTCAAGTCTACAGCTGTGACTGGACTGGATAGTCATGAGGTGTAGGTTAACACATGCAGCTCATCAACACAACCAACACATATCCTTACCAGAATACAGTAAGGACACCCACATGTACTACCAGAAATCACACACATTCACAGACATATCTAAGTATCTGGCCAAACAAGTGACCACCAAGCAGGATGAGACAGACACCAAAATACACAAATTGTATGACATAGTTTGCATAGTTATGCCACACCTCTGAACACATGGTTGGAAACATGCCCAACAGTACTCATTTGTGAATGCAAACTCTAGCACTATGTTAAACACCAACCTATACGAGGGCATACATACTGTCAGCTGCCTGTCTGCCATGATTAGCCACATACTCATACACTCAGACCACCTTTTGAACTATACATGTGGCTCTGGCATATTCCATGTTGTTGTGCAGGACCTGTGATGCAGTAGCGTGGAATGCATAGAAACACGTGTAGGAACTGTCAGGTCTTGTAGCCCTTGCATGTATGTCCCAAGGCCTGGGTAGCATGATACTGTAGTACAGGGACAAAAGGATTGTATTCCACAATTTTCTAGTGTAGTGGTGCATGTCAAAGGGTATCCAGTATCTGTCATTCTGGGATAACATGGTTGACAGACCATGATGCTTTGCCAGACAGGGCCTACACCTGTCACCCCTAGGAATCTGGATAATGCCTAGGGCTCATGCTTCCCCTATAGTGCTTTCATCATGCAGGGTTCAACGGAGGGTCCACTGCTGTTACAGGGACAGCCAAGCAATAAACTGTGAGTCTCACTACACAATGATACATGTCAGAAACTGCATACGGACACACATATGTCAATCCCTAACATGGAGAACATATCTGTGCAGTGGCTGATACATGTTTCATTGTGGTGGAGAGCACACCTGCATGACCATGTTATAACACATACCTCACCTCTTGCCCATTATCCTTTATTGGAACACATGAGCAGAAGATGTGCCTATATTCCTGTAGGATATGTACACCCTCACTCTAGCTGCACTTGCATAACATCAGATGCATTATGCTGAGCAACTACCTTTGTGCCAAAGTGGAATTCAAAATGCACTTTGAGACAGATCAGCCACCAGGCCGTGGACTTCCCAACTGTCATAATGTGCTGTAATTGGGAAGACTAGGTCTGAGACAGAACCATAATAATGGCTACTCTCAACTATTCCATTATGAACTGGGAATACTCCTCATGTACCAACACCTGCGCTCAGTGCATGTTGGATTCCATCGACCCCACTGACCTGGATCACAGTAGTCACACAAACAGGGATAACAGTATGCTACACATAGTCAGTCTCCAATGCCAATGTTATGTTTCCTAAGAGCAGAGTGGTGAGTGTCATGGCACCCATGCAGATGGACAATGCATGTGAAAATGCTGAATCCTACACAAATGAACCTTAAGCAGTCACAGATGTGCAGTGATTGGGCCATTGAAACAGAACCAGGATTCAACCCAACACAAACAAGTAGGCAAACTGGTGGTACCATGCTTTAAACTGTACTACAGAAGGTAGTAACTGTTGCAAGAGTGAACACACATGAGTGTAGGTGATCCCTGGTCTGCCTCTGTAAGATGCATATACACCATATAAAACCATGCAAAACTACTGTGAAACTAATCAGCCACATATTATGAGGCCAAGCACAGACATTCTATAGCTGTGTCATTAATCATAATGGCAATGACAAGACCTGCAGTGCTGCACAGCACTATGGTATAGGAAGTACTGCACCTACAGAAATAGCACCAATTCATCCAGATAGAGTCTTGGAGAACCTAAACCCACTCCCACCCCCAACAGGTACACTTAGTAATATATCCATGTACACTACAGGGCACCTGTACTAATGATTATGCCTGTACAAGCTGCACTCTCTAAAGCCATACATACAGCTTTCATGGGACCTGTCAGGATCCCAGGGTGTATCCTACACAAATGTAAGAACATTCAGCTATTCACATACACATCATGTTCAATCATAGCTCCATGTCAGGCTGTGTGCACACCGAATGGTGCACAGCAACAGTTATCACACCCACAAAGGGGGAGACACCATTGAAAATGGGACATAGTGCACAACTACCCTGCTGAGTCTGATCTGTATGGCCATGAACCGTGGTCAACATATTTGATGTACTCAGTACAGATGTAGATGACAGTAGGGTTGATTCACACTGCATATCATGACCTTGCCAGGTCGTAGGACACCATCACCCATACCATGTTCCAGCTACACTCAGTAAACTAGGTGTATATTCCTATGTCACAGGAGTGGTTAGCAACTGGACTGCTGGCAGAACCAACACTACAGAAGGTGTCTGACTAATACACACAATAGCTGACTCAATGTGTGCTGCGTTCAACATACAGAAGGGCCTTAGTGTGTCAGATGTGTGGTGTGTGATGTATGGCCACAATCTGATAGTTAAGTATTGCATTGTCATCCTCTATGTTACACACCCTGTACCCATTAACTACCACCTAGGCAGTGGTCAACATAATGGTAACTGTGTGTTTGGGATGCAGCTGGACAGTACTTCCCTTTGATAGTTACGTCACCACAAAAAACAGGTAGTCGTATGTGGCACCCCTAATCATGACAGGGTGCCATCCAGGAATATAGAGCTAACTGCTCAGCCATAGTCAACACCCATGTGACCCATAATAGAGCACATATTTTCTTTAAGGGTTATTGCTCATGTGTAGATGGCCTACACTGCCATTCCCAATCCCTAGCTGCACTATGTAGCATGCAGCCTACCCTGAATAAAGCCATGTCCAACCCAGAGGTGTTGGACATGCTACACTTAACACATCCTGATCCCAAATATACACATACATCATGGACATCCACCTTTCTAGTACAAGGATCACAACATGCCTGACAGATCTCTGTCCCATACACTTAACATACTCTTGCCATACTATGCATTCCTGTCCAGTGAAGCTGCACATTGCCACTCTCTGTGACATGGTGTGATTACCGCATGCCAAATATATCAGTAACCATGTGTATCAGTTCTGTGGCACTGCCTGAACTGGCCACTGAAACTTACCTGTCTGTTGCCTACAGCTAGGTAACCCATCTGCCTAAGCTCATAAATGGCCCAGGGCATATAGCCTACTAGATCACTATGACCATACATGTTATAGTTGATATCCAACCCTGCAAATACCATCAGGCTAGCTATTGTCCCATGTGTTACACATGTGCAACACAGGCAATACATGGCAGGATGCTACACAGCTGTACAGTGCCATGTAGATGTATATGGCAAAGCACATACATGCTTGCAAGTCTGCAGGGTCACAGGTCATGTCCCTAATGGCTATGGTTGACAATATATGTGAAATATACACAGCATTAAGACTGATTGAATTAATGTGAACACATCCAGGCATGTGCTGATTGGTAAAGACACCACTACAGGCAAACAGACATGCCCACATCAAGACAACATCCACATGGTGTATGAGCAATGTGATCACAAGACACACACACATATGGCGATAACAACACATCACCAGTAGGTGTCAAATGTGTGTGACTTATACATGTCAGTGGTGATAGTGTCATGTAGATTTGCAAAGATGTATTTCTAATCTTAATAAATGTGATGCACATGTGTGTTCATCTGTACTGCTGTACTTCTCTGTGAGTTACTGTGACCTGTCTCCATCATTATGTCTTCCAGGTATGCCACGTAGCAAGCTGCCGGTATACAGCCGCTTGGGGAATGAGGTCCTCATCCCATACCTCCTTGACAACTACACAATGCTCTTCAGCCATGTGCCACAGGATGCACAGCAGTGGGATGCCCTGTGGGAGGAACTCTGCAGGAGGGTAAATGATGTTGTCGGTCACAGTTGCACCTATCAGCAGGTGTGCTGACACTGCACTGACCTGATAAGATGGGTGAAACAGCATGCTAATGTAATCACCAGGGACCAAGGTGCAAGAGGTGGGGGGCCACTCACCCAGGCTCCACTCACACATACCGAGGAGCTACTGGCCAACCTGGGGACACCTGCAGACCTCTATTCACAAGCTTTCTCTGGTATTGTGGAGGTGGGTGTCTCTCAACCGCCGTGCCTGGAGTTGCCTGGTAAGTCACTACTGCAAATAAAACACAGCTATATTTCACATAGTTACATGTGTTACTGTACAATATGTAATGTAACATCATATGCAAGGCATGTATGCACACATGCCACATACTATAGTCTGCTACTCTATGTATGTACAGATGTGCATACTCCATAGTATAGTGTATTGTACTGGCTTATGTGCTAACATGGACATTGCACCCTGTAGCTATCACACAGGTGTGGATAATGATCTTACTGCTGTGACACTCCTGTTTAGGTACCTCTGGCATTTTGCAGTGACAGCAGTCTGTGTCAGGTGAGATTGTTATTATTTACCAGGCGTGGTAATGCATGGAACATATTGATTGCATGCTATCTGCCATAACACACATACACATAATGCATGGTAGTCCTGTTAATGGACACTGGTTAGACCTGAAATGCATCACACTGTTTACCTATGTGAAACAATTGAAGACTACATGAAACACCTACACTAAACCTTCCAAACTGTCATTGCCAGATGTGTGGACAACAGTGAATACAATGGTGGAGGTGTGTTCCACTGTAGGTACAGGTACTACATATCAGCATTACACATGTTGGGAATACGAACCGTACTATACAGAGAGCATATGTGCACACACACTCTAAATGTGTTGGTCCTGGAGTATGACCGGCCCCCAGGATACACCCTTGTGGAGTATACCCTTGCTATGAATGTCACACAATGTCATGTGCTATCAGACATGTCCATGACATGTAGTGGGTTGACTGCAACACTATCAGCTATCTTGCAAAACATGTCTCACATCCCATACATGCCACCCTTTGTCTGCATAACCTTATCCTCAGTGGAGCATATGACATCTATGGGTGCATGTCATATGGGATAACACTGACATGTGAAATAAGATGGCCATCACAACCATTGAACTGAACATGTGTACACATGGCCATGGAGGATGGCCAGACATATGAAGCAACACACACAGTAGAAGTGATGTACATGTGTGTACATCCTATTGTACATTGGCTCGACACAATACAACTATGGCCTTTGTGTAATGGTGATATTGCAGATGTGAAACACTAAACATCATACAGGCCTGTGCACAGCTTGTGTAGACATAACATAAAACCACTACATAACATGTCTTGAACATCTTGAGTGTGTCACGACATAGAAGCATTCACCTATACAGTATCCAAATACATACATGTGTTGCACAACATACATATACATCTACATCAAGCCACAGATACAGTACATTCACCTTGCTGGTGTCAGACATCACTGTCATGCCTGCTCCTCATGTGTGTGTGAGGTATACAGATGGCATGTGGGACATAGAGTACTGCTAAGTTAGCCATCTGTGGGCATAGTTGCCAGGCATCAGTAATATGGTTGCAGATGTGCAGGGGTGTGATCCGTATACCCTTCTATGACCTGTGTCACACATTCCACATTCGGGTTTATTGTGTATACACCTCAGTGAAGTGGGTCACATTCCACATTAGATATGTATTGTATGTGAACATAGTCATGGCTATAAACTGTCAGTAGCTCACACTGTATAGCAATTGTGAAGCCACATGATGCCCTGCAATAGCTATGCACATCAGCTCAATGTGCAGTATGTCCCTGCATATTTGTAGGGTGGACAGACAACATTGCATCAGCTGAAGGCCCATGTTAATATAACACGTCCCTGCACTAGGACACCATTACTGTACTGTAGATTGGAAAGGACACCATTGTGTTACACATGTATGCATGTCATTCAACATGTCAGCAGAAGACGTCATACTACATGTGATTGGCAAGGTCATACGCCACACAGCAGGCCGGTGTACTGTAAACCTGTGCTGGTCTTTGGCACCATTGCAAAGTAGGGACAGCCATGTCAAATGTGTGTACAGCCACATGCACAATGTCTACACTCAGCTCAGGGGTAGGCAGAATAATGTTGAACAGACATGCACTGCTTTTGGGGGAGATATGCAAACTAGGGCTCAGGCAAACATAGTATGCAGTCGACATACCCTACTGCTCATGCCCTCACACATAGGAGCGATGGCCAACACAAAGCATTGGTGGCAGATGTTCAAAGGTCAGCGATGGTCTGTTAACATGTGATGTATGTTGCACACACCATGGCAGTGCGGTGCAATGGTGTAAAGTGCATGCATTGTGTTTCAGGTATGGGGCATAGGCTACTAACACAAATGGTGCAATACAGGTATGTATGCTAACCACCACTATAATTGTGTAAGGTGCATGCCGTCTGCTATAACACATGAATGCTGTTGTGTGCAACTCAGGGATGTATGATAACTACCACTATAATTGTCTAAGCTGAATGCCATCTGCCATATCACCTGCATATAGCATGTGTGTCGGTGTGTGTCTGTGTCTATGTCTGTGTGTGTCTGTGTATGTGAGTCTGTGTGTGTGTGTGTGTGTGTGTGTGTGTGTGTGTGTGTGTGTGTGTGAGTCTCTGTGTGTGTGTGTGGGTCTGTGTGTGTGTGTGTGTCTGTCTGTGTCTGTTTCTGTCTCTGTCTGTGTGTGTCTCTCTGTGTGTGTCTGTCTGTGTGTGTCTCTGTCTGTCTGTGTGTGTCTGGTATAACTTGTAATGTACAGTTCTTGTCTCCCCCTCACAGGTGTTGATGTAGGTGTGATGCCCTCCTATGATCCACCTGATGTTAGTGTCCCCACAGACTCTAGCAGTGATGATGATAGTATGATTGAGGCACAGGCAGGGTTGTCAGGGGCTGAATCTGTGCCTTTGGTTGCCATTCCAACTGTCTCCTCCATATCCTTGCACACAGTTCCCCTGCCTGCACATACCCCATCATCCCTAGCCATAGAAGAAGGACAGTTGATGGGTGGTAGCATGGAACAGGGAAGTGTGTTGACTATGGAAGGTGTGCCTGCACACCATGATCCCAGTCAACAGACTGGTGATGTCCCACACAAGCATGTGCCCAGCGCTGCTCATAGGAGGACCACTGGCCAACATGCCCCTGTGAGACAAAGCACATCAGCTGGAGTCACCAGACACATGTTTTGCTGTAATGAAGGCACAGGCATGTGCTGAATGACACAATAGAGAAGGTCTGAGGCTTCAGAGGGCTGCTGTCTGCTCATTAACTGACAACATCCAGGCACTTGCAAATGCTCACCATCATATTACAGATGTTTTGGATAGATGATTGGGTGACATGGTGGGAGTCCTTGACTGTGGCATGTCAATCCTCGAGCATGGAATGTCTGTGCTGGAACATCTGGTGGGAGTGAGGCATCGGGCATGTGGACGTAAGTCAGCTATATCACCTGTTGAAGGCCTACGTGAACATGCTACTGCACATGCCCACTCCCATAGTGGCAGTAGCAGCAGCAGTGCAGCTGGTGCTGTGCAGTTCACACCAGGACACAGCAGGCCACATGTACATGGTCCTGGATAGCCCCAACAGGGACATGATTTCAGTGGACATGTGTCATCAGACGGTACCCAATCTGGACCTCTGCCTGGTAGTGCCCGTGCAACCCACGCATAACATCTACACACGCCCAGTGATATCACAGACCCTAACACAAACACATGATGTAATCCAATGGCACAGCCTAGGCCTCTGGCAAACATTATCACCCTGTGCATATGATGATGCCTGTGCCACATCCCTGTCATCCACACCATCGATGCAGGGACATGTTCATATGGTCTGATGCACAGGGTGAACATACTAGGTAGACAATTGTAGATTAACATTGTTGAGTAGTGTTGACAAGCAGCAGACATACCATGTATTGCAGTTTTAGAATGCATTTTGTATGTTTGACAGTATTTATCATGTGTAACAACACTAACAGCATGTTGATTATGACGTTCTGCCTTCCTCTTTCAGGTGTAGTTGCATGTGACGTGGGATGTCGGTGTTTGCGGGTGTCCCATATGTACATGTTGACAACCCACAGGTCAGTATGACAATACCTGCATGCACTTTGTAGCTTCCACATCACAGTTATATTCTCCCATGTTTCAATTATGTTTAATGTTCTAATATTCCAAGAGCATGATAGCTGTGTAGTAAGCTTCTGTGTTCAGAGCCATCACATCCATAGTGGATGACCTCACAGGTATAGTTACCTGGAGCATGGAGGAGGTCAAAGAGTGTTATGCTGGATGACAAGGGTAAAGGTCAGTGGAAATAGTGGCTTCTCATTGGGAAGCAGTAATACCCACTGCCATGACAGCATGCAAACACAGACACATCCTTACACTCAGGGATTCACAGACATAGTAACACACACTCTGATATATACACAAAGTTGCCAGTGTTCGGATGAGAACCCCTGCCTATGTGCATATCATCATTATAGTACTACGCAATTACAAGACATGCCACAGAGATTACACATGTAAAGGTAGTTGGAATGGCCTAAGGTCGAGGACATCGACAGGAATACTACAGTGCAGTGAGTGTACGTGGGGAGGGGGGTCCATCAGTAGGCTATGTAACAACAGGTCACACCCCAGTGTGCACATGTTAGCAGGCGGTTAGTATGCCCATCTATGATTGATGATATCAACAGGGATGCTAGATTGCATTGAGTGGATGGGGGGAGGTGGCATTAACATTTCACTATGGTAAAATACAGCCTCACTCCAGGAACCGGACAGCCATACACACACACACACACACACACACACACACACACACACACACACACACACACACACACACACACACACACACACACACACACACACACACACACACACACATATTCTGGCATTCACAAAGATATATACCTATGTCACACACATACAGACACTTTGCATGTGTGAGGTTTAACCTCCTGCCTATGCCTTTCTTTCTATACTTCACTCTGTACTGGTGTCAACAACCATGTTCAGGAGAGTGATAGCATGACCATACGTGACATATATGGACACACTTACCACACGTGCCAGTACTGTGAATCAAAACACCTGCCTGTCTCATGATAGGTACTACAGAAGTACAGCACTATTGCATCTGGCACAATGCTTACTGACTCTTTCCTTTGACAACTGTGCTGATATATGCACAATATATGCACAGTGGAGGTATTACTGTTACAGGTGTTATGAGGTTTGCCTTCAGTGTCACCCTTACAACATTCTACATTGTCTGTCTTTCACTTCAATTAACAAAACCTGACCTTAGCAGGCACACAGGTTATTGTAGGACTGGTTGTAACACACCAGTGAGCTGTCCTCAGTAATCATTCATCTGCAAAGAAGCCCCACCACTTACTAGTCATGTCCAAACATCTGTCCATACCTCATGTATGGCTTACTGTACTTAGAGCATATCACCATATGCAGTTGGCAATGTTGAGGCTGTATTGCAACAGCATGATGTACTAAGACAACAGTCACCTTCAGACATCAGACACTGCACACACATGGAATCTACACAAACATCAATACATGTACACATATGCTGTCTACATCAGTACGTGCACTAGCAGGTCAAGAGGATACATTCCACACCTTCCCCACGCCATGTGTGAATCATAGCCGAGCATTACACCATAATGGATGTTGTATTCATGTACTGGTAAGACACCACCACTTTCACCGAGTAGCCAAGTGTACATATATTACAACAGCACATAGCGAGACACACATAGCATTATTCCATGTTGTGCTCCTACAAACTGTTACTTGACAGTGCTATGGTGAAGCCAGGGCACTGTAATGATCAACAGTGAGCACATCATATTTGCCACACACACCTCGTGTGTACTGGAAGAGTGCCAGCAATGTGCTCTGTTAGAGCTAGGCAGTCCACTCATTCAAGCATGTGCAAGGTCTGTGGCTTGTAAACATCCCACCCCAGCATGTACTGGCTATTGTGGTACTAAGGCTAATTTCCAGACAACACACAGCATGCATGGCTTACAGTTGTTGTCATGGGATATATGTAGAAGCTGTGGCCACACATGGCTGCACATGTCATGAACATATCACCTGTGACTACTCAGGAACATACAGAGCAGAGCTGGATTTCCCTGAGTATGTCAATACAGGCCTTGTGTAGGTCCTATGGTCCTGTTATTTTGGGTATTTTGTAGGCAATGCTTTAGGTGGACATGTCTAAAGACATACATGCCACATGGGGTGTTGTATGATATGACAGGTGTCATAGGTGACCAGTAGAGAGGGGATATTACCTCTGTCAACATAGATATTGAACCTTATGTATTGTTAGCATGGTATCTGCCATGTGCATGTGTGTAATGACTGTAGTCACCTGTATGTAGAAAGGAAAACGAAAAATATGGTAATGTAATTTATGTTGTATGAGTGTGGGATGTACAGATCCAGGGCAGGAACGGTTAGGTCACATCCAACCATGAGGGTGTTGTTTACTGGTGTACAGCAACAGTCGACAGTGTTAATGCTGACAACATCCAAGGGATCCTGGTATGTGTACAACTGAGCTGGTTCCAAACAGTGGTATTATTGCATTTCATAACACATTATGCAGCTGTGTCTGTACATGGGTACTTTGCACAGTTGATGTAGGCCTAGGTACAGTCCACCAATTGAGGGTTATATGATGGTCTATCATACTATGTCATAGGTTCATAGGTTCATAGGTTGGTATTAGGCTATTGGTCCTTTGGCCTGTACAAGCCTAGCCATAACAATTCCCTGGATATTTCTTCCTACAATATTTACTTCTCTGGACCCCTGTCTAGCAGGGTGACTGACATGATCCCTGGGGTGAATTTCCTACCTCTCATCCAATCATCAAGGTTCCTTTTGAAGAGGGCCAAGGAGGTGCTCTGCTTGACATGTATGGGCAGTCTATTCCAGAGTATGGGGAGTCTCTGGGTCAGGAACCTATCCCTACAGCATGTTTTGTTCATTGTGATGACAAGGTTTCGATCCCTGGAGCATGTGGCTGAGAGGGATTGGGGTTTCTTTAAGTGGAGCATGTCCAACAGCTCAGGGTTTGACATGGCCTTGTATGTTAAGCAGAGATCGCCTCTGAGTAGACGATATGCCACAGAGTATAGCTGGAGTTTTTTAGACGGTCAGCATATGGCATCTGCTTTAGGCCTGTGATTCTTTTAGTGTGATATTTCTGTGGCCTTTCCAGCTGTTGCAGATGTCTTGTGAGGTACATACCAAATGGAGCATTATACTCTATAATGGGTCTAATGAGGGATGAGTACAGTGGGACAATGACCTCCTTTTTTCTGGATGAAACACCCTTAGTGATGAGGTGTGCCACATAGAAGATTTCCTGACTGTTGTGGCAATGTGGTTATCGAAAGTGAGACCACTGTCCACCTGTGTCCCTAAATCTCTCATCACACTTTCGGTGTTTAGTGTAGTGCCACCTATGTGATAATTCATGAGTACATGTTTTTTCCCAAAGGGGGTAACTATACTTTTCTTATCATTAAGCTTGAGCCCATGGCTCTGGCACCAGGCATCTGTTTCTGTAAGGCCCTTTTGTAGAATATCCACATCATTTGGAGATTCAATAATGGCTCCCAGTTTGCAGTCATCTGGGAACTTTGTTAGCCAGAGTCCCTTAGTGTTGGCCTGTACTTCAGAGAAGTAGATGCCAAACAAGAGTGGTCCCAGGACTGAACCCTGAGGTACTCCACTTGTCACTTGTCTGGAGATGGATTTGGATTCGGCTACTTTTACAGTCTGGGTTCTGTCAATAAGCCAGTTGGCAACCCATCGAGTGATGTAGGGATTTTAGCCCAGCTTAGTAAGTTTATCTCTGATTCCAGTGTGGGGGATGGTGTCAAAGGCCTTGGCGAGGCCCAGATAGGCTGTATGGACCACCTTACCCTCATCCACAGCTCTGGAGACTGAATTGAAGAAGTCAATCAGATTCAGGAGACAAGATTGGCCCTTCACAAACCCAATCTGGGAGGGGTCCAGTGTTTGAAGGTTGCCAATGTCTTTGTTTATAAGTTCCATGATAATGCGTTCCATGCCCTTGCAGATCAGGCTTGTCAGACTGATGGGACGGTAGTTCCCGGGATCCAAGGTGGATCCCCCTTGTGGAGTGGGATAACTGTAGCTGTGCAACACTCAGTGGGCACAAAGCCTGAGGTGATGCTATGATTAAACATGACACTTACGTGAGGTGCCAGTTCATTTTGTAGTTCATGTAGTACACAGCCTGGGATGTCATCTGGTCCCATGGATGCTGTATTCTTATCTTTGGAGAGTGCAGTTTCTACCTGCGTGGGCATGATTACCGGAATTTGGCAATGTTTTGGTATTGAGATGGGCCCTTTAGGGGTGAGAGGGGGGGTGAAGTTGGCACTAAATCGATCTGCCAGGATATTGGCAATATCCTTGGGATCAGTATATTTAATGCCATTCTGCTGTAGCTCAGAGCAGATCTGAGCATTGCCATTTAGATTCTTGACATAACTATAGAATGCCTTGTGGTTGTCTTTGGAATCTTTGGCAATTTTATTTTTGTAACTAGCTTCTGAGGATTTTATGAGGGATCTCAGCTTCTTACTGAGGCTGGTGAGGGAGTTTTTTGCATCCTGGGATTTTCCTCTTTTCTGCAACAGTTTCTTCCTTCTGTTGTATAGTTTGTTTATAGCAGGGGACCACCAGATTGGCTTGTTTTTTGGGGAAGAGCATCTTGGTTCTATTTGGGATGGCATGATTCATGCACAAGTGAATGTGCTTGTACAGTGCCTTAGTGTAGGATCTGCAGTCGAACTTTCGGATCCCGTCTGCATGAGTGTCATGAAGTTTGTCACTTCTGACTTCAGTAGCATGAAGTTGGTTTTGGAAAAGTTTTTTAAGCAGTTTCCTTACTGGGGGTGGGGGTAGGATGTGGATGTCAAGGGTGATTTGTTTATGGTCAGACCTGACCAATGAGGGGATAACCACTGGTGTGGAGCATCTATCTCCCATGTTGGTAATGACCAGGTCCAGGATATTGGAGCCCCTGGTGGGACAATGGATTAGTTGATCCAGGGCATTGGAATTTATGAATTCCAAGAACCGTTGGGAAAAGGAGTTGGTACCCAAATAGTTTTCCCAGTTAATGGCAGGGTTCATAGTTTCATAGATTAGTACTAAGCTAACTGCCCTTGCGAGCCATTTTAAGCCTAGCCAATTATACCTTGTGAGACTCAAACCCTGCACCTTGTGTTTGCAAGGCAAACACCTTAACCATTAGGCCACCCTCCCAGCCAGTTGAAATCACCCAGTATTAGGGTGTTTAGTTGTATCTTAATATTTTCCAGTATGTTTAGAAAGGTGTAGTGAGAATCTTGGGGCATAGTGGGGGATCTGTAGCAAGCTACAATTTGAATTGCAGTCTTACCTAGTGTTAGTTGCACCTGGAGAATTTCAGATGCATTGTGTTGGGCAACTAGCCTGGAGGTGTGAATATCCTTGGTGAATATGGACAGTCCTCCACCTTTAGTGTTTCGGTCTTGGTTTTGTGGCCGAAAAGTGTGGTAAGAGTTGCAGCCTGGTATTGCAGGGGTGCCCTCTGGAGCCTTGAACTAGGTCTCAGTTACTGCACAGATATCGGTGTTCTCCATTTTTAGGAGTGCCTTGAGAGAGTGCATTTTGAGGTTTAGACTTCTAGCATTGAGTATCATTACCTTCAGATTTTGCATGCTTGTATCTGTTACAGTGGTGGTTTTATCCTTTGAACCATGCCTAAAAAAGGCACTACAGGGGTGGCAAGAGCTTTAGCCAGTAACCTGAATCCCAGGGGTGACAGGTGCAGACCATCTCTGGCAAAGCATCATGGTTTGTTGATCATGTCTTCCCAGGCAGACAGATACTGGATCCCCTTTGAATGACACCAGAAGCTTAGCCAATTGTTGAAGTCAATCATTTTGTCCTTATACTGTGGTATCATTCTGGGCGAAGGCAGGATGCTGCTCAGGGCTAGGGTCATACCTGCCTGGGCCACATGATCCAAGAGCTCTTCCATGTCTCTTTTCATGTAGTCCAGGGAGGTACGTCTCAAGTCATTCACTCCAACATGGACAATGACAGAGTCGTATTTGTACTTGTTGTGGAGTGACTTGAGTGCATGCGTTTTGTGGTGGATCCTGGCACCCAACATGCAGCTTACTGTGTGAGTGTTGATGGTGTGGGTTTTGAAGGGCTATGAGTTGCTTGAGGTGTAGTGCAGGTGTTAACCTTCTCCTCATGACTGTCTAGCACAATCTTGGCCGGAGAGAGCTTTGCTTCCAGTTTGGCTATGTAAGTGCATCTCTCGCAGGTTGTAGTGTCGGGTGGTAGGAGGAGATAATTGTCTGTGTACATGAGGCATTTGCCTCATTGCCCCAGTATGCCCAGATTCACCAGGTGGACAGGGGAAATCACCGGAAGCTGACCCTTGGACATGCCTGTTTAGGTGCTTTTTTTGTAAAGTATAAGAGCTGTTTTCCGTTACCTTTGCAAGGTACTTTGCAATTATTGTCTGTTTAGTGCCTATGATTAATTTCTCCTTATTGACAAGGAGAGTTGAGTGCTTGTATCAATTTCAGGCTTCCTAGTGCTTTCCAGCAGGTTCTAGAGCAAGTGCTAGTCACAGGGTTTCAGATTTTAGTGCTACTACTTAGAAACCAGCTAGTTCTAAGGGAAAATTTAAAGAGCAGACTTTCTGGCACCTGGAATAGTTTAACTGTAGCCTCGCAGTGCTGCACGATGCAAAAAATTTGCAAACATGCATTTTTAAGTCAGAAAGTTGAAAGGGATAGAAATCAGCCCAAAAAGGCTAATAAAATTACAATTTCAGAGCTGGAAACCACTCCTCTAGTGTTAGATAGGCAGTACAATGCTCACCACTCTCACTGGTAAGGAGTAGGACTTCCCTCTACCATAGCAAGGACTGGATAGCTCTGAACACAGAAAATAAAGTCCCGAGACAAGTAAAGCCTGGGATATGGTCTGGCTAGGAAAGTTGGGAAATGAGAAAACAAGATAGTATTTTTTTTAAACAGGCTAAACAATGCAATAATACAGTAAATAAACACAGAAAAGGCTAACACACTGGAGTGTGTAGTCATAAACAGTAAATGCAATTAAAACTCTACAAAATTAGCAATTTAAAAATTTTTAAATGATGCAAGGCAAGTGCACAACTGAAAAACAATTTAAGAGGCAGTAATACAGCAGAATAAGTAGCTAGTCAACATATACAGAGAATTCTATATATACAGAAAAGCAGCTAAAACACACAGACAATGCAGATGCAGTGCAACCTAGAGCACTTGAGTTGTAGCAATATTAAGGCAATTACAGTTATAATAAATGCTCTAAAATATACTCTATATTTCCAAAATGTTTGAGAAGCACAGTCAGAACACAAGGAGATTCAGGCATTTATTTATTTATTTATTGAAAGGGAAAAAGGAGAAACAGAAGGCCTTCTCAGATGTTCTCTCTGTATTAGGTAGAATGAGCTAATGACACTAGACTGGCAGGAGTGTCCCAGATCAAATTTATAGTATGGGTGGGCAACTGTAAAGCCTCCAAGTATAACAACAAGACATTGACAGGGAGGCAGGGTGGGGAACAATACTATAGCTATTAACCTACACTCTTTAGACAGTAAACACTACAGACAGCCACAAAATGAAAGTTTTTAAACAGATAAAGGAGCAAAGAGTCTCTACAGAATGCTTTTAACTGCAAATAAATTAGTTACCTGTGCAGATTAGTTAATAGCAATAAACTGCACTAAAAACTATGTAGCAGGCAATACGAAGTGTTATATATAAATTGCTAGAAACAATAATCAGTATAAATAAGCCAAAAAAACAGGATACTTATATATCTCAAAACAGAGTTGTAGTCAACACCCCTCCTCCACTCTGCTCAGTGTGTAACATATGTACCACATATGGATGTGTGTTGGTAGTCTGGGAACAAGGTGGTAGCAGTCCTGCTAATAATGACAACTACTAACACAGCCGGGAGAGCTCATCTTGATACCTGTACCTCAGTAACATTACACAACGTGGCTCACACATTATGCTTGCACATGCCACTGTTACACGTATAATGCCACTGTCCACAACCTATCAATGTATGCCTTTCAGGGCAGCAAGGTGTGTGACACATGCTGTAGGTAGCATCCGCCTGTGCAACCCAGGTAACCTATTGGCTGTCATGTCCACACATGCATGAATGTGTATATGTAACATATATATGTCAGTACTTCATGTACATGTATGCATGTGTATCACACAGCACAGACACAGATATATCATTTACGGGCCACATACAGGTATCAGGTAATAAACCAGTATGATGTACATATATACTGACAGGTAAGATGTACCTAGCTGTAAACCTGTGTGTTCACAATAGGAGTCCATTACAACATGTTTTGTACATGTAAGTGTTTGAGCATGCACACTGTGGCCTTCAGTGGTTAGAATCGAAGTGCATCCCAAACAGCCCTGTGCTACTAAATGTATGAGTGTACCCACTGGCACCTTGTAAAATTTGAGTCAGTGCATCCAACAAGCCCTTTGTTACTAAGTGTATGAACATGCCTACTGTAACCCTGTATAGTGATAGTAGTTGTCCATCCCACAGATGGCCATACTCCAGTTCAGGTTCCTGTTGTGCTGCAACTATACCTCTCAGGCCTACCTGCAGATGATGTGTCTTGTTTGTGCATACGGGTTGTAATGGACACCTACTTTAAACACACAGGTTTACAGCTATGTACTTCATGACTGTCAGTCTCACTGTTGTTCTCTTCAATCGTAGAAGGGCAGTTTGACTGTCTTGGAATGTGTAATCTCTGTGACGCATCTTGTAACTGCATAGTACTGTAATAGTGATCTGTAAATAGGCAAGAGTTCTGACCCCACCAAATGCAATTGTGTGCGTGTGTTTGTGTGTGTGTCAGCAAATAGTTGAGTGTGTTTGTGTGTCTCAACAAATGGCTGAGTGTGTTTGTGTGTCTCAGAAAATGCCTGTGGTTGTGTGTGTGTGTGTGTGTGTGTATTTGTGTCTGCATGTATAATGTCTTTAAGCACACCATGGTAGCCATCTGTGGTGACCGGTGTCTACAAAGTATTACATAGTTAGGAATGGTAAAGAATACACAGTCAAGCACAACTACAGTTGGGTATGTTTTTTTCCTGTGCCACTGTCGAGCAGTGACACAGAAGTGGTCGCTGGGGTGTAGGTCCATATCCATCATTCCCCCACCCTAACTCCACAATCCCAGGGGTAGATTACATTAGACATCATTCCCACCCCAAACTCCACATACACAACAGCCATCTCTTCTCTGGTGAACTGCTTATGATTTAAATGTTATAACACAAGAGATGCCTCTGTTTTGTGTACACGTCAGTTCCTTTGGAACCCTTCTATGTCACAAAGGGTGTTCAGACATGTATATATATATATATATATATATATATATATATATATATATATATATATATATATATATATATTTATGGCTATGGCTGTGTCTGTGTATATGTGTGTATATATATATATATATATATATATATATATATATATATATATATATATATATATATATAAATACACATGTGTACACATCCCATAGTTGCATATATATATATATATATATATATATATATATATATATATATATATATATATATATATATATATATGTATATATGTATATATGTAGTTATGACAGTTGTAGAGATGTAGACATGTCTTTGTTGTTTCACAGAGTACAGTACATTCAAGGGTACTGTACATATGTACACAAAGTGACTGTCCCATTTGTTTTCAGTACTGTGGAATACCTGTAGTAGAATGTGCATTATAGACTCCATGCAACACATATACAACCCAGATGGCTTAGTGGTACATCCAGTGACCTCAGTGTGCATGGTTCAGGGTTTAAGACCTGCAAGCCTTGTTGATACTGTCAGTTAGGACTGCATAAGACAGTTTTAAGCAGGTGTAAATGTGTTTTCTTGACAGTAAGCAGCAGGTACACGCAGGTAACAGACATGTACAACTCGCAGTACACTTGGAATACCCTTCTTTGGCAATCCTGCTGATGTCACCCATCTATGAGTACACCTCTGGGACTGCTGTAACCCAGTAATCTCCATGGCGCCTACTATAACTGCGTAATGCTGTTGTGTGTTAAACTAATTTGGTAGGTGTTCTAATCCCAAACAGGTCAAGTGTGTGTGTGTCTGCCTGACTACCTGTGAAAGAAACAATGCTTTTAGAGTATGTGCACTCTTTACAATTCACATGGCCACCTTTGGCAATCCTGATGATGTCACCCACCTAGAAATACACTTCTAGGACTGCTGTAACCCAGTATTCTTCGTAACGAGTGCTGTAACTGTGTATTGCTGTAGTGTGATAAACTAGTTAGGTAGGGGTTTTGTTCCAAGTGAGGCCAACTGTGTGTGTGTCTCTGTCTGCCTTAGACAATAACAATGTTTTTTATTGTATGCACACTCTTTACAATTTACATGACCACCTTTGGCAATCCTGCTGATGTCACCCACCTAGGAAGACACATCTAGGAGTGCTGTAACCCAGTATTCTCTGAAGCGGGTGCTGTAACTGTGTATTGCTGTAATGTGATAAATTAGTTAGGTAGGGGGTTTATTCCAAGAGAGACCAACTGTGTGTGTGGGTTTGTCTGTCTACCTGAGAAAGTAACAATACCTTTTAGAGTATGCACACTCTTTACAATTCACATGGCCACCTTTGGCAAGCCTGCTGATGTCACCCACCTACACATACACATCTGGGACTGCTGTAACCCAGCAATCTCCATAGCACGTGCTGTAACTGTGTAATGCTGTAGTGTGATACACTAGTTAGGTAGGGGTTCTATTCCAAAACATGGCAGGTGTGTGTGTGTATCTGACTGTCAGAGCCTGTGTGGAAGTGGCTGTGAGTGTCTAACCACTGGACATGTTGGGGAGCAGATTTTGTAGTTTTCCTATATAGTGTCCATCTTCTGTGTCACAATGTCCACCTCATGAGGAGTACAGATGTCAGTCAGCCAAGGGACTGTGTTGGCAAGCCATGCCCCTACATTTGGCAAAAGGCCTGGTGAACAAAGTATGCAACCCTACTATTACCCGGAATACGGCTTGAACCCATGTGTCATACACAAACACATTTGCCTAGAATATCCCGCTATGTTGCTAGTACCCTGCACATTGATGACAGATAGTAGGCATGGTGTGATTGCAGTGGGCTGCAGAGGGCATGGCATCCTACACAGCAGTACAATAGGCACACAATTGCGGAAAATGTGCCTTCAGTATGTTCCCCACTGGATGCCTGCAACATATGTGGTGCCCTCAAATGTGATCCACAGAGGCTATACAATGCCTTACACATATGTCCTGTATGGACTGATGCCACTGACACCAGGGAATACCTGTATCATGCTATCAATGCAGGTGCAAGGTCAACCTGCTGTCTATAAGCAGGTCCTGCCACACCATGCCAGAATTGGCATATCAGAGGATAACATTCTGTGTGCACAACATGTGCCAGCCAAACCAGGAACACCTGTACATGTCACTGTACATTATTGTGGGACATGCACATCCCAGGCAATGTCCATATCAAGGACTATCAAATACAGACATGGCATGCATTGCAAAGCTATGGCCATACACAATGGTAACCAGGATGTCAAGACAGTTCATACAATACCCATCTGTGTGGGACATTGCAGACACTACAGCCCTGTACCACACTGCACACCATCGTCGGGTGGTGTGATGCCAAGGATTACCCTTCACCCAGCCTTGTACAGCCATCTTGCACAGCCAACCACTACACACCCATGAAGCAATGCACACATGCATGTCAGTACTGGCACCTTGTGTCTGCATGTGGGGTATGATGCTCCCAACCACAGTAACTCCCAGTATAACTCCCATTGGCATACCAACAGATGTGAAACACGTTCACATGCCCTAGCCCGTAGAACCTCCGGATATCCCCTGTGGTGCATGTAGTACCTGTGCATTACTGCAGTGTGGCAAACTAAGTAGTTTGGAAGTGTATTTGTGGGCCTGGCAAAGAGTGTCAATGTGAGTCCATTAGAGAGTGTGATTGTGTTGACAATGACATCTGTTCATGTGGACAGCCATGTGTGCTGCACCTAATGCATGTCTACTATATCTCTGTTGCAGATGTCGCTCACCAGCACACATACGTGTTCTTACAGCACACCAACATGTCAGCTTTGTGGCACGTGGAGTAACTTCATGCACTTGTAATTGTAATGACTAGTCAGTCAGGGGTTTGAACCCCTATACTTGTAGGTGTGTGACAGACAATGCTTATGTTTTAGTCTCCAAGCTCTTCTCTGATGTACTTTGCCTCTGTCTGTCCCTCCCACACACTGTCTGGTGGATGTGGAGGTGTACACCTGCTCAGAAGCAGCTTGTGTTTTGTAAGTGATGGTCATGATCAGGTGGTGGCCTCTGCACCTATTGCAGTCCTCCTCTAGCTAATTGCATGTGGAACTGCTGTGATGATGTTCCCATAGCCAATCGCATGAAAAAACACAGTACAATATCTAGGAACATCATGTTGGTGTTTGCCCATGACAGTCACTGTGAGTGGTACCTGGATCTGGTGTTTGGTAAACGGCATCACAGATGATATCTGGATGTTCCTCAAACAACATACACAGTGGGAAATAGCCTAAAGACAGGAGGGCGATATGCCAGATATGACTACAGCATGTAAGTGCAGCTATGCTTCATTGAGACTACTGTCTGTTTAACAAGTTGTGTGTGGTAATGGCTATTCTGCATGTTTTAAAACTGCCAAGACCGTGCTCTATTTATGAGGGACCCCCATCTGTAGGGCCATCTGTGGACTGGTCAGTGTGTGGAACCATTTGTTTCCTTTATTACTCACTGAAAACACATCTGTGAACTGCAGGATCATAGTGTGAGGACTGCAGTCAGTACATGGTGATAGTGATGAGTTACTGCCATCGCATCCCTGATTGGGCATATGTCACATGAAACAGTTGTATGACAGACACTGTCTAGGGTTCTCAGTGATATGCCAATAATAGGCCACTGTTCATAGCTGCAGTCACAAGACTTCTACACTTTGTACAGATGTCATGCAGTATATATGCATGTGTTGTGCTCCCTCTGCAAATGTATACCATCTATTGTGTTGGGTTGATGGTCATATCTATGCCTGCTGTTATAAGTAATACTGAATGCTGTTGACTATTACTAAGCCATATCTGTGTTTAAACTGTAACACCATAGGCTGTATGGATTTTGAGGTCCCTTCAGAACCTCCTGTCCCACCTCAGCTGGCCATGGCACCGGGCACCAGCACATCTGGGGCCCAGCCTTGGACCTCCACCTCTGTTGGCTCTGCACCACCTTTTGGTGGTACCACCACTGAGGATGGGGCTTGTCACCCCTGGGAGCAGGTCCAGACAGGAACATGTCCACTGTCGTACAGTCCCGGAAGTGGTGCGTAGGGGGCTCATTAAGGGGTTTTGAGGCCAGAAACACCAGCTCAAGGGCAGAGTGTCACATTTACAGGGTAAGGCTGCCCCTCCTAGACAGCCCCCAGCACTGCCACCTTTGCAGCTGTTTGGTGCAGTGGTGGCTGCTCATGGCTGGGGACCTCTGTCCCACTGTTTCCTTCTGGGGACTCATGGGCTTGTGACTGCCGAACACCCCTCCCTGTCTGAGGTGTATCCCCCCACATGTGTCATATACCAACCCTGTATGCTGTCTTGTCTGTCATCCTACACTACCTATCCTCCATGAGCATATCTACTCTCCTTCCCCCACATCCCACTCTCACCATACAGAAACAAAAGGCCAATCGGTTCCTAGAACAACATTTGCCCCATACATAGCTGTCCATTTCACACAAGTTTTCACTGGACACATGTAACCCTTTTAATATGCATCACAACATACTCCAGGATGTTCCTGATATATCTATATATATGTATGTATCTATATCTGGACTTAAACACTCACACATACAGCTACATGATGGAATACATTTCCTATACTGTTGAATGACTGTGCTGGATGATATCTTTGTGATAAGGTCCGATGTCTGTATATCTGCCATGGCTTAGTAGTAAATCACAATAGCTGTGTGTGCAGGGTCTTGGTTTTGAGCCTTGTAGAGGCTGTTTATTTTGTTGCTGGGCAGAACAAGGCCGTTGGATACTGAGTGATTAAGGCACATTAAAGCAGTTGTGCGTGGGTGTGCATGGGTTTGCATGGAGCTAAGCAATGCTAACCTCCGGTTACAGTTTCTTACACTCAGTTAGTCTCTACATTGCTTTACCAGTGTAATACTCGCATACTGGTGGCCAAAGAGGCTTACACCCACTTACTCTCGCACTTGCAAATGCACTGCATTTGGTGTTTTCATCTGAATCTCACACCCCTGCATAGGAGTGAGGACTACGATATTACCTTGTGATGCATATTACATTGGATTACATGCCTACAGTATCAGGAATGGCTGCCCATTAGGCGACAGCATGCTGTTCGACTGTACGGAATTCTCGTCCTGTCCAGAGTTTGATTCATATTATTGGTGTGTTCCTCTTAAAATTTGCACCTGTCTGGCTAATACATGGGAACTGACACTCTTCAATACAAACATGTAATTGGGTTTTGGAACCCACCTCCTTCAGCCGAGTCATGCTACTGCATACCTAATATTCTATCATCTTTCTAAGCTTGTCAGTGGAATATGTGCTTTCTGTCCCTATCAGACCTCTCATATGATTGGGTAAAAATACAAAATGAATCAGGGACATGGCATAACAAAATCAGGAACGCATTTAAATTGTTGGTGCTATTAACCTGACACATTGACAGACTCAGAGCATATGAATTCATACACATTTTTTGAGGTAAATGATGTTTATAACTCTTAATTGTTGTTGTTATTCATCACATGTAATTCACCACCTTTCCTCCAAATGTCACTAGTTTTAGGAGGGATTAAGTGGGACAGAGTTAGAAACTGAGTCGAAATCAGGGATGTCCCTGGAAATCGGGGACAGTTCAGAGGTATTGTCCCTATTTGTTCCCCCAATGGTTTATGTCCTGTCCAGTGGATTTTCTCTTAGGGCTTGAGAGGTATGGGTGTCAGCTATGCCCATTTCGGAATATTACCTACATCCCCGGGACGGTCCTAATATGACTGCACAAGCCAACACCTGCACACCTAGGCCCATAATTGCATACCCATAGTTCCCCACCTGTCACTCCTCTACAGCACTCATCCTTACTGTGGGTGCAGGTGGGGTATAAACACACCACTACACACTACCCACTCTTCCCATGTTGGGACACATGTACATTGTGTCGACCCATGGGTTATTAGGCTTGCACAACCTACTGGTCTGTGTACATCTACAGCCTGGTTTGATGAGTCATTACCGGGACTGCCTCTGATGACCATTCATTTTTGGTGTCCCACAAGGGACGTCGATGTCTATGTTTCAAGATTAGATCTAGCAGTTCTCTCCCACTGGTAGTATCCTGCTGGTGGTCTGGGAAGCAGTGGTGTGTTTACTTTTATTGTGTGTCTGTATGTCTCACCCCCATATGCACAGTCTGTGAACATATGTAACTCGTAACTGCTGTATCATATCCTAGCTATATACATGTGCATATTTACAGTCACACATATATATATATATATATATATATATATATATATATATATCTATATATATATATATATATATATATATATATATATATATATATATATCTATATCTATATATATATATACATTACTATATACAGATATATCTGCATATGTATGCATACATGTATATTTATATTTTGCTGTATATATATATATATATATATATATATATATATATATATATATATATATATATATATATATATATATATATATATATATATATATATATATATATATATATATATATATATATAAAACAACATATGGGTCTATGGGTGTCTGCATATGTATATATTTATATGTGGGTATGTATGTATACATTTGTACTACAGAGAGGGAGAAGCTTATCTCTATGTCGCTATGGGGAGATATACACACACACATACCTCTACATATATACATCTACATGTGGTTATTCCGTTCCTTGCCATATAGATTACACTTTGCTGCAGTGGGACTCATAGTCGGTGTGGCTGCTCATTGGGCGACACCTCTGCTCAATGAACACATTCGCTTACATCCCTAGGGCTGTCCATATAGGCCCACATCAGCCAACACCTGCACAACTAGACCCATAAGTAGCTACCCATAGTTCTCCCACCTGCACCTCCTCAACAACACCCATCCTTACTTTTGGTTCTGGTCTGTTCTGGACACACCACTACACACTGCCCACTCTCTACTTCACAGGACCCATTTCATCCAATTGTCTCGACCCATAGGTCATCAGGCTTATCCACCCTTGTAATCCGAGTATGTATACACCCCAGCCAGAATGTTCGGTCTATCACCTTCTCTTGGTCTTGCCAATTTTTGGGGTGTCCTGCAAGGGACATTCCTGTCTGTGTTTCAAGATTAGAATTCACGGGTACAATGTGTACCCCCCTGGTTGTATCCTGCCTGTGGTCTGGGGAGCAGTGGACTCTTTACATTGTTTGTGTGTATGTTTCCCGTGTCCGGCTGGGGGGGTGGAAGGTCATGCTATGTGTTTCTTGTTTCTTGCTTGGGCCAATCACTTCCATTGGCGTAGCCTGTGAACATATGTCATTCTTGTGTGCTGTTTCCTATCATGGCTGTATATTTGTGTATATCTATGTGCGTGCACACACACACACACACACACACACACACACATATATATATATATATATATATATATATATATATATATATATATATATATATATATATATATATATATATTATATATATGTGTGTGTGTGTGTGTGTGTGTCTGTAAAGCAATGCATACCTCGTGCAAACTCACTTACACATGCTTACTGGTGCTTATATATGCTTGAACCTGCTTACTAGTGCCTTATTCATTATGACACTGACACTTCACTCCAGTTAACTTTTAATTGATATTTTGCAGGTTATACAGCAGACAGATGTCGCAATATGTTCATGTACAAATTACCAATGGTAAATGGTATGTGATGCAGTGGGATTCGGTATGGAAATGTCTGTTCTTTAGGTAGTTGCTCTAACCAATACACTATTGCTGTGCTGCTTCATTTGCATGTATACCAATATACCCATGGCTCCTGGCTCCCCAAACACACACCCCAATGCCTCCCTAACACTGCAGTCATCCATTCTCCAGTTGGATTCGTGGTGTATCCACACCACTACTCATTGGCCACTCCCTACTCCTATAGACCCATCCCATCGGTTGACTCACTCCACGTATCCTCAGAACTCCCAAATGTTTAATCCACAAACATTGGTGACATCACTGACCCAAAGAATACTATTCGCAAATTTTGGGTTGTCCCACATGGGACACACATATATTTATGTCAAGATTCATTACATCTTTACCCCCGTTAACATGACACTACAATAAATTAATAAGAATGACTATGTGGTAACTCACACATTACACATGAGAGCCTAATTATGTACGCGTTTGGCGTATTTCTTTTACAAATAGATCGGTTTAGTAATTGGTGTTGCCATAGAGGCAGATCACAAGAATGATTCCATGTGTGGGAAAGTCCTCACATTTGATTTTTTTCAGCACAGCACTGACTTTGGACATTGTACACAATTCTGCATTTTAGCAGTTTTGTCCCATTCCTCTTCTGCACAACCTATTATTCTATCTACTGTTGAGGTTTGTAAGGGCACATTCATGTTATTTATGTCTGCAAATGGAATGAATGTGTTACAGAGAATGTACTTCTACATATTGATGTCTGCATGTATGTATGCATATATACTTATAACAAAGTCACTGACCTCCACGGGGCGGTCCAATTAGAACCAGCCCATGTAACGCTGGCATGCCTGGCTCCATAATTTCATACCCATAGTTTCTCCACCCCACCCGTGTTCAACATAAATGCATACCATCCATTGTCCACTTGTTATCGCAGCCATGACACACCTCCACACATTGCCCTCTCCCGAACGTTAGGGGCCCTACACGTATGTTGTCCCAACCCATGTATTTTCAGGCTCTCCCACCATTTAGTCCTTGAACATACCTGCCCTTGCTTGTGTAATGGTCAGATGGCCAAATGGTCTATCAGTTTTTGGATAGTCCCACCAGGGACTACCCTCTGTGTGTAAAGTAGACTTAGCAGATCAACAATGTTACTACCACTGGTAATATCCTGCCTGTGGTGTGAGTAGCAGTGCTTTGCTCACTCCTGTTCAGTTTGATATGACATATGCTGACAGCGCTATATAATACTGGGGTTGCTGTTGATTACCTTCTCATTCCTTTTGTATGCTTTATTGTTACGTTGTTCTTTCTTCATAGATATATATATATGTAAATATGTATATATATATATATATATATATATATATATATTATATATTATATATTATATATCTGTGTATACTTATATACATTTCCTATGCTGGGCACTGCTTAGACCCACACAAGCGCACTCAGACTTGCTTACTGGTACTTATATGTGTTTACTGCTGCTTATTTGTGCATACACCTGCTTACTAGTGCCTTATTCATTATGACAGTGCCACTTTGCTTGAATGATATTTAAGTTAAATATCTCATGCGATACTCATATTTTACGGCAAAATGACATTCATTCCACATGGAAAATGATATGTGCTATTGTTGTGCTCGAACCGTAAATGCCTGTTTGTTAGGCAGATGCTCTAAACACTACACTATTGACATTTACGTTGATTCCGCATGTTTTTCTCTATTTGAATGAATATGATGTGTAAGCTATGCTCAGCGGAGGGCAGCGATGCGCAAACACGCTGCACTTTGCTTGCACCTTTGACATTGCAGTAATTCAAATGTATAATAGGGACACAGGGAATATAATTGTGAAAATACTAAGGACAGGGCTCAATATTCCACTACGTGCTTGCGTGTTTACTACTTTGATTTTATTTCACAGTTCGTGGACACTCTTGTATGCTTAGCATACATTTCGGTATCCATGGACGCCGAGTTACTGACTTACTATTAGGGGCGGGCTCTACTAGTAGGCATAGTAGGTTTTGCAAGTGTCAGGGCATGTTTACGCCTTCGTAGAGCACTTGTACACGCCCCCTGCAGTTGCACACATTTTCTTTGCACGTCAAGGGTGTGGCAGTGCACCCTCATACATATTCATATGGCGCTACTGCGCCATCTGTAGTGAGGATGCTTGGCGTAAGGCTAAAACCATCCTTGCGCTGAGCTTCTTAAATCCCGGAGTTTATCAGAATGGCAAAACACACAGGAAATGAAACATTTATAGAATACATGACAAATCACATGATCAAAAACACCAGTAAAGACTATTTCACTCTGCTGTATTTCTCTTTAAAAATACAATTGATGGGCACAATATCATTTAACTGTAGTGATCTATCAGCAGCTAATTCCTGTTACCAAAATAGATTTTTTATGTAAATTATTTTGGCAATCACCCCACTATCCTTGTTTGGAACCTTCCCTAACACAAAAAAGAGAAACGTATTACAATTTGGACCAACAAATGTTTTGACAGAGCATTGTTGCTAAAATTTTTTCTCATGGCATACATGAGTTGGTTTATACTGTCCCACCCCTTTTTTCTCAGTCTTACCTACAAAATAAGATGAATATAAGGTACATGTCATAAGATACACCATAGTAGTACTATCAAAATTAAAAAAAAGTCACCTACTACAGCACATTTATTAACGTTGATACTCCTATACTGCTAGTAGGTGCTATATTTTGTCATAATAACTCAGCTTTAGAAGGTTGATGTGGTTTAGCCCTCCCTAAACTGGCCTTAATATTCATGCCACCCTTAGGACAAAACTTTGGTTTAAAACCCACCTTACTGGAAAGATAATCAAAGTAATCAAAAACTTGCCAGTGCTTAGATATAATATTCCTAATTTGTTTATTGTCACTGGAAAATGGCAAACACAAAGTTTTGAAATAAACATTACTATTATTAGTGTGCTTGTCTAGATTAGTATCTGAGGACTTGTTTTTGGCAATGAATTATATTTTTAAACAGTTGTGTATTGACTGGTCAGATCCCCTGGAACTTATTGCTAGTGTCACAGCTGAGGTTTTACTTAAAAATAATTTTAATTTTACCCCTATTTTACAGAAGTCTCTACACATTAATGATAACAGTAGAGTACAAATTAATGGTTTACTTAGTTTGATATATATATATATATATATATATATATATATATATATATATATATATATATATATATATGTATATATATATGGGCCTAGGACTATTCACTGAAAGCACATTTCACTGAAACACATTTGACTTTGCACAATTCACTGAAAGCTCAATTCACTGAAAACACAATTCACTGAAACATATTTCACTGAAAGTTATAGAAGACCTTTTCCACACTGTAGTGCGACCCTGGAGATAGTATGTTGAAAGTAGTAATATTGGAAGGACAGAAATATGTATGACCTGTATTGGCTTATGTGGAAGAGTAGAATAGAAGAGGATCTATTTAATAAAAAATAAGATAATAAAAGACATAACAAAGAAGATTAAGTTATGGTTGCAACAAACTATGAGGAGGGCATAAAAAAGAAAGATACTGTGGTTTGCAATCCTTGTATACATGAAACATGTGTGTATCATTTTGAATGCATTGTATATATTTGTACAAATAAAGCATCTCTACTCTTTTCAATAAGTACTGAGAGATTTTTTACATCCACCTAAGCTAACAACTTAGAAAGATGGACCTCAGTGCTACTGTCATTACTGGAGGATGAGGCGGGAAAAGAACCCAGTCTTCTGGTCTTCCAGCATTAAATGTTTGTCTGCTACTTTTTGAGCCACTGACACATTGTTCACTTTTTCATGCCTTTCAGCTGTTTAAAACTTGTTACTTATATTTCTCTGTGCAATCACATATATGTCTGTATATTGAATGTTCAAGCTGTATTACCTGACGTATTTTAGTAAATAATGCTGTTTAATTTGAAAAGCTTGTGGCTGGTGACTTATTAATGTACATAAGGGTAACTGTGCTGAACTGGTGAATTTTAAATGTTGGCATCCATCTTTTAAAGAGAAATATTGCTTATCTAAAACTACCTTAAGCCAATAGTACAGCTGGCTAATTTTAACAGTGCACAGTAATGTGCAGTAATTTGCAACATTGGCGTGCTAAACTGGTCTGGGTGGTAGCAGTGAAGCTACAATAAAAGTAAAGGAAGAGGGTGTGGTCTGAAAGGTGTTAGCAGCATCTCCTTGGAATTGCATTGTCTCTCTGCATGTGTGTGTGTGTGTGTGTGTGTGTGTGTGTGTGTGTGTGTGTGTGTGTGTGTGTGTGTGTGCGCATGTATGTGTGTGTGTGTTTGTGTGTGTTTTGTGTATAGAGAGTGTATAGGTATGCATAATACAATAGCATTGTAATGCAATGGGCTAGGACCAGGATTGCTAAATCTTTGCTAAGCCAGTAATTTAAAACCTATTTTTAGCTGTGCAGTGTAGAACCTATTTGGATATGACTGGTGTAGGTCATATTCCAAGTATATTATTCATCTGCTCTATATTCATAAGGTCAAACATCTCTCTGTCTTTATATATATATATATATATATATATATATATATATATAGACACACACACACACACACACACACACACACACACACACACACACACACACAGGCACCATATATATATATATATATATATATATATATATATATATATATATATATATATATATATATATATACACACACACACACACACACACATATATATATATATATATATATATATATATATATATATATATATATATATATATATATATATATATATATAGATATGGATCAAAGGACCATGGACCCGGTCCATGACATATTAATTAGTTGCATCAGGTGGCATTATCAACCTGTGCCGTCACATAATAAATGGCAATACTGGGTCGGATTATAAGCAGGGCAGATGCTAGCATTTTGGGGGCCTCCAGCAAGTTTCAAGTTGGAATATAGAGAATATAAAGTGTGACAATGTTGCAGTCATGCTCTTTTCCTGTCAAGCTCATCCAGCAGCATTTTATCATCAATGTATAGTGTTAGTTTACTCAGACCATTAAAAAGACTTTGAAGTGCCAAGGTACACACACTGATTGGCATTTAGTACCAATGCTACATTATGACATGCCCCTGTACCATAGCAAGATAGCTACTCACAGAGGTACATTCATACACTGCTGGAATTTAGTAGCAATGTTATTACATTGCAAAAAACCTTTCTACTGCATCAATACCTATAAGGTAGCCAGTCCCACAGAGGCACACAAAGACACCCACGCTGACTTCCATACACAGGACATAGACACACAAGACAAAGACAGCACTACCACAAGACTGATTACAGACACCCACACAGAGTCTCTCACACAGTACAGAGACACACAAGGCAGAAAGCTATACAGATTTTTACACATAGGACATAGACACCCACACATGATGAAAACAGCACTACAGCAAGACTGAACATTAGCACCTGCACAGACTCCCACATACAGGACAAACACCCACGCAAGGTAAAGACAGCATTATAGCAAGACTGAATAGACAGAGACTCCTTCACAAAGCCCCTGCCAACCACCTAACATCTCAGCAATTTGTCAGGTGTTATATGAAGATATTTTGGAGCCTTCCACAGGAAACCAGTATAAATGTTCACTTGAAGCTAGACAGCAAGAGAAGGAACTGGAAACTGTGGAAACTCTGACACAGTCAATGTTGAGGAGTGATAAGCTAGTGAGTTCCCATATGACAGAGAAATGGATGGCACAGGATGAAATTGAAGAGAATGTGCCACAGGAAGATGATATAGAACTTTCTATAAAATGCTCACAAGAAATGGAAAACAAAAAATGTGCCCTTAGTTTAGAAGAAAATGAGCTAAGAGAATAGTTACTTGATTTAATAGAGATAGATATACATATAAAGATCAATGAAAGAAATAGACTGAAGAAGGTCAATAAAACCCCAAAAGTCAGAAGTTTGACAAAACAAATGAACACAGTAATTAGGACTGTCCATAGAGATCCATGCGATACAACAGAAGTAAAGAGGATATATTACTGTGCAGCTAAATTATTAACTGATAAAGATCTACCACAAGAACACAGGGTAGTGAGGGAAAGGAAGGGGGGAATTGAATACCATCATGGAAGTATTGAATGGAGAAAACTATAAAGCAGTTAAGACAAGACGTGTCACTGTTAGAAGAGTATAGAAGAGGGAACAGATCAACAAGAATACTTAGAAAGATATACATGATAAAAACAATGCACACTATTAGAACAGACCAAGATGTGTTCTAATACTGTGCATTAGAACAGATCAGGATCTATCATGCACTATCGAAATAAACTAAAAATCTCAGCACAGGTGGAAGAACTTAGAAGACACGCAGATAAATATAAAGGAAAAGTACAAAATAAGCAATTTATTGGTGACCCAATAAAGTTTTATAGAGAATTGGGAAACAAGATAAAAGTAATTGAAAGATTACTAAGCAAAGAAGAAAAGGGGAGGGATGGCATAATGGTTTAGGTGTTTACCTTATATTCACAAGGTGCAGGGTTTGATTTTCACATGGGGTAATTGGCTAGGCTTAAAATGTCCCACAAGGGCAGTTAACCTAGTACTTACCTATGAATAGATATATTTTAGAGAAGTATTTATGAAGATTCTGTGGAACATAACAAAGATGCTAAATGTATAGCAGAAGTAAAAGAAAGAATAAGAAGTTTAAAGGTACAGGATATGAAATGAGATGAACAGCCAGAAGGATTGAAACAAAGTTAAGAAAAGCCTCTAATTGGAAAACCCCAGTCCCAGATGCAGTACCTAACTTCTGGTTAAAAGTATTAATATCTTTGCGCAAAGATTTAGCCATGAGTAAGAACTATTTATATACGTATGCTGAACAGACACAATCCTCGCTTAACAGCAGGAAAAAGAATGCTCCGATTTAAGAGTGAACCTGTAAGCTACCCTAAAAATGATAGACCAATAACTTGCCTTCCAATGACGTATAAACTATACCCTGGAATTGACGCTGACAGAGTTTATAGTTATTTATAAGAGAACTCAATTACGGCAATAGAACAATAGGGCAATAAAAGAAAGTCATATGGAACAAAGGATTGTGTGTTGTTAAATAAAGTCATAGAGGAGAACTGTAAAAATGAGAAGAATCTAAGTATGGCATGGATTGACTACAAAAAAGCATTTAATGGTATCCCACATTCATTGATAAAAGAGTGCTTAAAAATGTACAAGATATGCCCGACACTGATCGACTGCATTACAGTGACCATGAAACAGTGGCAGACCACTTTGCAATTAAGCCATGATAAAGGACAAATTATTATCTCAGGGATAAAAATTCAGAGGGATATTCCAGGGTAACTCTTTGTCATTGCTGCTATTCTGTCTTACCCTTAACCCATTAAGCTGTCTACTTAACAGCTTAGGCCATGGCTATAAATTGGCTCCTAGAAACAGCAAAGTGTAAAGACTTCTCATCTTTTCTTTGCTGATGATTTAAAATTGTATAGCTCATCAGATGAATAACTGAAAGCACAACCCCAAGTTGTCAAAACTTTTTCAGATGATATAAGAATGTCATTTGGTCTTGATAAATGTGCAAAAGCAACCTTTAAAGCTGGAAAACTGTAGCATCAAGAAAACATCAGTCTGGGACAAGAATGTGATGTAAAAGAACTTGAGCAAGAGGGAGTGCATAAATATTTGAGAATTGATGAAAGATCAACAATAAAACATGAATAAATGTCAATAAAACCTAGTACATAATACTTTAGAAGACTTAAATTAATCCTGAAAACAGTGTTGACATCTAGGAACAAAATTCAAGCCATATACCAATTTGCTGTTCCTGTCCTAACTTACAGTTTTGGAGTGATTGACTAGCCCCAAAATGGGTTGGATAGATTAGACAGGAAAACAAAAAGGATGCATCATGCTCACCAAATGATTTATAAAAATCAGTGCATACCAAGATTATGTATTCCTCTTTCCGAAGGAGGGATGAACCTCCTTGAAACAGATTACATGTATAGATTTGCAATCGTGGGATTGCACACATATCTGCTGACCTCACAAGACCCAAACATAGTGAAAGTTTTGAAACATGAAGAGAATAAATCTAAGATGACTTCTCTGCTTAATCTAGCAGAAGCATATCGGCATCAAGCAGGAATGGAAATCAAACTAGAAGTAGGCACAAATCAGGCAGCAACTGAATGTGCCAAAAAACAAAAAACGAATATAAGGTGAAGGACCAGATGAGAAGGCAAGAAATGTGGAAAATGCATAAATATAGTTGCAAGTATAGAAAACTTCTGGAAGAACCTCATGTTGATCAGGATGGAATGCAGGAATGGTTAAGGAGAGGCAAATTCAAACCAAGTGATGAAATGTTAATATTGGCAGCCCAAGACAGTGGGCTACATACACCTTGGTTTATAAAGTCCATTGAACATGTGGTAGAAACAGACAAATGTACATTTTGTAAAACAGAATTGGAAACAATTGCACACCTCGTTGCTGGTTGTGACATACTAATAGCAGGAGGACTCTAGGCTTAAAATGGCTCACAAGGGCAGTTAGCTTAGTCCTAACCTATGAACCTAGTGTGAGTACATAACCCACAGGCTTTGGATCTTCCAACATGAAAGCTCAGTGTGAAACTGTGGAACTATAGACAATATAGATAATGCCAACTATCATTAGCAGATGTCTGCAATCACCAGTTTATTTATTTAGTTAGTTACTTTTGTTTACCAGGAAAGTCCATCTGAGTACTATTATACTTTTTAGTGGAAGCTTGGAAAGAAATGCTCCAAGAAGAAATGTTACCGTAAACTAAACAACATGATAAAAGTCTGTAAAAAGAATAAAATAACATTAAAGCAAACAGACAGTTTTGGTAGCATGAACCATGGCACTGGTGCAAAAAGTTGTCTCATTTTAGTTTTGTGTTTTTACTTTTGCATTAGCCAGAGGCCTTTGTGCATAATTAGATAGGTCTTTATGTTGTGGAGCACAGATATGAATGACTGTAGTTGTATAACAGAAAAAGATCATCCGCTAAAGAAGCCATATTGAATGGGCTTGGCTTGGATTATGGTCTTTGAGCATTACTGTTGTAATATGGAGCTACTCCAAAACTGTGTGGACCTAAAATGTTTTTTGTACCTAGGTTCACTTCTACCAGCTGAGCTACCCAGGTTAGTTTCCAGACTAAGTTTTCTGAATGCGATGAAAACAAAAATGGTTTCCAAATTTCTAAAGTTATAGTACTGATTATCAGGAAATATCATTAGCAGATGCTTTGCTATTCCTTTCTAGTGGTTGTGGTGATGCAGCTCAGCATCATCAATGCTACTAGGTAAAAATATGAACTTATCTTAGTAGCATAATGAGGTATACAGCGCATGCACTGAGAAGCTGTCACTGCAGTCACCAAGCCTCTAAGCTGCTATATTTCTGTCCATTCTCTTTATTAATCATTTTACTGCTTGCTTAATACCTTTACATTATATTTCCATTCCTTTTTGCTTGCCAGGTACTTTGCCACATGCTGTAATATACTATACTGTCAACAATGGGATCAAAGGTTGCAAGTTCTTTGTAATTTAATTTTGTTTATTTGTTTTAAACTAGGTAAACTGACTGACCCTTCATGGATTCTTTTCAGACATGACATATGGCCCAATAAACAAAGCAGATGTAACATTCAGAGACAGTTTAGAGTAGCCTATAAGCCAACATGTTTTTTGGATCTGGAGAACCATGCAGTACCTGGAGAAAACCAACAAACATACATGGGGAAACATGTAAACTCCAGAAACAGTAAACACAAATTAGGAATGAACACCAGATCCACAATGAAGAAACCTTTACCACTGAGTTTAACTTGATCTCTATTTTTTTTCAAATACCTTAATCACGATAAACTTTTTTCTTTTTTCTTTTTTTGGTTTCACAAAATCAAGGGAGGGCAGGGCAACATACTGGCTCATTATTAAGCATAATGCACACTGTTCCGTTTATAGACTTCCTATTACTGATAATATAAAATGAAAAAAAGTCTCTATTGAGTAAAAAAATAATAAAAATAATGACATTTTTTAAAATTTATTCTTTGTTAACCAGGTTAGTCTCACTAGACTAGTAGCTTCTTTTCAGGGGTGACCCTAGTTGGCATTTACATTAAGACCTGACATTATTTTACATTTGTAGTCTTCCACAGGAAAACTAATCAGTCAGTCAAACAATCAATCACTAAAAAGTCACGGGATACAGACCAAGAATGGCAAAGTCAGGGATAGCTTTGAAAAGTCCAGAATAGGTGAAGCACAGATCAGCCTGGCAAATCTACAGAGATTTATGTTAAGACTTTTACTGCTCTGCAGATTTCTGCTTTACTTTAGGTAAATCACTTTGGAATATTCAAGTGTTACAGGCTTTAGGTAAAATTAAAAGAAAATAGTCTGGTATTGCAGACTCTTATCATATATGTCAGCTGTAAATTAGAATGTCATATACCCAGTCAGGCACACACACAGATACACACAAGCACACACACACTCAGACACACAGACATGAGCGAGCACACACAGGAGCATATACACTGTCAGGCAGCACTTATTAAAAAAAAAAGAGTAGGAGTTCTTTATTAAACATTACTTATATACATTATTTGCATAATTGATATTGTATACATCATTAGCATTATTAACAATTATTTACACCTTTATACAATATAAAGCAATTTTATGTTATTAAACACTCCCCTACTCTTTTTCCAAAGCCAATAACACATTTTCTTTAGAATTTCTGCCAATATCCATTTTCCATAAAATTTAACTTCATTAAATCTCTCCATCCATAATGTCCATAAAATATAGTATCCTATCAATTTTCTTCACTTCTTTTTGTCTTATGTTATCATAATACCCATATTCCAACATATCCATGTTTATATGTTCTACCTTTTCCAAATGTTTCAGCATTTTATTTTTACATATTTCTTCCCATAATTTCGTTACTCTAGCACATTAAAATAAAAACATTTTTTATTGTTTCAGGTTCTCCACAATAAATACATATCCTTTCTTGTTTTCTTTTATAGGGCATGTTAGCCTTTACAGGCAGTTTACCTATTAATAACCTCCACAGAAATCTTTGAATTCATATATTTTTTACACCACATCAATCTCATTTTAATAGCTTTCTTCTTTTGCATCTCTAAATGTTTCTAAGGAAAGATAAAATAGTGTTCTTTCCTAATGTTTAAATACCATTCTTTCCTATTTTTTCAACTATACTCACTTTTAACTTCCATAAGAATATTTTATTTTGATATTCCTTTATATCTTTCTTCATTCATATAATTTTTCGTTCTTTTCCCTATTTCATTTTTTGCCCCAAAACATTTATATTTAACATACAAAACGTATTCTGTGAAATTCTTATTCTCTTTTTTTATAACTTATTAAGGCGTACACGTTTAATGAAGCTGTATGAACAATTGGGTTTATTAACCCCAATCCTCCTTTTTCCTTTACATACAAAATTCTCCTTCTCACTGGATTCAAGTCTAGATCCCCATATGAATGAAAATATTGTAGACATTATATCTTTTTCATAATTAGTCGGTATCATATCCATACTTGCCTAGTAAAGCAGAATTTATCAGATGTACTTTTTTCTTGTATGATAGCTAATATGACTTCCAAAATATGCATATGTCTATTTCATGAATAATTTTCTCCCATTGTTTTTTAATATATTCAGTTTTCCAAATACTATTCCTAAAGCATCTATATTTTCTCTATTAAACTGTATAACTTCTATATTTCCAGTGAATCCAAAACCTTTATTTTTATCCTTATTTATACATAATCCAATTGTCTTTAACTATTTCATTAACATTTTAATTGTCTCATCCATCCCTTCATTATTTTTAGTGATTAATACTTTGTCATCTGCATATGTAAGTATTATTGGTAATCATATTCCATCCATTATTCCATATCCTGCCATATTTAATGTTCTATTTTATTGACAATCACATTCATAACTAAAACAAATATGATACTGCCTGCTGGGCATCCTTGTTTTATTCCACATCCTATTTTGTTTCTTCACGTAGCCATCCATTTAAAATTATTCTTCTATTATTTTTTCATATATGGACATAATTACTTTAAGTATACTATCACTTGTGTTATAAGCCGCTAGTGGGTCCACTTCTTAATTTCAAAAGATCACAATCTCGAAATTCAGAATAGCGAACCCAGAATCTCGAGGTTGTGAAATCTCAAAAGTAAGAAATAAAAAAAAAAAAAAAAATGACAACTGTTAAAACTATGTTTTTGCAGGTGGGCAAGCCCCCCTGCAACCATCACACTCCCTGTAACCTAAATATACTAACTCTGAGATCGCTGTACAGTGAAGGGAATGGTAATGTACATCGCAATACAGTGCAAAATGGAAGCATTACTGTTCTCTTCACTGTAACGTGATCTTGGAGTTAGTATATTTAAGTTGCAGGGGGTGGGGGGTGCAGGGGGGCTTGCCCCCTGCAAAAACATGGTTTTAGCAGTTGTCATGTTTTTTTTTTTACTTCTTACTTTTGAGATTTCACAGCCTTAAGATTTTGGGTTCGATATTCTGAATCTCGAGATTGTGATCTTTCGAAATTAAGAAGTGGACCCACCCCTAGTATATCCCATAAAGCTTCATATTGTATTTTATCAAATGCCTTACTTAGGTCTCCTACCATAATTTTTGCTTCTTCCTTTTTATTTACAATATCATCTATTACTTCTTTTTCTATCCATAGTAATAGGTTCATAGGTTCATGGGATGCTACTAGGCTATTGGCCCGGAGGCCTTTATAAGCCTAGGCAAGAATTTTGCCCATGTTCCCACAAGGTCAGCGCCTGTTTCCCCTGTCCAGCAGAGACACAGGCAGGATCCCAGGGGTGTATTTTCTGTTTCCCATCCAGTCATCTAGGTTCCTCTTAAAGAGGGCTAGTGAGGTATTCTGCTTGACATAGAGAGGGAGTCTATTCCACAGATGGGGGAGTCATTGGGACACATATCTATCCTGCCAACAAGTTCTATTAATGTCACAGACCAGGTTGAGGCCTTGTTTGTGGGTTGCATGAGTGGAGTTTGACTTATGAATATGCAGCAACTCCATCAAGGCTGGGTCTGGGATGGTCTTGTATGCCAGACACAGGTCACCTCTGAGCAGTCTGTATGAGACCGAGTAGGGGGACAGGGCTTTTAGCCTATCTGTATAGGATAGGTGTTTGAAACCCTGGATTTTCCTGGTCAGGAACCTCTGTGGTCTCTCCAGCTGCTGCATGTTCTTGACAAGGTACATGCCAAAGGGAGCATTGTATTTGGTAATGGGTCTGATAAGGGGAGAGTACAGGGATGTTATGACCTCCTTGTTCCTGGATGAAATACCCTTACTTATGAGGTGGGCCATGTAGAAAGCCTTCCATACAATGGAGGCAAGGTGGTGGGCAAAAGTCAGTTTGCTATCAACCTGGGTGCCCAAGTCCCTCATGACTGATTGCATGCTTAGCACATTGTTATTAATGTGATAATTAGTGGGGGTGCCATATTCCCCAAAGGGGGATAATGATGCATTTTTTGGCATTCAGTATGAGGCCATGCTTCTGGCATCAGTCATTAGTTTGGGTAAGGCCCTCTTGGAGAATGTTCACATCACTAGAGGAATTTAAAACAGCACCCAGCTTGCAGTCATCTGCAAACTTGGTCAGCCACAGACCACTGGTTTTGGCTTGCACCTCAAAAAAGTATATCCCTAACAGTAGAGGCTCCAAGACTGATCCATGGGGTATGCCACTTGTTACAGGTCTACTACTAGAGGTGGCTTCCCCTATTTTGACTGAGTGAGTTCTATCAGTGAGCCAGTTAGCTACCCATCTGGCAACATATGGGTTGATGCCTAGTTGGGAGAGTTTGTCTATTGTGCCCAAGTGGGGAATAGTCTTGAAGGCTTTGGCTGGGTCAAGGTAGGCAGTATGCACTGTCTGCCCCTTGTCCATGGCTTTGGTGATTTTGGTGACTGTTTCGAGATGTTGACCAAGTTTAATAGGCATGATCTCCCTTTGACAAAACCAAACTGTGTGGAGTCAAGCATTTGGATGTTGCCAATGGACTTGTTTATAAGGTCCTTGATAATGCATTCCATGGCTTTGCAGAACAGGTTAGTTAGTCTGATGGGCCTATAATTGCCTGGGCCAGTGGTCACTCAACCTTTGTGTAGATGGATGACAGTGGCTGTCCTCCATTTGGCTGGGATGAAGCCAGTGCTCAGCCTTTGGTTGCATAGTGTGCCTAATGGTGCTGAGAGCTCATGCAAAATGCAGCCAGGGATGTTGTCAGATCCCATGGAGGCTGTATTTTTTATTTATTTTATTTATAACATTTGTTTACTGGGAAAGTCTGACTTGGAATGACGCCAGTTTTCAGGGGAGGCCCAGGGAGGAACACTCCGGAGGCATGTCTTTGTAACATGGGAGGAAACCAGAGTACCCAGAGAAATCCCACACAAATGCAGGGAGGACATGCAGACTTCTCACAGAAGGCACTCAGCTGAGAATTGAACTGGAGAATCTCTTGCTGTGAGGTGACAACTCTACCGTTGCACCATTAGGCTTTTGCCTTTGAGAGGGCATTAAAGACCTGCTCCCTGGTGATGAGGGGAGGGGGGCAGGTGCTGGGGTTTCCTGGTTTACTGATGGTGGGGACGGGGGGGTTCACTGAACCTGTCTGCCAGCAGGTTGGCTATATCTACTGCATTTATGTATGTTGTGTTCTTGACCACCAGTTCAGAGCAAATTTGGGCGCTACCTTTGAGATTGCAGATGTATATGAAGAAGGCCTTATGATTATCCTTAGTGGATGTGGCCAATTTGGAGTCAATGTTAGCCTTAGAGGATTTCACCAGTGACCTTATTTGCTTGTTCAGACAAAGAAGAGATTTCTTCCAACTTGGCACCTGGTCCTTCTTGGTCCTAGACAACAATTTTTACCTTTTATTATAGAGTTTGTTTATTGCTTCCATCCACCAGATAGGTTTACTTTTCCTTGAGGAAAATAATTTGGTCCTGTCATGTCTTGCTGAGTCCATGCAGCTATGTAGGTGCTCATATAGTTTTTTGGTGTAGGCTTGGACATTAGTGCTAGTTCCAACTGAAGGGACAGTGGCTGTGAAGTTTATTATACTTGCTGTCAGAAGGTTGTAGTCAGCTTTGGAAGAGTTTTTTTGTTTGACCCTGGCAAGGAAGGTCAGAGAAGATGGTGATGTCAAAAGTGATCACTTCATGGTCAGATTTTACCAGGAGGATGTAGGGATGCTACAGTGGCTACTCATGATGGTTAGTATCAGGTCCAGGATATTTTCACCTCTTGTGGGGGTGTCAACCAGCTGATCCAATGCACTGGCATTGATGAAGTCAAGGAATCTCTGGGAATTGATGTTTGGGCTAGAATAGGTCTTCCACTCTATGGTCGGGTAGTTAAAGTCACTCAGGATCAGGGTAAAGGGTTGAATATTGATGGATTCAAGTAAGTCCAGATAGGTGGAGTGGGTGTCTTGAGTCATGGTTAGGGGTCTGTAGCTAGCTTTGATTTGAATAGATGTTTTGTCAACAGTTAACTGTACCTGGAGTGTCTCTTGTGCATCATACTGTCTGACCAGCCTGGAGGTGTGTATGTCTTTGATAAATATTGAAACTCCACCTCGTTTGGCTTTGTAGCCTATCGTTTGGGGTCTGAATATATGGTAGGAAGAGTAACCTAGTAAGGTTGGCATGCTCCCTGCAGCTTTGGATCAGGTCAATTCTTGACTTCCTTTCCCTTTTCTACCAAATACTTTTTGCTCAAGCAACCTATCTACTTTATTTGTTAGTCTTTTAATTATTATTCTCATAAATATATCTTATAATCTGTATTATTCAATACTATTGGTCTCCAGGTTTTATATAATCTTTATTTCCTTTTTTTTCTATATAAATTTCATGAGTCCCATCCATATATGTTTATCTGCTGTGCCTTTCCTTAACCATTCATTAAGTACCTCCACAAAAAGGATTTTTTGCCAATTTTCCATATCATTGTACGTATATTTAATACCATCCAATCCTGTAGCTGCATCCATATTAATATATTTTAATGTTTCATTTAGTTCTTTCGCATTTATATTTTTTCTACATTCTCATCATCTTCTACACTTAGTTTTTTAACTATCCATTTCTGCTTTATTTTCATTTCTTTTTTTTTTTTTTACAAAAATCTGCTCTAAATGCTTTTTAATCACCTCAAATATTCCATCTTTTTGTGTTATTATCTTTTCTCCTTCATTATTCTTTAATTCTCTTATTATTCTTTTGCTGTCTTTTACTAATTTATTCCAGTAAGGTGCTACTTCTTTTCTTCCTTCTAAACAATATATTTGCTTATATAACGGTACGTTAATCTTTTCTTTGTTTATATCATATATTTCCTTTACTTTCTCAAAGAAGATTCTCTTATCTTTTATTATTTATTTAAATACTTCTTGACTTGATTTATCTATTCTTCTCTTTTCATCTTGACATTCCAAAAAGCACTTTTTGTATTTTTCTTTAAAACCTAGCCACCAACTTGTCCAGTTTCTATAAAATATTCCCATACCTGTATGATCTTTCCATAATGTATCTATTCCCTTTCTATCATCTTTATTTAAGTCTTTTTCATTAAGCCTTTTAACGCACTTGCCTATTTTTATGTATTCTTCTTTCTGATATAACTCTTTCCATACATCAATATGATTTGAAAAAAACTGTCTTTTTTATCCCTTTTTGGAATATTTTTAAGCTATCTGATACTAAGAAATAGTTAATTTCTGTTTCAATTTCTCCTCCTTTATAAGTCCAGTGTTTGTTTCCCATATGTATAACCTTCCACTTTTCATTATTTCATGTATCATTTTAACTTCATTGCTATTTTCATTTCCTATTCTTAAATTGCAGTTAAAATCTCCCACTAATATTATATCCATATTAACACTTACATCATTTAGATTTTTTTAAATATTATTTCTATTTCTTTCTTTGTAACATATGCATATAATGCAATAATTCTATAAACCTTAGTTTTCCATCTTAAGTCTAATATCGCTATTCTTCCTAATTTGACTATTGTGAAGTCTAAGATTTTGATATTTTGTTTACATAATATACCTATTCCTGAACATGTGCATGTGTCTTTCCCATATTCTAAATACATGTTCCACCCCATAGAACTTCAGTTTGTAATCCTTCTTTTTCTGTTAGAATCCTAGTATCTCCTAATATGATAATATGCATGTCCATTGAAGCATGCCATTCTAAAATACCTATTCTTTTTCTGATATTCTTCGTACTATTCACATTTAAAGCTAAAATCTTGTTGTGTGTTCTGCAACCTGTTTTTCTTGTAATTTCTCCATGATTTCACTCCATGATGCCACCATCTCACTCTCCAGTTCACTTTGGTTGATCATTTCTTTTAAGTAAACATCTCGCAACCCTCCGGATTGGGGTCTATATTATAACATCGAAGTCTTAAAACTTTGAATGTTATAATATCGAACCCTATGCACTGAACGCTGAAAATAGCGAAGCTGCAGAATATTGAATACTTTCCTAGGGAAAGTATTTGGTGGGCCGTTTCTGCAGCTTCGCTATTTCCTCGACTGTGGAGCGAAGGTTACGGACAGGGTTAAGGTAAGTGTGCGAACAGATCGGGTTAAGGTGAGTGTGTGATAGTTAGGGACCTTAGGGCTAGGGAGCGGGTAAGGTGAGTGTGCGATAGGGTCCTTAGGGTTAGGGAGCGGGTAAGGTGAGTGTGCGATAGGGACCTTAGGGTTAGGGAGCGGGTAAGGTGAGTGTGCGATAGTTAGGGACCTTAGGGTTAGGGACCGGGTAAGGTGAGTGTGTGGTAGTTACGGACCTTAGGGTTAGGGTTGGGTTAAGGTAAGTGGATAGCTAGTAGTGTATGTATGGTTTAGTGTAGGGTTTTGTGAAGTGTATGTGTATGTGGATTATTTATTTTGGTGTGCTTGTGTTGTGTGCATGTTTGTCGGAACAGCAAATTTTTTTCCCTGGGAAAAAATTCGCTATTCTGAGTGTTCGATGTTACAGTCTTTCGATCTAAATGGTTCGATATTATAACATTCAAAGTTTTAAGACTTCAATGTTATAATATAGACCCCTGGATTGAAGGGTTGTAAAAAACATTTCTGCTGACTCTCTTTTTCTCCCTAGAATAGCTTTTCCTGAACTAAGAGTTCAGAATGTGGAACCACTCCCCGATTTTATTTAATGCTCCATTCTCCTCTGATATCAATGATTTCTCCATTTCTTACATTTTTGTTTAGCTGCCCTTCCTGTAAAGGTTCAGCCATCTCCATGCTCATTTTTTCTTTCTCCATACTTAGATTTTGGTTGCTGGCAGTTACCATATTTCTTTCTGTTTTTTTTTTTTTGGCCACCTATGTGCCTGGAACAGAAACAGGATATAGGATGTACCACCATCAATAGCACCCCTATATGCTAATGAATAGGGGAAGCTGTCAGGTGTCCCAGCCAATTTTCCTCTGGTCAGTGTGAATACTACTTTGGGTCTCCCTGAAAAAAACGACACTGGCCTAGAGGGACTAACTCAATCTCTTTTAGTTTTGATATATGTAGTGAGCTTCAGTAAATGATGTAGCTAAGCATACTTTTTGCACTCAAATGAGTAAATTTTTTTCTGAATATCTCTCAGAAGTTTTGCAGTTTACTGGGGCCAGCCCAGAATATTTCTGTAATGGTCTAAGCTAATGCATGCTACATACATCTGTACATAGCATTCTTAGAAACAGGAATACTCCTGTTAAACCTTGTTTAGCATTAGGATACAACAGCTAAACATTATGCATTCATTTACTGAGCCCATGGGCGCAACATCTAGATAAATGTGGACATTTTTTAATGCAAAGCAAGCTAAAAAGACCACAGTATCAGACTGTGAATACAAAATGAACATTTCTGGCTACACTCCTGTTGTTATTCCCCATGTACTGCCATCTCAAGAGTTTGAGGAATTTTTATGCTGCACAGTAGAAGGTCTGCATTGCAGAGTATTATGCTAGTGTGTTTAATGTTAAGCTTCTACTGTTACAATAAACATACCACCATTTGTTTCTCAGTAATGTCACTGGGGAATCAGCCAGCAGCTAATA